>NC_092397.1:30114846-30435873 GCF_030028105.1 Mobula birostris
AACAGCTGATGGAAAACAGATTGAACTCATTGCAGAGTCAATTAACACAGCCGACCTAGTGCTTCAGACTGAAACGTTTTCCATCTGACAGACATCTGACTACGGCACCGAGTTTGCTGCTGGACGTTGAATTCCTCTCCCCTGCTTCCCTGTGATGGAATCAACGGGAGGCGTCATGTCTGTCTGAGGATTTGCCAGAACTCGCTGTATCTGTTGGAATCGGTCAATGTTCTGTTGTAAAGTTAGTGAGGTGGTAAATGTTGGAACAGGGAACAAACTCGGGGAATACTCGAAATACGAAGCCCCAAGCAGCTTGTATGGAAAGAGAAACCAGTTAACACTCGTGTCAGGGGTCTCTCTGAGAACAGTTCTGAGGAGAGATACGTTAACTGTTTTTCCACATGTTCTGTTTTACCTGTATCAGTGCTTCCAGCATTTCCTGTTGTTGTTCCGTCCTTCGGCCGTTCTGTCGCTGACAGGGATCGCCGTGGAAGTTGATGATTGTCTGATGGAAGAATCCCGCCATCAGCGTCCGGATTTATTCATTTCATCCAGACGAGACCCAGTATTGACTCTCAGGAGGTAGATACCCAGTTTTAGATTTTGTACTGCCACTTCACATTCCGCTCATCAATAAGAAATCCGTATTCAGATGATATTGAATTTATTTTACTGTGTAAACTCATTCTCTGTCCCGCCAGCTCTGCGCCCTCTCTCGACCCTCCCACCGCTAAATGTAACAATAAAGTGGAAATATTACAGGATCCCCTCAAGCTGCAGCATCGGCTTCTGCTCAGTATTTTCTCAACTTGCTGTTCCCTGTCTCTCTTCCAGCGAACTTGGTGGCGATTGTGATCCTGTCCCGGGGAAAGTGCGATCTCTCCAAGTGTGTCACTCGCTACCTGGTGGGAATGGCAGCGGCCGATCTCCTGGTCGTTATCTCCGATCCGCTGATGAAGTGGACTGCTGCGATTTATTTTCCCCGATCATTCCTGTCCATCACTCCTGTGTGCAGAAATGGTGAATGGTTGATTTTTGCGAGCACTGCGACCTCCGTCTGGCTGACTGTCGCTTTCACCGTCGATCGATTTGTGGCTATTTGCTGTGAGAAGCTGAAAACAAAATATTGCACCGAGAGAACGGCGGCTGTGGTTATCGGGACAGTGAGTGTGCTGGCCTGTTTGGAGACTGTCCCCTGGGGCTTTGTGTACAAGTCTGGAGAAATAATTGACGGTGTTCCCTGGGATTGTGTTTTGACACTGAGCTTCACAAACTCTCTCTCATGGTCGGCATTTGAGGTGTTTCACCGCATTTTAACCCCTTGTGTCCCATTCTTTCTGATGTTGCTGTTCAATATTCTGACTGTCAGGCGGATTCTAGCGGCCAGTCGAGCCCGCAGGGGGCTCCGGGGACAAAAGAGTGGAGAGAATGACAAGGACCGGGAGATGGAGAACAGACGCAAATCCATCGTTTTGCTCTTCAGCATAACCGCTAGTTTCATATTGTTGTGGGGAACACAGGTGGTATTTTCAATCTATCAACGGATTTCAATGAGTTTTGTTTATTCTGTCACGGATCCCCGTTACATCACAGACCACACATCGACAATGCTGCAGGTTCTCAGTTCCTGCACCAACACGTGTATTTACGCCCTGACTCAGAGCAAATTCCGAGAGGAACTGAAGAATGCGCTGAAATACCCACTGAATCGGATTTTGAAACTGATGAAACGTTAGAAATAAATGCTGTAAGTTTTTACAATTCAGCTGCCTTCATGCTCCCAATTCTATCCACCCACTTGTGGGTAAATGGAAACAATGTGATGAACAGAGTAACAAAACAAACACGAGAAAATCTGCATTCGCTCGAAATACAAAACAACTCACACAAAATCACATCCTGATGAAAGGTGTCGACCCGAAATGTCGACTGTTTACTATTTTCCTCACACAAGATGCTGAAGGAACTCAGCAGGTCAGGCAGCATTTATGGAAAAGAGTAAGTTGTCGATTTTTCCTGCCGAGACCGTTCATCAGAATCCTGTCAACTGTTTAATCTTTTCCATTTTGTGTGTGTTGCTTTAGAGTTACAAAACAACTGTTTACAGCTGAGCCCGACGGCATCACTGACCTCACCATCCCAGAAAAATCCCTTTTGCGCCTCACCTCTCGCCCTGTTAAATTGAAGCTTGAGGAGAAACTGTTTTTCCTGCTTCCCGGTTCTGACAAAACTGCCTGATCTTGGGGTTTATTTTCGTCTCCATCAACCACTTCTGCTCCCGTCAAAACCCGTCCTTTCCTTCACCTTCCTTTTCTCCTCCATCTCTACCTGTACAGTCTCCCTCTCACTGCCAACTTGAACTATCCTCCTGTAGGAGAATGCTCCTGTTTTACAATTGAAGACAGAGAACCGATCCGTTCACTTGTCTCTCTGTGAGAGATGGAGAGACAGAGAAAGTGAGCGCGAGGGCTGAGCGCGCGAAGGAGAGAGCGAGTGAGACATCGCGAGGAAAGGGCGCGCGGGAGCGCACGTGAGGGAGAGGGTGCGACGGAGAGGGTGCCATGGAGATGACGTTAGAGTGAGCGTGATGGAGAGAGCCTGGGGGAGAGCGTGCAGGCGATGGTGAGCGCGAGGGAGAGCGACAGAAGGGGACATCGCGAGGGGGAGAGCGCACGAGGGAGTTGGCGGGAGGCAGAGGGCGCAAAGGAGAGCACGTGAGGGAGAGCGCGCGAGGGAGAGGACACGAGGAAGATGTCGCGAGAGTGAGCGCGAGGGAGTGGGCGTGTGGGAGAGACAGAGAGAATAGAATGAGAGAGGGAGCGAGATAGTAAAGCGACAGAGACATCGTGAGGGAGAGGGAGAGGGAGGAAGGGAGGAAGGAAGGAAAGAAGCAAGGAAACCGGCTGTGTGACATTGCCGGATCTGCTGTGGTTCCACTCTTTCACAGAGATAGGCTTGTTTCGTGGATAAGTATTGTTTCGAATTATGTATAGCTATACTGTAGACATCAGTTTTCTTTTTGTTCTCTATCAAAATCGTACGAGTTCTAACACATTCTGTGGTTTCAACAGATGTCCAGTCTCCTTTGTTTGCGAATGCATAAGTAAATTGCCTGAGCTGAACCAAAGAAGAATACAATGAATGAATTTTCAAACAATGTTCATTACAAACAGAAAGCACAAAAGTACACGGGGATGGAAAGATATGAATCACATGCAGCGAACACTATAGCTGGGGCACAGACAGGAGTATGTGTGTACATGAGTGAGATTGCAGGATGATGCGTTACCCCAATCATGCCGTGGCCAAGGATGTCTCTGAGAAATTAAGGGCCATTTTGAAAGGGCAGGATGAACAGCCAGAGGTCATGTTCCTTATTAGAACTAACAACAGACAGACAAAGTCCTGCAAAAAGAATTTAAGGAGTAGGACAGAAAGTTAGGAAATAGTAACTCTCGGCTGGTGATTTCAGGATTATTTCAGGTGCCACACGCTTGCGAGGTAAGATATGGTAAGTTGGTACACTTAAATGTGTGGCTAAAAATTCGGTGCAGGAGGGAGGGCATCAGCAACACAAATCATTGGGCTCTCTTCCTGGATAAGTGGGACTGGTGTAACAGGGATTAGTTACAGTGAAGAGGAAGTAATATTCTCACAGGGAAGCTTGCTGAAGCCACTCTGACGATTTTTATCATGAGGCATGTGGAGGAAGATTTGGGATCCAGACCTACCGGTCAGTAAGTAGCATTGAGCGGATGGGGCATTATTTGTGTGGTGTGTTCAGGGATGTTTCCAGTAACAGTATGTAGACGGTCCACCAGGGAGGGAGACATACTTGGTATGGTATTGGGAAATTAACCTAGCAAGACGATTGGAGTTTAATTGGGAAAGATATATGGATCTTAATTCTGGAGGGTTTCAGATGATTACTAATAAGATTTTTTTTTTCACCTGCAGGTCGATGATTATAAATTTGTGGAAGTATTGGGCAGGTGTCATAGAGAGTTTTCTGGGAGCTGATGTTACTGGTTGTTACTGGATGGAGCTGATGTCAGTTGATGTCTGATACCGTGAGAGTCACATACAGCCCTGCCGGTCAGAATTTAGTAGTTCCCTGTTCCTATGAGGAGGGTAGAGAAGGACAGGGATGGTCAGGAACTTAGGGTGATGAGAAATATTGTATTTGTTTAAAAACGTAAGAGGAGTCATATGTAAGGACGAGGAAGCTGAAATTAGACAGGATCTTGGAGGAACATACAGGAAGCAAGAAACAAGTCACACAGTGAATCAGGAGAGTGAAGATTTACCAGGAAATGTCCTCATTCAGGAGGATCAATGAGAATCCCAAGGCATCTTATGCATACACAGAAAACAACAGTGTAGTGGGGAGAGGACAGGACTACCCGAGGACAAAGGTGGGAGTTTATGCCCCGAGACAGAGTTAGCATGCGAGGTAGAAAATGAATATTGGTGATCACTAAGGAAAAGAACAAGGAGGAAAGTGTGATGAGAAAGGCTATATGGTGATATTCTCCAGCGTGTTGATACTAAACAGGAAGCGCTGTTGGATCTCAAATCATTTTGATGGGTAAGTCCTTTGGGGGAATTTAGTACATTGGGAGACCCAGACCACATGCAGTTAAATGTGATGTTTAAACTGCCGGCACCGTACTTTAAGAACAAAGATCGCAACAACATCTGTTTAACAACCGTTAAACACTCGGACAACCACAGCATTTCAAGGACAGAGAGCTGTACAACCGTGATAATGGACTTCAATTCATGGACAGTATCTATCCCCCAATCCCACTGGACATCTCTCAGGATGTAACAGAGAGTTGGTGAAGGAGAACCGTAACTGATGTGTGCTTCAATTTCCAAAGATTTTTGAAATGCCAGCAGCAGAAAGAGGAACAGAAATGTGGGCAGGTTCTGGAAAGTAGTAAAAACAACAGAGTAGTGTCTGACTGTAATTTCCCCAACATTTGCTCAGATTGTCTTATCGTAGAGGCCCCGAGGAGTGGAATTTGTTGACATCATGGAAATATTTCCCAGCATTTACAGCCTATACTATGTCAGTTTGTGCAGATTTAGCATGTGATCTAAAACTTTGACAATGTTCTCTGGAAAACACAGGGGCTTATATTGATGATCTGGTTGTAGGGAATGACACATGGGAAGAGCATATTGCAACAGTAGAAAAACTGTTTGAAAGGTTGTCCATGGCTAATCTTACTGTGAACCTCGCTAAAAGTGAGTTTGGTCATACTACAGTTACATATCTGGGCTATGCAGTAGGCCAAGGCCAACTGGATCCTGTACAGGACAAGGTTCAAGCTATTGCTGAGGTTCCCGTTCCAACTGGCAAGAAAGCTTTGAGAATGTTTTTAGTAATGGTTGAGTATTATCGTAAGTTTTGCAAGAACGTTGCTGACATCATTCTCCCCCTAACGAAATTACTTGGGAAGAGTGAAAGATTTGTATGGAATGATCTTTGCCAAGAGGCATTTGAACATCTGAAAGCCATCCTGTGTTATCATCCTCTGCTCAAAGCACCTGATTTTTCAAAACCATTCTCTATAGCAACAGACACTAATGACGAAGCTGCTGGGGCAGTATTGTTACAGAAAGGTGTGGATGACGTTGAACACCCAGTAGCTTATTTCTCAAAGAAATTTAATGTGCATTAGGAAAATTATTCAACTGTTGAAAAGGAATTGCTAGCACTTATTCTGGCATTTTGAAGACTATGTTTGTCCTGCCCAGAGACCACTTGTGGTTTACACGGATCACAATCCGTTGGTGTTTCTAACTAAGATGAAGGACAGGGATAGAAGGTTATTAAATTGGACTCTGATATTGCAAGAATATGACCTGACAATCAAACATGTGAAAGGTACTGACAACATTATAGCTGATAGTTTATCTAGATGTTAAGTTAGAAATTGTACACGGTTTTGCTCTGTTATCTGATGATTATATATGTTTCAAACTTTATAATTTTCAGTTAAAGTTTTGCCTGCATCATTTTTTTTCTAAAAGGAAGGGGATGTGTTGGGGTGCTGAAGTATCCCTGCGAACTGTGTGTGTGGGGGGGGGGGGGGAGGTGGGAAGAGATAGAGAAAGAGAGAGAGAGTGTGTGTGTGTGTGAGTTGCGGAACAAAGACACCTTGTTAGAAAGAGAGAGAAAGAAAGAGAGAGAAGCAAGGACTGCTCACAGTTTGTTTATAGTTTCTGCAAGGACACTAGCAGCATCCATGTTCTTACAGAGAGAGAAGGGAGGAGCTGCTTTATGGACAGTTGGTATTCAGTGTGGTGAGATAAATAGAAGGTCAGCTGTTAGACCTACAGACACATGGTTTTGGACACTGAATGAGCTTTGTTGTGCCCACAGAAAAGTTGGGTTTTGGAGGATTGATCAGGCGGATCGATCAGTGGCTCTAGCAGTGCAAAAAGGGTGTGACCGGTGGGGAGTTATTCGTGTGCCACCTTTGCTGGGTTGACAATTCCACCACAGAAGAATGGTCTGAATCTGTTGTGGTCGTAGTCGGTGACTTCTAAAGGATTTCTGAGGACAACAGGAAGACTTACGGCGTCAGCTCACCTGAAGACTCAGACTTCTCCCTCTCTCTCGCTCCATCACTACTCAACTCAATACCACAAACTGAACTGAACTTTACTCTCATTGTAAGACTATCTATTTACCCCTAGACTTGATGAAGCTTGCTTTTTTATATTTCCACATTTACTTATATATATATAATCACTGCTAACCTGTTTGATTTATCTACACTTATATTACTGAATTACTTAGTAACTAATATATACCATTAGTTATTTGCAATACTGGATTCCAAAGTGTTTTCCATTTCTGCTGGTTCTTTAACCCTTCACAGGGTACATGACAATAGAAATATTGTATGTGCAGAGTAAGTAATTTCATATATTCCTTTCCATTCTAAAATTAAAGGACATAATTTTGTGGTGAAATTTCCTAACATGGATTAACAATCTTTTGACTGACTGGAAACAGACCAAGGGAGTTTCTTCTCTTCTAGGTGGCAGACATTTACTCTTGGGCCAGTGAAGGGATCGGAGTTTTGAAACAGCTGCTCACAATCCACATGTCATCTAGCCAAATTAACTACATTTAGACACTCCAAGTTCACAGACGGCAGGGAGCTGGGAATAGAATTTAAGAACAGATCGATGGGGAGATACTGAGCAATTATGCAATAGGTTAGTTTAGGCATACCTGGAGTATTGTGTTTGTGAAACAAATTTGCATCCCCTGTTCACTCACCTGTCGACCTGTTAACTTCCTGAATCCAGCCCGGCAGAGGTATCGTCGTCATCTCCTAACAATTCACCTTCATTCCATGTCTTTTCTTTATCATTTCACAGTCAGTGATGACATCTCTCCCTGACCGGCCTCCCACAGGCAAAAGTACATTCACCAGGAAGCACAGGAAAGACACTCCAGTGGTGGCACTCATCTCACGCACAATGGACAACAATGCTGTTTCTTACCATCAATCACTCCAGGGACAGGACTTCTTTTAAGGAATTCCTCACATCTGTCCCTTGCGCTCAAACATCTTCAACTGTATCCTCAATGGTTTTTCAGTGAGTGTCCTGTATACTGCTGATGTCTTCCTCAGTGAAGACTGATGCAAAATACTCGTTCAGTTCCTCTGCCATCTCCTTATCTCCCATTACAATTTCTCCAGCATCATTTTCTATCGGTCCTATATCTACTCTCACCTGTCTTTTACTCTCTATATACTTGAAAAAGCTTTTAGTATCCTTTTTGATATTATTTGCTAGCTTCCTTTCATAGTTAATCTTTTCTCTCTTAATGACCTTCTTGGTTTCCTTTTGTAAGGTTTAAAAACTTCCTGATCCTCTGTCTTCCCACTATTTTTTGCTTCCTTGTATGCACTCTCCTTTGCTTTAACTTTAGCTTTGACTTCTCTTGTCAACCACGGTTGCATCCTTTTTCTACTCAAAAATTTCTTCTTTTTTGGAATATACCTGTCTTGCACATTCCTCATTTCTCGCATAAACTCCAGCCACTGCTGCTCTGCTGTCTTTCCCGCCAGTGTCCATTTCCAGTCAACTTTGGCCAGTTCCTCTCTCATGCCACTGTAATTTCCTTTACTCCACTGAAATACCGACACATCAGATTTCGGCTTCTCTTTTTCTAATTTCACAGTCAACTCAATCATGTTATGATCAGTGTCTCCTAAGGATTCCTTGACCTCAATCTCTCTAATCCCCTCCGGTTCATTACACAATAGCCAATCCAGTACAGCCGATCCCCTAGTGGGCTCAACAACAAGCTGTTCTAAAAAGCCATCTCGCAGACATTCTACAAATTCACTCTCTTGAGATCCAGTGCTGACCTAATTTTCCCAATCTACTTGCATGTTAAAATCCCCCACAATTATCATAACACTGCCCTTCTGACAAGCCTTTTCTATTTCCAGTTGTAATTTGTAGTCCACATCCCTGCAGTTGTTTGGAGGCCTATAAATAACTGCCATCAGGGTCCCTTTACCCCTGCTATTTCTTAGCTCAACCCATAAAGATTCTGCACCTTCCGATCCTATATCACCTCTTTCTAATGATTTAATATCATTTCTTACCAATAAAACCATGCCTCCCCTTCTGCCTACCTTCCTATTCTTCCGATACACCATCTATCCTTGGACGTTCAGCTCCCAGAGACATGCATCCTTTAGCCAGGTCTCAGTGATGGCCACAATATCATACCTACCAATCTGTAACTGTACAACAAGATCATCCACCTTATTCCTTATGCTGTGTGCATTTAAGTACAATAACTTAAGACCAGTATTTGATACTTTTTGCTTTGATTTCACTGCAACTTTATTGCACTGCAACTCATCTCAATGGCTACAAATTTGCCCCATCACCTGCCCGTCTTTCCTGACATCTTTACTGCTCACTATCTTAGATTTATTTCTGTTTTCCCCTTCCTCCGCTCTATCATTCTGGTTTCCATCCCCTGCCAAATTAGTTTAAACCCTCCCTAACAGCTCTATTAAACTTTCCCGCCAGGATATTGGTCCCCTTCGGGTTCAGGTGTAACCTGTCCTTTTTGAACAGGTCATACTTCCCCCAGAAGAGATCCCAATTAACCAAGAATCTGAAGCCCTGCCCCCTACACCAGTCTCTCAACCACGCATTCAACTGCCTGATCCGACTATTCTTGCCCTCGCTAGCACGTGGCAGGGACATATGAACAGCGTTTGTCCGCTCTTGGACTGTATTCTTTGGAGCTTAGAAGAATGAGGGGAGACCTCATAGTAACATTTCGAATGTTGAAAGGCATGGACAGAGTGGATGTGGCAAAGTTGTTTCCCATGATGGGGGAGTCTGGTACGAGAGGGCATAAATTAAGGATTGAAGGGCGCCCATTCAGAACAGAAATGCGAAGAATTTTTTTTCAGTCAGAGGGTGGTGAATCTATGGAATTTGTTGCCACGGGCCAAGTCATTGGGTGTATTTAAGACAGAGATTGATAGGTATCTGAGTAGCCATGGCATCAAAGGTTATAGTGAGAAGGCGCGGGAGTGGGACTAAATGGGAGAATGGATCAGCTCATGATAAAATGGTGAAGCAGACTCGATGGGCCGAATGGCCGACTTCTGCTCCTTTATCTTATGGTCTAATATATTCATGGTATTTCTTTATCAGACCGGCATTTGTCAGATTATTGGCCAGAAGGGCTATTTTATTGAAATGGAAAGATGCCTCTGCTCCCACTTTGATACAATGGTTCTCTCAGGTGATGTTATGCTTAGTTTGGAGAAAATCAGAAGTCGAACTTCTGATCCTCGATTTATCTTTGAGAAAAGATGGGGTTCATTTGCACGCTGCTATGATTTGATTTGAGTTAATTAAGATGGTCCCCTTCAGATTCTTGTTTAAATGGATTTGGTTGGCAGATTGATGTTTTTCTTTTATGGAACCTTGTATGGTGTATAGCTCCAGGGTTGTGCTCCCAATGTTTGTTTGTTTTTTCAGTAGGGTTTTTTTTGTTTTAGTTAGTAGGGGTTCTTTTTCGCTTTCTTGTTCTCAAAAAAAGTTTTAACATTTTGTTTTTTCTTATTATTTTTGATATATTGTTTAGCTTTGTTAATCAGCTATTTGATAATTTAATTTCTATTGTACATATTGACATATTCACTTGATTACTTTAATGTATTTGTCATTGATTTTCAATAATAATTAATTAAAAAGATTTTTACCATGAAATGAAAATGACGGAAATGAAAATGTAGATGGATGCTTTAGTTAGTTTGTGAATTATACCAATAGTGGTGCAGTTGTGTATAATGAAGAAGACTGGCAAAGAATACAGCGTAATATAGATTATTCGCAGATAAGAACAGAGAAATGGCAGATCAAGCTGAACACGAGTAAATGTGAGGGGTTGCAACTTGGTAGACTAAAAGCAAGTATTTAAATGTTAAGGAGAAGAACCTTAGCAGTGTTGCTGAACAGAGAGGTTTGACGTCCAAGTTCACAGCTCCTGGAAAGTGACGACACAGGTCAATCTGTGGTTAAGAATGCTTATCAAATGCTTGCTTTTATTAGCTGAGTTACTGAGTTCAAATCAAGAAGTGATGTTTCAGCTGTAAAAGGACTCCACTGAGGCCACATATGAACTATTGAATATAGTTCTAGTTCACCCATTTTGAGAATTGAGCATTGGAGAAGGAGCAGAAGTTTACTAGGATGCTGTCTGGTTTACAGGGCATGTGCTAACATAAGTGGTCTGACGAACTTGGTAATTTTCTTTGGAGTAGCAGAGGCTGAGGGGAGATCAGAGATTTATAGCATTATGGGAGAGAAGGATCGAGTAGACACTGAGTGTCTTTATTGTAGGGTAGCAGTGACTAATAGATTGAAGATGAGAGGTAATGAGATGTGAGGGATATGCTTTTTTTTAACTCAGAGAGTGCCGGAAGCCAATTATGGTGGCAGAGTTTTTATGGGACATTGAGATAGGTACATGAATATGAGGAGGATGGGGTGCGATGGACTTTGTGTCGGTGGGAAGGATTAGTTTTGGGGGGTTTACTGAGTTACTTTTCAGATGGTTTGGCATGATATTATGGGGCAAACAGTCTGTTCCTGTGCTGTACTGTTCCATGATTTGTTCCATATACTGGAAACCAGTATGACAGAGCTGAGTGCAACCCAACAGGTTTACAAGTAGATGATGGGTATAACATGAATGTATGGAAGAACAAGCCAATGATTGGGTTCAAATCCAAACAGAGCGAAGAGTTAAATTGTACCGCAGGTACAACATTTAAAAGGACAAATAATTCAGGACTGAAGGTGATGTATTTAAATGTGCGTAGCACTTGGTATATTGTGAATGAACTCATGGCACAATTAGAGATTGGTCAGTTTGGTGTTGTGGGCATCACTGAGTCATGGCTGAAAGAAGGCCATAGTTGAGAGTGTAACATCAAATGATATACTTTATATCAAAATATAGGAAGGGTGGCTCAGGCGGTGATGTGGCTCCTCTAGTAAAAGATGGAATTACATCTTTAGATAGAGTCGACATAGGGTCAGAGAATGTTGAATCTTTGTGGGCGGATTTAAGAAATTGCAAGGGTAAAAACTGGTCATCCAAAATAGGTCTCCTTATAGTAGCCAAGATGTGGGGTTGATACTGTAAAGTCATGTTCTTATATTCCCAAACGAAAAGCCGTGGATGAACCAGGAGGTACGTCGTCTGCTGAAGGCTAGATCTATGGCATACAACTCTGGAGTAGTTATATTCTCCTTTTCAAAGCCGGCGAGTTCATCTGGTGGTGAAGCTATTAGGTTTCACTTTGTATGAAGTAGTGTCTAGCAAACACTGCCAGAGTTGCCATACATCCAATGTCACCTCCAAACTCATTCAAAACTGTTTCTTCGCCCTTGAAATACCCCACCGCAAACCATACCCGGTTTTCTGGTACAGGCCGCGATCTCTATAGTCATAGTCATACTTTATTGATCCCGGGTGAAACTGGTTTTCAAAAGAAGTATGAATATGACTATGACTATGGAGATCGAGGCCTGTATCAGAAAACCAGGTGTGGTTTGCAGCGAGGTATTTCAAGGGCGAAGAAACAATTTTGAATGAGTTTGGAGGTGACATTGGATGTATGGCAACTCTGGCAGTGTTTGCCAGACATGACTTCATACAAAGTGAAACCTAATAGCTTCACCACCAGATGAATATAACTACAGCTGTGAAGTTGCCTGCTGCACCTGATGACCCAGTGATCTCTGTCTCTGAGTCCGATGTTAAGCTGTTTTTAAAGAGGGTAAACCTGCTCAAGGTGGAGGGTCCCGATGGAGAGCCTGGAAGGCTTCTGCAAACCTGTGCCAAATACTTGGTGGGAGGATTTAAGGACATTTTCAACCTCTCATTGCTATGAGCAGAAGTTCCCAGTTGTGTCTAAAAGGTAACAATTATGCCAGAGCCTAAGAAGAATAATGTGATCTGCCTTAATGACTATCGCCTGGTAGCACGAACATATGCAGTGATGAAATACTTCGAGAAATTGGTCATGACTAGACTGAAGTTCTGCCTCAGCAATGACCTGGACCCATTGCAGTTTGACTATCACCACAATAGTTCAACGGCAGGTACAATCTCAATGGTTCCTCACACGGCTTTAGACCACCTGGAGAACACAAACATCGATGTCAGGATGCTGTTCATCGACTATTGCTCAGCAGTTAATACCATCATTCCCAGAATCCTGATTGAGAAGTTGCAGAACATTGGCCCCTGTACCTCTCTCTGCAATTGGATCCTCGTTTCCCTAACCGGAAGACCACAATCTGTGCGGATTGGTGATAACATCTCCTCATATCCAACAATCAACACTGGTGCACCTCATGGGTGTGTGCTTAACCCACTGCTCTACTCTCTCTATACCCACGACTGTGTGGCTAGGCATAGCTCAAATACCATCTATAAATTTGTTGATGGTACAACCATGTTTGGTAGAATCTCAGGTGGTAACGAGAGGGCATACAGGTATACGGAATGCCAACTAGTGAAGTAGTTTCACTGCACAACGCGGCACTCAATGTCAGTAGGATAAAAGAGCTGATTGTGGACGCTACTTCAGAAAGAGATGAAGGACCACATACCAATCCTCACAGAGGTATCAGAAGTTAAGAGCGTGAGCAGTTTCAAGTTCATGGATGTCAAGATCTCTGAGGATCTAACCTCGTCCCAACATATCGATGCAGTTATAAAGCAGGCAAGACAGCAGCTATACTTTACTAGAAATTTGAGGAGATTTGGTATGTCAACAAATACACTCAAACACTTCTATAGATGTACTGTGGAGAGCATTCTGACAGGCTACATCACCGTCTTGCAAGTGGTGGGGGCGGGGGGAATGGGTGCACTACTGCACCTGATAGAAAGAAGTTAAAAAGCCTACAGCACAATACAGACCCTTCGGCCTACAAAGCTGTGCCTCACATGTCCTTACTATAGAAATTATCTAAGCTCCATGTACCTATCCAGGAGTCTCTTAAAATACCCCATTGTAACTGCCTCCACCACCATTGCAGGCAGCCCTTTCAACGCTCTCACCACTCTCTGTGCAAAAACACTTACCCCAACGTCTCTTCTGTACCTACTTCCAAGCACATTAAAACTGTTCCCTCTCAGGTCAGCCACTTTGGCCCTAGGAAAAAGCCTCTGACTATCCGCACAATCAATGCCTCTCAACATCTTATTCACCTCTGTCAGGTCACCTCTCATCCTCCATCGCTCCAAGGAGAAAAGGCCAAGTTGATTCACCTGCTTTCATAAGGAGTAATCCCAAATCCAGGAAACATCCTTGTAAATATCCTCTGCACCCTGTCTATGCTTTCCACAAGCAATGTCCCCTTGGATCCTACTTACCTTCTCAATAAGCCTTACATGGGGTAACTTGTCCAATACCTTGCTGAAATCCATATACACTACAGCTACTGCTCTCCCCTCATCGATGTGTTTCATCACATCCTCAACAAATTCAATCAGTCTCGTAAGGCACAACCTGCTTTTGACAAAGCCATGCTGACTATTCCTAATCATATTATGCCTCTCCAAATGTTCATAAATCTTGCCTCTCAAGATCTTTTCCATCAACTTCCCAACCAGTCACAGAGGGTTGTAAATTTAGTCGGATCAATCTTGGGTATGAGCCATAAACTACCCAGGATATTCCAAGGATCGGCGTCTCAGAAAGGCAGCGTCCATTATTAAGGAACTCAGCATGCAGTGCGTGCCATTTTCTCACTGTTACCATCAGGTAGGAGGTACAGAAGCCGAAAGGCACACATTCAGCGATTCAGGAATAGCTTCCTCCCATCTGCAATCTGATTCCTAAATGGAGATTGAACACTTGGACACCACCTCACTTTTTTAATATATATTATTTCTGTTTTTTGCATGATTTTAATCTATTCAATATTGGTATACTGTAATTGATTTACTGAATTATTCAGTATTTTTTTTCTTCCTCTATGTTATGTATTGCATTGAACTGCTGCTGCTAAGTTAACAAATTTCATGTCACATGCGGGCGATAATAAACCTGATTCTGATTCTAATAATAAGGGTAATGACACAATTGTCATGGGGAACCTTAATATGGAAGAGGACTGGGAAAATCAGGTTGGTGCGTAATCACAAGAAAGGGAATTTGTCGAATGCCTACAAGATGGCTTTTTTAGAGTAGGTTGTGGTTGAAAATCTTGTTGAAAATCTATCATTAGATGGGATGTTACCTAACAGCACTGATTTCGTAAGGGAGCTTAATGTAACTGAACCGTTAGGAGGCTGTGATCATAATATGATCGAATTTGTGTGGCAATATGAGAGGGTGAAGCATAACTCACAAATATGGAATAAAGGGATTTACAGAGGCAGAGAGAGGACCTTGCCCAGAGGACGCTGGAGAAGGATATTGGCAGCGATTAGAGCAGTGAAGAGATGGCTGAAGTTTCTGGGATTATTTCACAAGGTACAGGATAGATATGCTGCACAGAGAAAGATGTTCTCAAAATGACAGGAATACCTGTATAAAGCAGGATACCAAAAGATGTTCTCAAAATGCACAGAGAAAGATGTTCTCAAAATGAAAGGCATACCTGTATAAAGCAGTATACCAAACGTATTTTTTTGGTTATATGAAAAATAAAAGGGACGTGAGGGTTGATATTGAACCACTGGCAAATGATGCTGCTGACATAGTAACAGCGGACAAAAATAGCAGATGAACGTAATGAGTACTTTGCATCTGCCTTCACTGTAGAGATATTAGCTATGTTCCAGAAGTCTGTGAGTGTCAGGGAGCAGGAGTAAGTGCCATTGCAAATAAAAAGGAAAAAGTGCAAGACACACTCAGAGATCTGATCTAGATAAGTCACCAGGACCAGAAGGACAACATCTCAAATTCCTGGGATAGGTTGTTGAAGAGATAACGGATGCATTGGTCATGATTGTTCAAGAATCCCTTAACTCTGACATGGTCCCAGAGGATTGGAAGATTGCAAATGTCACTCAATTCTTTAAGAAGGGAGAAAGGCTAAAGAAAGGATATAAGAGGCCAGTTAGCCTAACCTCATTGGCTGGGAAAGTGTTGGAGTCTTATTAAGGATGATGTTTCGAGCTACTTGAAGACTAATAATAAAATAAGTCAAAGTCAGCATGGATTCTGTGAAGGGAAATTTTCCTTGACAAATCTGTTAGAACTCGTTGAGGAAGTAATAAGCAGCGTGCACAAATGAGAGACAGTGGATGTCACTTACTTGGATTTTCAGAAGTTCTTTGATAAGGTGCCACACATCAGGCTGCTTAACAAGATAAAATCCTAGAGTGTTACAGGAAAGATGCTGGCATGGATAGCGGAATGGCTGACAGGCAGGAGACAGTGTGTGACAATTAAAGGGACCTTTTATGGTTGGCTGCCATTGACTGGTGGTGTTCCTCAGGGGTCTGTATTGGGACTGCTAATTTTGACATTGTTTATCAAAGATTTAGATAATTAAATTGAGTGGTTTGTAGCAAATTTTCAGGATGATATGAAGATAGGTTGAGGGGTAAATATTGCTGAGGAAGCAATGTGTTTGCAGAAGGACTCAGAGAAGTTTGAAGAACAGGCAAGAAAGTGGCAGATGGAATATAGTGTTGGGAAAAGTATGATAATGCAGTCTGGTAAAAGAAACAATACTGCAGCCTAGTATCTAAATGGGGAGAAGTTCAAACATCAGAGATGCAAAGGGACATAGAAGTCCTCATGAAAGACATCAAGGAGGTTATTTTATGAGCTGAGTCTGTGGAAAAGAAGGTAAATGCAATGTTGGCATTTATTTCAAGAAATAGAATATAAAAGCAAAGAGATAATTACGTACCTTTTTATGACAGTAGTTCGGACGCACTGGACCATTTTCAACAGTTTTGGGCCCGATATCTCAGAAAGGATAGTTATACTTATACTTCATACTTTATACTTTATTGTTGCCAAACAATTGGTACTAAAACGTACAATCATCACAACGATATTTGATTCTGTGCTTCACACTCCCTGGATTAGAAATATTAAATATTACAAATATTAAAATAGTTAAAATTAGTAATTATTAAAAATTTAAATTATAAATCAAAAAATAGAAAATAGAAAAATGAGAAGTAAGGTAGTGCAAAAAAACCGAGAGGCAGGATGTGCTGTCATTGGAGACAGTCCAGAGGAGGTTATACCATAGAACCATAGAAACTACAGCACAGAAACAGGCCTTTTGGTCCTTCTTGGCTGTGCCAAACCATTTTCTGCCTAGTCCCACTGACCTGCACACGGACCATATCCCTCCATACACCTCCCATCCATGTATCTGTCCAATTTATTCTTAAATGTTAAAAAAAGAACCCGCATTTACCACCTCATCTGGCAGCTCATTCCATACTCCCGCCACTCTCTGTGTAAAGAAGCCCCCCCTAATGTTCCCTTTAAACTTTTCCCCCGTCACCCTTAACCCATGTCCTCTGTTTTTTTTTTCTCCCCTTGCCTCAGTGGAAAAAGCCTGCTTGCATTCACTCTATACCCATCATAATCTTATATACCTCTATCAAATTTCCCCTCATTCTTCTACGCTACAGGGAATAAAGTCCTAACATATTCAACCTTTCTCTGTAACTGAGTTTCTCAAGTCACGGCAACATCCTTGTAACCTTCTCTGCACTTTTTCAACTTTATTTATATCCTTCCTGTAATTTGGTGACCAAAACTGAACACAATACTCCAGATTCGGCCTCACCAATGCCTTATACTACCTCATCATAACATTCCAGCTCTTATACTCAATACTTTGATTAATAAAGGCCAATGTACCAAAAGCTCTCTTTACGACCCTATCTACCTGTGATGACACTTTTAGGGAATTTTGTATCTGTATTCCCAGATCCCTCTGTTCCACTGCACTCCTCAGTGCCTTACCATTAACCCTGAATGTTCTACGTTGGTTTGTCCTTCCAACGTGCAATACCTCACACTTGTCAGTATTAAACTCCATCTGCCATTTTTCATCCCATTTTTCCAGATGGTCCAAGTCCGTCTGCAGGCTCTGAAAACCTTCCTCACTGTCTACTACACCTCCAATCTTTGTATCATCAGCAAACTTGCTGATCCAATTTACCACATTATCATCCAGATCATTGATTTAGATGACAAATAGCAATGGACCCAGCACTGATCCCTGTGGCACACCACTAGTCACAGGCCTCCACTCAGAGAAGCAATTCTCTACCACCACTCTCTGGCTTCTTCTATCGAGCCAATGTCTAATCCAATTTACCACCTCTCCATGTATACCTAGCAACTGAATTTTCCTAACTAACCTCCCATGCAGGACCTTGTCAAAGGCCTTACTGAAGTCCATGTAGACAATATCCACTTCCTTCCCTTCATCCACTTTCCTGGTAACCTCCTCGAAAAACTCCAACAGATTGGTCAAACATGATCTACCACGTACAAAGCCATGTTGACTCTCCCGAATAAGCCCCTGTCTATCCAAATGCTTGTAGATTCTGTCTGTTAGTACTCCCTCCAATAACTTACCTACTACTGACGTTAAACTCACCGGCCTATAATTTCCTGGATTACTTTTCGATCCTTTTTTAAACAACGGAACAACATGAGCCACTCTCCAATCCTCCGGCACTTCACCCGTAGACAGGTTCCCGACCCGTTCTCGAGGATGATTCTGGGAATGAAGGTTTTCACATATGAGGAACGTTTGGCAGCTTTGGGTCTGTTCTCACCAGAATTGAGAAGAATACGGTTGATCTAATTGAAACTGAACGTTGAAAGGAATAGATAGGATGGATATGGGGAGGATGTTTCCTATGGAGGGGCTATCCAGAACTAGAGGACACAGCTTCTCAAATGGGGGAGGGAAGGTGACCTTTTAGAACAGTTGTCAGGAGGAATTTTTTAACCAGAGAGTACAGAGTCTGTGGAATTCTCTGTGACAGACTGCAGTGGAGGCCAAGTCCTTGGTATATTTAAGGTGGAAGTTAATAGTTTAATGATCGGTCAGGACATCAAAGGATATGGCAAGAAGGCAGGTGCATGACATTGAGTGGGTTGCGTGTTCAGCCATGATGGAATGGCAAAGCAGACACGATGGGCAAAATGGCCTGATTCTGCACCTATGTATTATGGTGTTAAGGTTACAATGGGGCATCAACACGTTGCTAAACAGGGCTGAGAAGTGGCAGATGGGGTTCCATCTGGAAAAGTATTAGGTGATAGACAATGAAGATTCAAACTGGATTACAGAGTACAAATGCCAGGATTATGGGAAGAAGGCTTCTGATGTGTTGGTTTTCATTGTCATGGGGTCTGAGTTCAGGAGCTGCGGGGTAATGTCACAACTCTGTAAAACTGATTTGACCATACTTGGAGTGTTGTTTTCAGGTCTGGTCACCTCATTATACAGAGCACATGTGGAAAATTTGAGTAAGTTTGGGCTTTTCTCTTTACAGCATAGGGGGATAAGAGGAGATTTGACAGAGGTATACACGAGAGAGAAAAAAAGATCGATAGCATGGACACCCTGCGTCTTTTCACAAGGCTGGCAATGGCGAACACGAGAGGACGTACCTTTCAGGTAGCTGGAGGAAATTATAGGGGGATGGGTGCCAGAGTCAGTTTTATTTTACACACAGAGAATGTTGAGTGTTTGGATCTCTCTGCCACAATGGTGCTGTAAGGAAAGAGTTAACGGTGATTCCTCCTTGGCTTATGCTGAAATAAAATGGAGGTCTGTAAGACTAAATAGTGTTATCTTGGATTGTGATTGTTTTGAGGAAATACAAGACAACTAGTCTACAGCAATATTTTCAGCGAGTCAAGTACAACATAATAGTTGAGGTGGTGAAATACATGTTTGTCTGGGCTGAAGGTCATCAAAGTTCGGGTGAGTACAGCTGGTCCCACCAAGATGTAAATATACCAGTGTCAGCGGTTCTGAAGGGTATAAAAATGAGCATGTTCTTTGCTGCAAGGTGGAAAGAGAGTTGTCTCAGGGTAGACCACAGCTGGAGCTGAAACAGGGAACAGAATGTTGAGAGGGAAAGAGAAAGACAGCAAGAAAGAGAGAGATTGACAGTGACTGAATGAGAGAGAGTGCGAGGGACAGAGGGAGAGCCAGAAAGAGAAAGCAAGACAGGAAGAGCAAGAAAGCGAGAAAAAGTGAGCGCGAGAGACAGACTGAAAAACAAAGAGAGAGATGGAGATAAACAGAGAGATACGAGAAAGAGAGAGAGAGAGACAGAGAGAGAGAGAGAGAACAGGTTGCGTGACATTTCAGACCTGTGACCCCCTCCAACATTGCAGAAATTGGCTTGTTTAGTGGATGGTCAGTTTTATTTTGATTACTGTGCTGCTGCTACTGTAGACATTTGTCTGCCTTTTGGTATTGAAATTGTATGAGTTCTCATGAAGTGTTTTGCTTTAACATATGTGCAGCAATTCCTTTGTTTTCAAATGCATATGTAAATACCCTGAGCTGAAATAAAAAAGAACACTGAATGACTGTTAAAATAATTTTCATTACAAAGAGGCAATCAGATAAATACATGAATATACAGGATTGGAATCACATGCAGCAAATACTTTAGCGGGGTGTGGGTGGGAGTGGGGGACACAGTCGAGAGTATCTGTTGAAATGAGTGTTACCTACATCATGCCAGGGCAGGGGGAGCAGCCAGAGCTCATGTTCCTTATTAGAACTTACAACAGAGGGAAGGTCCTGCAAATACCATCTGGGTAGTTGGGTAGAAATTTAAGAAGTAGGACTCTGGGGTGGTGATCTCAGGATTAATTCAGGGGCCACATGCTTGCGAGCTAAGAGATTGTAAAGTGTAAGGTGAAATGTATGGCTAACAATCTGGTGCGAGAGGGATGGCATCAGGTACACAGATCACTGCATTATTTTCCAGGATAGGTGGGACTGGTGTAAGGAGGATGGGTTACACCTGTACTGAGGGGAGCTAATATTCTGCCAGGGAGTTTTGTTGCAGCATTGCAGAGTTTTCTCATTTGGCATGTGTGTGGAGGAAGGGGATGGGTGGGAACCAGAGCTACAGGTCAGTAAGTAGCATTGAGCAGAAGGTAGAGACGAGATCGAGAAAGCCCATCAGGAAGTCAAGATGGGGCATTGTTGATGAGCACAGTGGCTCCAAGGGGCTGAAGTGTGTTTATTTCAGTGCAAGGTATAGTACAGTTAAGGCAGACATACTTGTACCCAAGATTACCTTGTGACACTGTAAATTAGCCACAACAAAGATCTGGCTGAGAGAAAGGCAGGAGTGTTAGCTAAATATTCCAGGATTCAGATGATTCAAACAGTCCAGAGGGAGGTGAATGAGGTTGGGGAGCTGCATTGCTCATTAGGCAGAATGTCACAAGGTTGAGGTTATCCAGTAAAATAATGTAGGTAGAAACATAGGAAACATACAGCACAATACAGGCCCTTCAGTCCACGAAGCTGTGCCGAACATGTCCCTACCTTTCAACTACCTAGGCTTTAACCATAGCCCTGTATTCTCCTAACCTCCATGTAACCATCCAGAGTCTATTAAAAGACCCTATCATTTCCATCTCCACCACCGCTGCCAGTAGCCCATTCCACTCATTCACCACTCTCAGCGTAAAAAAACATACCCCTGACATCTCCTTTGTACCTACTCCAAACACTTTAAAACTCTCTTGTGGGAACCATTTCAGCCCGGGGGAAAAGCCTCTGACTACGCATACAATCAATGCCTCTCATTATCTTGTACACCTCTATCAAGTAACCTCTCATCCTCCGTCGCTCCAAGGAGAAAGGGCCGAATTCACTCAACTTATTCTCATATGGCATGCGCCCCAATTCAGACAACATCCTTGTAAGGAAGTTTCCACACCCTTCCTATAGTGAGGTGACCAGAACTGAGCACAGTACTCCACGAGGGGTCTGACCAGGGTCCTATATAGTTGCAACATTACCTGTCAGCTCTTAAACTCAATCCCAGGATTGATGAAGGCCAATGCACAGTATGCCTTCTTAAGCACAGAGTCAACCTGTGAAGCAGCTTTGAGTGTTCTATGGACTCAGACCACACCACCTCTCAACCCTAACCCTCTGTTCCTCCACTGCCAAGAGTCTTACCATTCAGTTATCATATTTGATGTACCAAAATGAACCTCCTCACAATTATCTGGGTTGAACTCCATCTGCTGCTTCTCAGCCCAGATTTGCATCCTATCAATGTCCCATTGTAACCTTTGACAGCCCTCCACACTATCCACAACACACCCAGGCAGAACAGTATTCAAGAGAAGACTCAAGATTCAGTGGCTATACAAGGATGTTATGTTGTCTCCAGAGAACCAGAATCAGGAACATGTCGGAGCAGCTGCAGAAAATTCTCAAGTGCTCCTGGTACATACAGAACATAGAAATTTACAGCACAGCACAAGTGCTTTGGTCCACAATATTGTGCTAACCATGTACATTACTCAAGAGACCACCAAAAATGTTGCTATTGAATAGCCCTCTATTTTTCTGACCTCCGTGTACCTATCTAAGAGGCTTTTAAAAGACCCTATTGTATTCACTTCCACCACCACCGTTGGCAGTGCATTTCCCACACCCAGCAGCCTCTGTGTGAAAAACTTACCTCTGACATCCCCTCGGTACCTATGTCCAAGCACCATAAAACTATGCCCCCTCTGGTCAACCTTTTCAGTCATGGAAAAAAAGCCTCTGGCTATCCACATGATCAATGCCCCTCATCATCTTACACACCTCTATCAGGTCACCTCTCACCCTCTGTCACTCCAAGGAAAAAAGGCCAAGTTCACTGAACCTATTATTATAAGGTACATACTCCAATCCAGGCAACATCATTGTAAATCTCCTCTGCACTCTCTGTACGGTATCCACATCCTTCCTGTAGTGAGGTGATCAGAACTGAACACAGTACTGCAAGTGGGGTCGGACCAAGGTCTTATATAGCTGTAACATGACCTCACAACTCTTGGACTCAATCCCACGGTTGATGATGCCAACAGAACATACGCCTTCTTGAAAACATTGTCAGTCTGCGTTGCAGCTTTGAGTGTCCTATCGAAACGGACTCCAAGATCTCTCAGATCTTCTACACTGCCTAGAGCCTTACCATTTATATGGTATTCTGTCTTCAAATTGGACATACTAAATTAATCACTCCACATTTCTCTCGGCTAAAGTCCGTCTACCACTCCTCAGCCTAGTTCTGCATCCTATAGATGTCCGGTTTAATCACTGACAGCCCTCCAGACGATGCACAGCAGCCCCAACATTGGTATCATCAGTAAACTTACTAACCCACCATTCTACTTATTCATCCAGGTCATTTATAAAAATCGCAAACAGGGAAGGTCCCAGAATCGATTCCTGTGAAAAATCATGGGTCACCGACCACCATGGAGAATATGAAGCATTTACAACCACCCTTTGTTTCTGTGGACAAGCCAATTCTGGATCCACAAAGCAAAGTCTCCTTGTATTCCATGCCTCCATACAGTCTAAAGGAGCCTTGCATGGGACAACCTTATCAAATGCCAAAAAAAAAACATGGTATAAAGAGGGTTGAACTTCTACAAAGTGAATAGGGGGAATTAGGAGAGAACTTAAAAAGCTCAACTTTCAGAGCAGTAATCTCGAGATTACACGCTGTGCCACATATTGGTGAGGATAAAAATAGAATGATGATTCAGGTGAATATGTCACTGAGGGTCTGAGGTAGGGGGGCAAGATTGAAGTTCTTGGATCATTGCAATGTCTTCTGTGGTAGAGCGACATGTACAGAAGAGATGGATTGCTCCTGAACTGGAGGGGGACCAGTATCCTGTAGATTTGTGAGTGATGTGCAGAATAGTGTAAATGTGAGTTGCAGTCAGTGTGACCCTGAGCAGGAGATAATACTGTCGCCAATGAGAGCTAATTCGGTAAACAGGATAGACAGGAGTACAGACAAAAGAGAGGAAAGACAATGAGTTTAAACTCGATGCAAGCATCTTGACAGGTGAGGTGGATGCGCTCAGGTGTGACGGGTGCTCGGGACTGCTGGGTCACTTCCTTTCATGTCGCAGGACAGAATTAATGGCTTTTCATTTCGGTTTGCAGACAATTCAAAGATAGGTGGGGGTTAGGTAGTGTTGAGGAAGCAGGGAATCTGCAGAAGGACAGACAGATTGTGAGAATGGACAAAGAAGTGGCAGATAGAATGTCATGCAGGGAACTGTATAGTCATGTATATAAGCAGTAATGACGTGGGGCAGGTTAAAAATTCAAAAACTGTGGTGCAAAGAGACTTGGGAGTCCTCCTGCAGGATTTCTGAAGGTTACCTTGCAGTTTGCAAGATGTTAGGGATAAATTTGTCCTGGTGAGGAAGATAAGGAATGGCAGGGTGAAAGAACTTTTAAAAAGGAAGGAAGAGTTGAAGATATTAGACAAGAGTTCAATATACATATATGTCCCTATATATAACTCCGATTAATTTTCTTGTCTATTCAACAAATCTGTAAATAATAACTATAACAGAATCAATGAAATTCCATCCACCTAGGACATTCAATCAGAGTACAGATCAGCAGTGTCAGTATTGCAGTTGAACAAAGGAGACTATGGAGCCATGAGGGAGGAGCTGGCCAAGGTTGACTAGTCGGATATCCTAGCAGAAAAGACAGTGGAACAGCAATAGCAGATATTCTTGGGAATAATGCACAAGGTGCAAAATCAGTTCATCCCCCGGAGAAGGAAGGATTCAAAGGGGGGAACGTGGCCACAGTGGTTGACAAAGGAAGTCAGGGATAGCATAGCATTAAAAAAGAAGTATAACAGAGCTAAGGTGAGTGGGAAGATGGATGATTGGGAAATTTTTAAGGAGCAACAGAACTTAACCAAAAAGAGAATACAGGAAGAAAAAATGAGGTATGAATGCAAGCTAGCTGGGAATATAAAGGAGGATAGCAAAAGTTTTTCTTTTTAGGTGTGACAAAAGAGGGTTACAAAAAGTACACATAGACTAAGATGTTAACTGTCCTGTGCTGGCACCAGTGGGATCAGCAGTTGATCAGCCACCTGTCTTCAGGAGAAAGAGAGATAAGGAAGACAATGGAGCAGCATTTGGAAATGTTAATGAAGAGACGAGAGAGTTTAACGGAAGGAGACACCGGTCTGAGAACTGTCAAGATCGGCTCCTTTTTGAACCCTGAACTGTTTGAAGTGTGATGGACAGGCGATACCCCAGCAGGGGGATAAAAAGGGACAGGTTCGCTAAGGCAGCACACACGACACCACGAGGTAACGAGACCCTGGAAGCGGTGCGCCTCCCACAAGTCGGTGGGAGTTTTGGAGGGCTGTCGCGGGACCAAGCCATAGACACACAGGGTGAAAAGGTACGATTGGCGGGAACCTGGTGTGTGTCCACCTTTGCCTGGGTTCCAGGTTCACTGCAGAGGAATGATCGTATCTAAAACGGAGGGGTCACAGTCAATGACCTCAGAAGACATTACAAAGGGCTCACCCGAAAGTTGACTGTGAGGAATATCGAAGGTCTGATTGGAATCCGATTTGAATATTCATTCGCTCTCTCTCTCTCTCTCTCTCCCACGGCGACAGCGATAACTGCGAACTGAACTCTGTCACTTTGAAACTGGTCATTTACCCCTAGACGATGATAGAGCTTGACTGATCCTATTATCCTAGATCTGTGTACATGTGTGTTTATTCATTGCTAACCTGTTGCATTTATATCCTTACTATTAGACTACTGCGTTGCTTATTTCTTTAATAAAACTTTCTTACTTCCAGTAATCCAGACTCCAACTGAGTGATCCATTTCTGCTGGTTTGGCAACCCAGTTACGGGGTACGTAATGTAAGTGGGGTTCTCGTCCGCGATTTTGAATGCTAAATTTGGGACGGAGTAAATTGATTGGGTTAAAATTCTCGAAAGAAAGAAAAGGCAAACAGCAGAAATGGAGATTGAGGAATTTCTAAAGGCGCCAACCTTGGAGGCATTAGAGGATGCCAGGAAAGCGGAATTGGCAGCTGTGGCCAAACGGTTGAATCTTGTTAAGGGGAAGTCGACAATGAGGAGAGAGGAGATACACAGAGCTATCGTAGAGCACTATGTAACTAAAGGTGTGTTTCCCCAAGGGGAGCTGGAGGTGATATCTATTGGAAAACCTGATGGAGACGCAGTACAGGTGCAGATTGAAAAACTGAGACTCGAGCACGAGTTCTGGGTACGGCAGCTAGAACATGAAGAGAGTCAGTTAGAAAGGCAGGAGAAAGAGAAACAGTTAGAAAGGCAGGAGAGAGAGACAGTTAGAACGGCAAGAGAGAGCCAGACAGTTAGAACGAGAAGAGAGGGACAGACAGTTGGAACGAGAAGAGAGGGACAGACAGTTAGAACGAGAAGAGAGTGATAAATAATTGGAGTGAGAAGAGAGGCAGAGGGAAAGGGAATTTGAGCTGGAGAAGTTAAAGATGATGGCAGAGCATGGGCCCGTGCCGAACCAAGGTGGAGAGTTCCGGGCGACCCAGGAGGTTAGCCTGGTTCCCCCATTTGACAATACCGATGTGGATCGGTACTTTCTCCATTTCGAAAATGTTGCTATAAGTCAGGACTGGCCGAGGGATAAGTGAGCTGTTTTGCTTCAGAGTGTACTTAAAGGAAAAGCCCAACAAGCTTACTCAGCTTTGTCCGCGGAAGGTATGAGGTGATGAAAGAGGCCATCCTCAGGATTTATGAGTTGGTCCCGGAGGCATACCGGCAGAGGTTCCGGAATGCGAGGAAGCAGTGGGACCGCATGTATTTAGAGTTTGCCCGTGAGATGCAGACATGTTGCGAGCATTGGTGCGCCTCGAAGGGGGTAGATGGGGATTATGACAGACTGCTACAGCTGATCCTGATTGAGCAGTTTAAAGGTTGTGTCCCTGAAGGTATGAGACCCTACCTAGATGAGAAAGAGGCAGCCACATTAGCCGCCAACTGCTAAGTTAGCGGATGAGTACACGTTGACGCATAAAATGAAGTTTGCCCCGAGTAAAGGCTACCAGAAGGGTAGTCAGGACGGTGGGGAGAGTCCGCCAGAAAAGTCAGAAAATAAGCAGGGGACTAGTGAGAAGGATAAGGTAGACCGGGAGCAGTCTGGTAGGAAGTCTCCTGGGGTCGTCTGTTATAATTGTGGGAAAGTCGGACACTTTGCGTCCAGGTGCTTTGCCCCAAAGAAGGAGACGGGGAAAGGGAAAACGGCGATTTCGACTGGCTGTATCGAGCTGGTAAACGAACCACTAGGAGAGGAAAGGTCTGCAAAAGTTCAGGAAGGGCGCGAGAGGTTTATCTCGGCCGGATTGGTGTCGGTGAAGGAGGGGTTAAACCCAGTTCCAGTGCGGATCTGGAGAGATACTGGAGCGTGTCAGTCATAGATATTGAAGTGTGTATTAGAGTTTAGTTCAGAGACCCAGACTGGGGAGGTCAAGGTCAAAGGTATTGGGAAAGGAACAGAGGCAGTCCCTTTGCACCAGATACACCTACAAAGCAACTTGGTCTCTGGACTAGTCACGATCGGGGTGAGGTCCGAATTACCGATGAAAGGCGTGGAAGTCTTACTCGGTAATGACCTCGCGGGGGGAGTTGTGTTCCCAGCCGTGAGATTGACAAGTCAGCCTGCCAGCATTGAGGCCCCGCCCATGGACTCGCAGGTTTATCCCGTTTGCACAGTAACTCGGCGGATGTCGAGGAAGGCTGCAGAGGCTGATATAAAGTTAGCTGAGACGTTTCTGCCAGCCTTGTACGAGGAGGGGGTAGAAAGTGAAAAGAAGGAATGCAATGAAACAGGAGAAAGTTGGGAAATTAAGGTAGATTTATCATTAGAAAAGAAGGACTTTACACAGGCACAGGAGCGAGACGATGAAACAGCTCGCTGTGAAACAGAGTTAGGAAGAGAGCCAGTAGGCTATGGTGTGAAGGGGGAGATGCTAAGGAAGGAAGGGAGACCAAGTACCGCAGATGAGGAATGGGGGATGGTGCCAAAAATCTCTGGGGATGAGATTTTTAACCTGGCCCACAAGGTACGCCTCGGTGAACATTTTGAGGTGCTGAAGGAAACAGTTGGCGGAATCATGAAAGAGGGTTACTGGCTGCACAAGAGGAAGGATGTTATTGATTATGGCAGACGCGAACTGAGACGGTCACAAGCTTTTGATATGCTAACGAACCTAGTCAGTGTTACCGCGGAAACCAATGAAGCTAGGGTCCCCCTGATAAGGAAAAAAAATTTTTTGAAAAGATGAGTATGGTATCGACCAGATGGGAGAAGGCTATTGTTTTGGCCAGCTCTGCTGATAAGGTATCTCCCTTAATCCCCGAACAAAGCGACTCTTTAGGAGAAGTAATTAAACGGCTCGCACAGGTGTGTTTGATTGTCCCGAGGCGATGCAAAGAACCAGGACGTTGGGTGGTGTTTGTTACGCTAGGTCAGCCTAGTGAGCAACACCCTATAGAATGAGTAATTCAGTGACGAAAGGGCAAACGAATACATAAGTGTATATTGGCGAGGTAATATGGCTGTCTGAAGCCAGCTTGATAATGAACCTTGAAAAAAATGAGTTTGGCCACACGAAGGTCACTTATCTGGGAATTGTGGTAACACAGGGGCAGCTGGCAGCGATGCAAGCTAAGGTGCGGGCTATCTCTGACATCCCAACCCCGACAGACAAGAGGGCCCTCAGAAGGCTCTTGGAGATGGTGGGATACTGTAGGAAGTTTTGCAATAACTCTGCGGTTACTACCCCTCCCCTCCTACTAAGCCCTTGCGAGAGAAAACTAAGTCGGGATGGGACGACCCTTGCTATCGTGGTCTGGGACGAAACCCAATGAGAGGTTACACTGATCGCGATTCATCAGTGTTTTCGGCCACTATGAAGTTTGCTAAGTTGGAGCTTGGTTTAGGGGATTATTAATAACACATATAAAAGGAACAGAAAATGTGATTGCTGACTGTCTGACAGGTGTTGACAACTTAAAATTCTCTGTATTAGCCAAATAGCTGATGAAGATGTATATTTGTGTGTATCTAATAATGTATTCATGTTTGTAATTTTTACCCCGGTAAAATTCCTTAAAGGTGAGGGGTGTGACGAAAGAGGGTTACAAAAAGTACACACAGACTAAGATGTTAACTGTCCTGTGCTGGCACCAGTGGGATCAGCAGTTGATCTGCCACCTGTCTTCAGGAAAAAGAGAGATAAGGAAGACAATGGAGCAGCATTCGGAAATGTTAATGAAGAGACAAGAGAGTTTAACGGAAGGAGACACCGGTCTGAGAACTGTCAAGATCGGCTCCTTTTTGAACCCTGAACTGTTTGAAGTGTGATGGACAGGCGATACTCCAGCAGGGGGATAAAAAGGGACAGGTTCGCTAAGGCAGCACACATGACACCATGAGGTAACGAGACCCTGGAAGCGGTGCGCCTCCCACAAGTCGGTGGGAGTTTTGGAGGGCTGTCGCGGGCCAAGCCATAGACGCACAGGGTGGAAAGGTATGATCGGCGGGAACCTGGTGTGTGTCCGCCCTTGCCTGGGTGCCAGGTTCACTGCAGAGGAATGATCGTATCTGAAACGGAGGGGTCACAGTTGGTGACCTCAGGAGACATTACAAAGGGCTCGCCCGAAAACTGACTGTGAGGAATATCGAAGGTCTGTTTGGACTCCGATTTGAATATTCATTCGCTCTCTCTCTCTCTCTCTCTCTCCCACGGCGACGGCGATTACTGTGAACTGAACTAAACTGAACTCTGTCACTTTGAAACTGGTCATTTACCTCTAGACGACAATAGAGCTTGATTGTTCCTATTATCCTAGTTCTGTGTACATGTGTGTTTATTCAGTGCTAACCTGTTGCATTAATATCCTTACTATTAGAGTACTGTGTTGCTTATGTCTTTAATAAAACTTTCTTAGTTCCAGTAATCCAGACTCCAACTGAGTGATCCATTTCTGCTGGTTTGGCAACCCAGTTACGGGGTACATAACATAGGTATGTGAAGAGAAGTAAGATAGTTAAGAACAATGTTTGGCCCTTGAAGAATGAATTGGGAGAAATTGTTATGGGAAGCAGAGAAATGGCAGACGAATTTGATAAGTACTTTGGATCTGTCTTCACTAGGGAAGACACAAGCAATCTTCCAGATGTATGGATGGGCCAAGGACATAGGGTAACAGAGGAACTGAAACAGATTGACATTAGGAAAGAAACGGTGATGAGTAGACTGATGGGACTGAAGGCTAACAAATCCCCAGGTCCAGATGGTCTGCATCCTAGGGTACTAAAAGAGGTGGCTCTGGAAATTGCGGATGCATTGGTGATCATTTTCAAATGTTCCTTAGATTCAGGACCAGTTCCTGAGAATTGGCAAATGGCTAATGTTATCCTACTTTTTAAGAAAGGAGGGAGGGAGAAAATAGAGAACTATCACCCTGTTAGCCTAACATCAGTAGTGGGGAAGATGCTAGAGTCCATTATTAAAGATGAAATAGCGGCATATCTTGATAACATTGATAGGATTGGGCCGAGCCAGCATGGATTTACCAAGGGCAAATCATGCTTGACTAATCTATTGGAGTTTTTCGAGGATGTAACCAGGAAGATAGACACGGGATATCCAATGGATGTGGTGTACCTTGACTTTCAGAAGGCATTTGATAAGGTACCACATAGGAGATTGGTGGGTAAAATCAGAGCTCATGGCATTGTGGGGAGGATATTGACATGGATAGAAAACTGGCTGGCAGATAGAAAGCAAAGGGTAGCAGTGAATGGGTGTTTCTCGGAATGGCAGGTGGTGACTAGTGGGGTGCCACAGGGCTCGGTATTGGGACCACAGCTGTTTACGATTTACATCAATGATTTAGAGGAAGGCATTGTGAATAACATCAGCAAGTTTGCTGATGATACTAAGCTGGGTGGCAGTGTGACATGTGATGAGGATGTTAGGAGAATTCAAGGTGACTTGGATAGGCTGGGTGAGTGGGCAGAAACTTGGCAGATGGCGTTCAATGTGAATAAGTGCGAGGTTATTCACTTTGGGAGCAAGAACAGGAAGGCAGATTATTACCTGAACTGTGTGGAGTTAGGTAAGGGAGAAATACAAAGAGATCTAGGAGTACTTGTTCATCAGTCTCTGATAGTGAATGAGCAAGTGCAGCAGACAGTGAAGAAGGCTAATGGAATGTTGGCCTTTATTAAAAAGGGAATTGAGTACAAGAGCAAGGAAATCCTTTGCATTTGTATAGGGCCCTGGTGAGACCACACCTGGAATATTGTGTGCAGTCTTGGTCTCCAGGGTTAAGGAAGGACATCCTGGCTGTGGAGGAGGTGCAACGTAGGTTCACTAGGTTAATTCCTGGGATGTCCGGACTGTCTTACACAGAGAGGTTAGAGAGACTGGGCTTGTACACGCTGGAATTAAGGAGATTGAGGGGGGATCTGATTGAGCCATATCAGATTATTAAGGGATTGGACAAGATAGAGGCAGGAAATATGTTCCAGATGTTGGGAGAGTCCAGTACCAGAAGGCATGGTTTAAGAATAAGGGGTAGGTCATTTAGGACAGAGATGAGGAGGAACTTCTTCTCCCAGAGAGTTGTGGAGGTGTGGAACGTGCTGCCTCAGAAGGCAGTGGAGGCCAATTCTCTGGATGCTTTCAAGAAGGAGCTAGATAGGTATCTTATGGATAGGGGAATCAAGGGTTATGGGGACAAGGCAGGAACCGGGTATTGATAGTAGATGATCAGCCATGATCTCACAATGGCGGTGCAAGCTCGAAGGGCCGAATGGTCTACTTCTGCACCTATTGTCTATTGTCTACAGAGGACAACAAACAGTGCAAGTACAAAAAGAAGGAACAATAATTAAATAATCAATAAATATCGAGAATATGCGATGAGGTGGCCTTGAAAGTAAGTTTGTTGCTTGTGCAAATAGTTGAATGATGGGGCAAGTGAAGGTGACTGAAGCTAATTTCTTTGGGCTCAAGAGTAAATGTAAGCAGGCTGTTTCCAGTTTTTCAACCATGGCCTCGGTATTTCTCATCAACCAGTGAGCCTTGTTCTTTACCCTAAAAGGAACAAGAAGGCCCCAAACTCCTGACATCACACTTTTATAGGTTTCCTACTTGCCAGATGCATCTTTCTTGTCAACCACTGCAAGATCGCGCTTATTAGCTCCTAACTGTGTTCTCGTCCTGTTTGGGAACTTAACTTTTTAATGGATTGCATTGTTCACAACAACCATTGAAAATCTATGAGAATTCTGGTTATTGGAGCCAGACTGCTCACCGACAGACAATTCTGCCACTGACCTCCATCATTTCTCAGAAGCAGTCCCAGTGTTGCGCCCTCTCAAGCAGTGTTCATCTCTGTCTTGATGAAGGAAACTTTCTTAAACACATTTCACAAATTCAGCTCCATGCCTTTTACACTATGAAAGGTCCAGTCAATATGAGGAAGTTAAAATCTCTTTCTAATACTACCTTATGATGTTTACAACTGCAGTCTCTCAACATATCTGTGACTCCAATTCCTGCTGACTGTTAGGGTTTCTATAATACCAAATCCTTATATCTAAGTGGTATTGATAGGGCCTCACCAGACGACTCAGGTGAGAATGATGCTCTCCCTACAGATGATTATTATGTCCTCTGCATTCAAGTTGTTAACTCCTCCTCCCCTCTTCCCTGCATCTTTGTATCCTGGAAGATTTAGCTGCCCATTCTGCCCTTCCTTCAGCCACGTTTCTGTTATGGCTGTGATCGGACCACAAGGGGTAGGGGCAGAATTAGGCCATTCAACCAAATCCAGTCTGCTTCACCATTCCAGAATGGCCGAGGTTTTTTTTTAATCCCTCTTCACACCATTCTCTAGCCTTTTCCACACAACGCATTTATGCACTGACGAATCAAAAATCTATCAACCTTTATTTTATACTGAATGGCTTGTCCTCCACTGCAGTCTGTGGTAATGAATTCCAGTTTTACTACCCACAACCTGAAGTAATTCCTCTTCATTTCTGTTCTAGATGGATATAGCTCTTCTCTGAGACTGTGCACTCTGGTCATAGATGCCTCCACTATAGGAATAAATTGAATTGAATTGACTTTATTTCTTACATCCTTTGCATAGATGAAGAGTAAAAATCTTTACGTGACTTCTCCATCTAAATGTGCAATGTGCAATTATAGGAATTGATAATAATTTATAATAAAGCAAACAGTCAATGTAATATAGATTACACTTAAATCAGTCTGAATTAATTAGTCTGATGGCCCGGTGGAAGAAGCAGTCCCGGAACCTGTTGGTCCCGGATTTAATGTTGCAGTACCACTTCCCGGATGACAGCAGCTGGAATAGATTGTGGTTAGTGTGACTTGGGTCCCCAATGATCCTACGGGCCCTTTGTACACACCTGTCTTTGTAAAGGTCCTGAATCATGGGAAGTTCACAACTACAGATGCGCTGGGCTGTCTGTACCACTCTCTGCAAAGTCCTGCATTTAAGGGAGGTACAGTTCCCATGCCAGTCAGGATGCTCTCAATTGTGCCCATGTAGAAAGTTTTTAGGGTTTTGGGGCTCAAGCCAAACTTTGTAAACTGTCCGAGGTGAAACAGGTGCTGGTTGTGCCTTTTTCACCACACAGCTGGTGTGTACCCACCACATGAGGTCCATGATGATGTGGATGCTGAGGAACATAAAGCTAGTTATCCTCTCAACTCCAGATCCACTGATGTCAATAGGGCCTAGCCCGTCTCCATTCCTCCTGTAATCCACAACCAGCTCCTTTGTTTTTGCGACCTTGAGGGAGAGGTTCTTTTCTTGACACCACTGTGTCAGAGAGATGACTTCTTCTCTGTTGGCCGCCTCATCTGAGATAAGGCCACTCAATGAAGAGTCGTTGGCAAATTCAATTCACAGATGAGAGCCGTGAGTGACAGGGAGTAAAGGAGGAGATGCAGAAGACAGCCCTGAGGGGCTCCTGTATTGAGAGTCAGAGGGGTGGAGGTGAGGGAGCCCAATCTTACCACCTGTTGGTGGTCTGACAGGAAGTTCAGGATACAGCTGCACAAGACAGTGTCAAGGTCGAGGTCTGTGAGCTTCTTGTCGAGCCTGGGTGGAATTATGATGTTGAATGCTGAACTGTACTCCAAGAACTGCATTCTTGTACAAGCAATCTTCTTCTCCAGATGTGTAAGGACGGTGTGTAGAACAGTGGCTATTGCGTCGTATGTTGATTGGTTGTGTCAGTCGATGAATTATAGGGGGCCCAGTTTGGGTGGTAGCAAGCTGCAGATGTAATCCTTGACCAGCCTCTCAAAGCATTTGCTTGCTATTGCTGTGAGTGTGAAAGGACGCCAGTCGAGGCATGTTACCTTGATCTTTTCTGGTACAGGGACAATGTGGATAATTTGAAGCAGGAGGGCACTCAAAACTTGTAGAAGGAGAGATTAAACATCTTCCCGACATCCACTCTATATTGGTATTTCAATATTCAACAGTCCTCAATGAAATTCCCCCTATTTCTAATCAACTCCAGTGAGTACAGGCCTAGAGCCACCAATCACTCCTCAAGCATTAACATTTATTTTCACCAATCAATCCGGTGAATTTCTTTAGACCCTTTCTAACGCCAGGATATCTTTTTTTGAGATAACGGGCCCACAACTGCTCATAATGCTCCAAGTGTGGTCTGACCAATGCCTTGTATACCTTGCATGCCTTGTATGCCTCAGCATTAAATTTTGCTTTTGTATACTTGTCCTCTTGAAATGATTGATAATATTTGATTTGTCTTCCTTACCACAAACTCAATCTGCAAGGTAACCTTTAGGAATCCTGCAGGAGGACTCCCAAGTCTCTTTGCACATCTGCTTTTTTGAATTTTTAACCTGCTTAGAAGATAGCCTACACCATTACTGCTCATAAGCATGACCACACAGTTCCTGGCATCTGGCACTTCTTCGTCCATTCTCCGAATCTGACTGTCCTCCTGCAGATTCACTGCTTCTGCAATACCACCTGTCCCTCCACCTATCTTAGAATTGTCAATCACAACCTCCATTTCCATCACATCATCAGTCAGGAACTGCAGCTACTGCAAATTCCCTCATATGAAGTTATCGGTGACACCAACCAACTCCCTGATCTCCCAGATTCTCAGGCAGAAAATGTCTCTGCCACAGCTGTCATTGCAGCTATGCAACAGGGAGAGGGATTCTGAAGAAAACCTCTGAAATTTGACTTTGCAGAGTACACCTCACGTCAGATGCCATTTCTCTGATTCACAGTCTGACTTGTTTCTTGCTTCCTATGTGTTTTTCCAATGTCTTGTCCAATTTTAGCTTCCTAAATCTGACATATGACTCTTCCTATTTTTTTAAACAAATACAATATCTTTCATCTTCCTAAATTCCTGAAAGTCCCTGTCCTTCTCTACCTTCCTAACATGGACAGGGAAATCCGAAATTCTGACCGACTGGACTATGAGTGACTCTGACATGCCAGATGGACAACGGGAACATTGACTTCCAGACTATCCTCTAAGATTCCTTTCCAATTCTCACGTAACTTGCCATCCACAAACTTACATTCATCGTCCTGTAGGTCTATCCTTATCAATAACCATCTGAAACCCTTCAGATTTATAATCCTTAAATCTTTCCCAATTAAACTGCAATCATCTCTATAGGCTTATTACCAAGACTAAGTGAAGTGTATCCACCTCCCTCAGATGCTGTTTCAGGAAACCTTTCTGAACACACCTAACAAATAAAGCCCCATCCAAGCCTCAGGCAGTAAGGGAGCCCTAGTAATTCTGGGAAGATTAATCACCCCAGTACAGCAACTCTATTGAAATTTTATCAGACCATAACCTGCTGACATATCTGTTAATCTCTCTCACTGTCTATTGGTAGGCCTACAGTATCATCCCATTACAGTGATTGCACCTTCCGTATTTCTGACTGCTACCTACATTGTCTTACTGGATGAGTATCTTGGAGGACCTCAACTTCGTGACATTCTGCCTGATCAGCAGTGCAGCTCCTCAACATCGTTCACCTCTCTCTGGACTGTTTGAATCATCTGAATCCTGGAATGTCCAAGCATCAGTCCTGCCCTTCTCTCAGCTATATCTTTGCAATGGCTAACTCACTGTTTCACACAGTAATCCTGTCTCCAAGCCTGTCTGCCCTAACTTTTCCACACCTTTCCAGAATTACAACTCAGGTTAACAAAATCCTGATTGGCTAACATGCAGCCATACTCCTGTTATCTCCAGCCATAACCCAAACATTGCTGCTACAGAGAAACCGTTACTCCAGCAGTGAACATTACAAAAAACCATTACATTAGCAGCAAATGCTCACAGCTCATTACAATAGGAAGTATCCTCTCCATATCCACCCTATCTATTCTTTTCAACATTCGGTAAGTTTCAATTAGATGAACCGTATTCTTCTCAATTCCGTTGAGTACATCCGAAGGTTGCCAAACGTTCCTCATATGTGAACCCCTTCATTCCGATAATCATCCTCGTGAACCTCCGCTGGACTGTCTCCAAGGACAACACATCCTTTCTAAGATATGAGGCCCAAAACCATTGTCAATACTCCAAGTGAGGCCTGGCTAGTGGCATATAAAGGCACAGAATTATCTCTTTGCTTTTGTATTCTGTTCCCTTTGAAATAAATGCCAACATTGCATTTACTTTCTTTACCACAGACTCTTCCTATGAAATAACTTTTTTGATGTCTTTCATGAGGACATCTATGTCCCTCTGCACCTCTGATGTTTGAACCTTCTCCCCATTTAGATAATAGTCTGCACTATTGCTCTTTTTACCAAAATTCATTATCATAACTTTCCCAACACTATATTCCATCTGCCACTTTTTTGCCTATTCTTCCAACTTCTCTAAGTCCTGCTGCAAATACATTGCTTCCTCAGCATTACTTACCCCTCCACCTACCTTCATATCATTTGCAAACTTTGCCACAAACCCTTCAATTCGATTATCTAAATCATTGATAAACAATGTGAAAAGTAGCAGTCCCAATACAGACCCCTGAGGAACACCACCAGTCAGTGGCAGCCAACCACAACAGGCCTCTTTAATTCTCACTTTCTGCCTCCTGCCTGTCAGCCATTCCACTGTCCATGCGAGTATCTTTCCTGTAATGCTCTAGGATTTTATCTTGTTATGCAGCCTAATGTGTGGCACCTTATCAACACCTTCTGAAAATCCGAGTAAGTGACATCCACAATTTTCACACTGCTTGTTACTTCCTTAAAGAATTCTAACCGATTTATCAAGGAAGATTTCCCTTCATAGAAATTATGCTGACTGTGATATATTTTATTATTAGTTTCCAAGTACCTCGAAACCTCATCCTTAAGACTCCAACAATTTTCCAACCACTAGGGTAGGCTAACTGGCCTCTCTTTTTTTTTTTTTTTTTTTTTTGCCTTTCTACCTTCTTAAAGAATGGAGTGACATTTTCAAGCTCCCAGTCCTCTGGGACTATGCCAGAATCAAGTGATGCTTGAAAGATCATGACCGTTATCTCATCAGCAACCTCTCTCAGGAATCTGAGATGCAGTCTCTCTGGTCCTGGTCACTTACCCACTTTAAAACCTCTGAGTTTGCCCAGCAGTTTTTGTTTTCTTTTATTAACAATGGCATTTACTCTTGCTCCCTGACATGCACAGATCTCTGGAACATAGCTAGTATCTTCTGCAGTGAAGACAGATGTGAAGTCCTCATTAAGTTCATCTTCTACTTTTTGTCCCCCATTTTTATCTCACCAGCATCATTTGCCATCGGTTTAATATCAATCGTCACCTCCCTTTTACTCTGTATATAACCCAAAAAACGTGTGTATCCTACTTTATAGGTACTCCTGTCAATGTGAGATCATCCTTTTCTGTGCAACATAGCTATCCTGCACCTTGTGCAATATTCCCAGAAACCTCAGCCACCTCTGCTCTGCTGTAATCCCTGCCAGTATCAACCTCCAATTCACCTGGACAAGGTCCTCCCTCATGTTTCTGTAAATCCCTTTATTCAATTGGGATACCGATATATGTGAGTAATGCTTCACCCTCTCAAATTGCCGTATGAATTCAATCATATTATGATAACTGCCTCCTAAGGGGTTCCTTCACATTAAGCTCCCTTATGAGATCGGGGCTATTACTTGACATGCAGTCCAAAGATAGGTTTTCACCAAGCAGGCTCAAGCACAAGCTGCTCTAAAAGCCATCTCATAGGCATTCAACAAATCCCCTCTCCTGTGATTCAACACCAACCTGATTTTCCCAATCCCCTTGCATATTGAAGTCTCCAATACAATTGTGTCATTACCCTTATTATCAGAATAAAAATCAGTTTGTTAACGTAGCAGCAGCCATTGAATTCAATACATAAGATAGAAGAAGAAAAAAAACAAAATAAAATAATAAATAAATAAATAACAGTATAGGAAAACTGACTAGATTAACATCATGCAAAAACACAGAAATAATATATATTTAAAAAGTGAGGTAGTGTCTAAGGGTTCAAAGTCCATTTAGGAATTGGGTGGCAGAGGGGAAGCTGTTCCTGAAACGCTGAATGTGTGCTTTCAGGCTTCTGTACCTCCTACCTGGTGGAATTATTAGAAGAGGGCATGCCCTGGGCACTGGAGGTCCTTATTATTTGATGCTGCCTTTCTGAAACAGTGCTCCTTGAAGACCTTCTGGGTACATTGTAGGAAAGTATCCAAGACGGAGCTGACTCAACTTACACCCTCTGCAACTTCTTTCCGTCCTGTGCAGTAGCACCTTCCCCACCACACCACACCCCACCCCTTACCAAACAGTGGTGCGGCCTGTCAGAATACTCTCCACAGTACATCTATAGACATTTTTGAGTGTATTTGTTGACATACCAAATCTTTTTAAATTCAAAATTATGTATAGCTGCTGTCTGGCCTTCTTTGTAAATGCATCAATATGTTGCGACCAGGTTAGATTCTTAGAGATCTTGACTTCCATGAACTTGAAACTGCTCAGTCTCTCCATTTCTGATCCCTCTATGAGGATTGGTATGTGTTTGCTCATCATACCCTTCTGGAAGTCCACAATCAGCTCTTTCGTCTTATTGGCATTCAGTGCCGGGTTGTTGCTGTGGCACCACTCCACTAGCTGGCATATCTCACGCCTGTAGGACCTCTCATCATCACCTGAGATTCTACCAACAACGATTATATCATTAGCAAATTTATAGATGTTATTTGAGCTATTGCTAGCCACACTGTCAAGAGTAGAGAGAGAGTAGGGCAGTGGGCTAAGCACACATCCCTGAGGTGCACCAGTGTTGATTGTCAGCAAAGAGAAGAGGTCATCACCAATCCACACAGATTGTGGCTTTCTGGTTAGGGAGTTGTGGATTCAATTGCAGAGGGAGGGACAGAGGCCCAGGTTCTGCAACTTCTCAATCAGGATTATGGGAATGATGGCATTAAATGCTGAACAATCGTCTTGTCAACGGTGTTTGTGTTGTCCAGGTGGTCCAAAGCCATGTGACGACCCATTAAGATTGCATCTGCCTTTGAACTATTGTGGCTATAGGCAAATTTCAACGGATCCAGGATCTTGCTGAGCCAGGAGTTCTGTCATGTCATGACCAACCTCTCAAAGCATTTCATCACTGTAGATGTTAGTGCTACCAGACCATAGTCATTAAGGCAGCTCACATTATTCTTCTTAGGCACTCATATAATTGTTGTCTTCTTGAAACAAGTTGGAACATTTGCCCGAAGCAGTGAGAGGTTGAAAATGCCCTTGAATACTCCCACCAGTTGGTTGGCACAGGTTTTCAGAGTCCTAGAAGGTACTCCATCGGGACCATCCACTTTGCGAGAGTTCACTCTCTTTAAAGACAGCTTAACATTGGCCTCTGATACAGGAATCTTCCTCCTTGCCCTCCAAACACCCTAACATATTTATGCATGCAGCACTGTCTCTGAGTCCAAATCTTTCCCCTTTGGTAAATACTGAAGCAAAGTATTTATGATGTATTTCACTCATATTCTGCACATCCAAGCAAATGATTCTCTTTTTATCCTTGAGGTGTCCTACCCTCTCACAAATTACCTTAAGATTCACCTTAATTCTACTTGCCAATGACTTTTCATGGCCCCTCTTGGCTTTCATAAATTTCCTTTTTTAGTTCTTTTTCTGAAATCTGTATAACCTTCATCTACTCCATTTGATCTAACTAACTTCCAAAACTTGACATACTTTTCCTTTTCCTTCTTGACTAAATTTATCACTTCTGTGGGCATCCAAATTTCCCTTCTCTTTCCATCCCTGTCCCTCCCTCCAAGAGGAATATACCTTTCCTGTACTTTACTTTTATACTTTATTATCACCAAACAATTGATACTAGAGCATACAATCATCACAGCAATATTTGATTCTGCTCTTCGTCCTCCCTGGAGTACAAATCGATAGTAAATATTAAAAATTTAAATTATAAATCATAAGTAGAAAAGGGAAAGTAAGGTAGTGCAAAAAAACCGAGAGGCAGGTCCGGATATTTGGAGGGTAGGGCCCAGATCCGGATCCACAGAGATCAATTGCAAAGAGATGTATTCTGTGCAATTGATCTTTAAACACTCTCCCCATGTCTGATATGGATTTTCCAGAAGAAAAGTTATTTCCAATTAACCCTTCTGAGTCCCTGCATAATGCCCTAATAATTTGCCTTCTCCAATTAAAATTATCCCATCCTCATCTATAACTATCTTGAAAGTGAAGGAGTTGTGGTCTCTGTCAGCTAACTGCTCACCCAGTGAGAGGGCAGTCACCTGAATAGACTCATTACCCAACACTAGGTTGTAGTACAATCCCATTAGTTAGATTGCACCCTTCCTGTTCTTGCGTTCTACCCAAATGGACTCAACATTTGAACCCTCCTCCAGTTCTCCCTTGAGTGCAGCTGTAATATTGTCCCCGACTGGTAGTCCAACTCACTCCTCTTTTACCTCCTTCTCTATCTTTTCAAAAACCTCAAAAGCCTGGTAGATTAATCATGCAGCCCTGCCCATCTCTCAACAAAGTCTCTGTAATGGCCACAACATTGTAGTTCCATGTACTGATCCATGTTTTATGTTATTGACCTTTATCCATAACATTCCTGACATTCAAATACACACCATTGAAACTATGTGTCTCAGAATACTTGTTAATATGATTTTGCCTGGCCATACTTTCACTGATATCTACCTCCGGGTCCAATCCTTCACTTAGTGACCTGGTGTTCCATTTCCCAGCCCCCTGCAAAACTAGTTTAAACCCTCTGAAAACTCCCAGCCAGCATATTAGTTCCCCTCCAGTTCAGGTGCAACCCGTCCCTGTTCTACAGATCAGTCCTTGACCAGTGAAGGGTTCCAATGATCCGAGCATGAACCCTACCCCCTGCACCATCTCCTCAGTCACTCATTCAAATATGCTATAAGCCCATTCCTAGCTACACTCACCCATGGCACCAGGAGTAATCTAGAAATTACTACCTTCTCTTCACCCTATTTCCTGTCTCTATATGCTCAGTCTGTAGAACCTCATCCCCTTTTTTGGCAATGACATTGGTGCCATTATGCACCACGAGCTTTGGCTGTTCACTCTTCCCCTTGAGAATATCCTGCAGCCACCCTGATACATCTGGACCCGAGCACCCGGGAGACAACACAGCATCCTGGAGTCTCTATTGTGTGCACAGTATCTCCTGTTTGTACCACTAACTATCAAGTTCCCAATCACTAAAACACTGCATGAGTTTACGTTTCCCTGCCACAAGGGAACCACCAGGGTTTCAAAATCTCATTTATAACTTAAAAATAAAATCATTGAATCACTACTACTACTACTACGTCAACTCAGGCCTAGGGGGCCGGCGTCGGGCACTTCTCCCTCTCCCTCATCAGTCTGTTCAGTTCATCTACTCTAGCCACGCCGCTGTCTTCTCGGAGCGTGTTGGCCATAGTCTTGGGAGGGTGCCCAGGGTTCATCCTCCCGTGCTTGGGCTCCCATATGGTGACTAGGCTGGCAGATAGCTTGGGGTGGTGTAGACAGTACCCCGCTAGTTGCAGTCTTCTCGCCTCGATTTTAGTGGTGAGCATCGGTAGGTTGTTATAGAGCTCGAAGTTCATCATGTGCTGTTGCCAATTCACGTCAAGAGCCATCCGGAGCATTCGTGTATCGCAACCATCTAGATACTTTCGCATCGTCTTGGTGAGTGCCCACGTCTCCCATCCGTACATGAGAGTGGACTCTATAACTGCAATGAAAATCCTCTTTTTTAGCCCTCTGGTCAGGTTCGACTTCCAGATTTCCTTCATGTCGTTCGCAGCCCTCCACGCCAGTGCCTTCCATATCTTTATGCCTGTCTTTATGTCATTGAATCAGGTACAGGCAAACGTTACCAAAATGTTTGGTGGACTCATGCTGACTGGCGAATAGTCGGTGGCTGCATTGTTTTTTTCTTCCAGAGACTAAAGGCGAGTTGGATGGTCCGTTCACTGGCCATAAGGTACTGTCCTTCGTGCACCTGGGATGAGGAGGAAAGTGGCGATATGAGGTAATGCAGTTACTGTGGATATGGTCAGGACCAAACCAATAACAGCTATTTCCTGCAGAGACAGAGCCCAAGTTCAAGGTCAGAATGCGAAGTTCGGTCTAGGATGAAGAGCAGCGAGAGCCAGTGCCTGATTCCGGGAGCAAATCTCAGCGATCCCAGGACCAGTGCAGTTGTCAAATTGTGGCCGGTTGGGAATATTTTACTGTAAGTGTGATTACACTCACAAATTGCAGTATTGCCATAGCGTGCTGTCCTGGGTGTGGGGAGGAGCTCTGAGTGGAACTGCAATTATACCTTATTGCAGACCGCACTGGTTTCCTTCCAGAGACTAAAGGCAAGATAAATGGTGTGTTCTCTGGCCACAAGATACTGATCTTTGTGTACATGGGTGACAGAAGGAAAGAGGCCTCTTTCCTAATTCTATACACTCAGTATGTAGGATCTCTTCTCAGTTTTTGACAATGACATTGGCGCCAATTTGCAACAGGACCTCTGGCTTTTCACCCTTCCTCTTGACAATATCCGACAGCTGCACCCCTACACCCTGGACTCCAGCACCAGGGAGGCAACACACCATCCTTGTGTTTATTTTGCTGCCACAGTATCTCCTGCCTGTCCTCACTAAGTACTGAGTCTCCTGTCACTACCACACTGCCTGACTTTTACTTTCCCTGCCACAGGGGAACCACCAGGATTCCTTTGTCTCGCTTTTAACTTCAAGAATTCATAGACTCTGGTACAGGCAAAAGTTTCCAAAAAGTGTTAGTGGACTCAGGCTGACTGTCTGAGAACCTCGCTTAAAAACTGCTACGCTCTTGACATTGAAGATCACGGAGATCAGGCCCACAGGCCAAGTGTTACATGGAGCAAATAGAAGGTGACCACATCGGCTTCCTTTCAGAGTCCAAAGGCGAGCTGGATGGTGCAGGCAGTGGATGTAGGACACTGTTCCTTGTGTACATGGGTGACATCTATATATGGAATACTGAAAAAATAGTCATAAAGTTTAATCATAAGGCATATGTAAATATGAGAGCTATAGTCAAGTGGAAAACTGTGATTGCCAAAGACAGGTTGAGAAGGATATTCCTGATAATGATAAGATTGATCCCAAGAGACTTTGTCAATACTTTAGTTGTAAAAGAAACGTCAAGTGGGAAGCTAATTGTATTTGGAATAACAGTGGGGTATTAAATTATGCAGAGAAGGACATAGCAGATACTCTCAACTCTTATTTTGCTGAAGTGTTCACCTGCAAAGATTTTAGCAATACACCTGTAAATTTAGGGAAAAATAAAGTTCCTTAAAGTGACTCAGAGATCTTAGAAAGTGAAAAGCCTGAAAGTTAATAAATCTCAGTGTCAGACAACATATATCCAAGGGTACTTAAACTAGTCTAGGATTGAAAATACGAAGGCCTAACCAGAATTATTCAAAATTCTCTTAAGATTGGTAAAATCCTGAAGGTCTTGAAATAGGCTAACATTTTACTGGTATGTAAGAAGGGTGACTGCGCTGACCCTTGTAACTATGGACCAGTAAATTTAACGTGTATTTTGGGTAAGATAAGGGAAACATTAATAAAGAACGAGTTGTAAAATCATCTGATAAGAACAGGCATGCAGCTAGTGGGAGTATAGTATCCTTGTCAGGTTGACTGCCAGTAACTAGTGATGATCCGCAGGTGTCGGTGTTGGGACCAATTCTTTTTATGCTGTATATAATGATTTAGATGATGAAATAGATGTCTTTGTTGCCAAGTTTGCAGATGATACAAAGATTGGCGGAGTGGCAGTTAGTGTTGAGGAAACAGGTGGGATGCAGAAGGACGTAAAAGGATGCAGAAGGACTTAGACAGATTAGGAGACTGGGCACGAACGTGGCAAATGAAATATAATGTTAGAAAAGGCACGGTCATGTAATTTGGTAGTTGAAATAAATGTGCAAACTATTTTCCATATGGGGAGAAAATCCAAAAATCAGAGATGCAAAAGGACTTGGGAATCCTTGTGCAGAACACCCTAAGGGTTAACTTGCAGGTTGAATTGGTGATGAGGAAGACAAATGGAATTATAGCATTCATTTCAAGAGGTCGAGAGTGCAAGAGCGGGGATGTGAAACATCCACTGCACCTCTTCCTATAGATGCTGCCTGGCCTGCTGTGTTCACCAGCAATGATTATGTGTGTTGCTCATTATTTTGCCGACTGAAATATTTCTCAATTTCTTTTGACATTTGAGATACTCATTAAAGATTATTAGATCACCAACATCACACACAAAATGCTGGAGGAAATTGGATTTCAAGCATTTGCAGATTTTCCCGTGTTTATACAATCTATGCAGTTTTATCTCCTGCATCCATTCAACTGCCTATTTTGAGTACTGTATTTATTCCTGTAGTCGGTTTGCCTCTTCCTTTGCAGAATGAAATATTTCTTCTCAATTTCTTTTGTCCTTTGACAAGATTTGAGATGCCCATTAAAGACTGCTACATCACACAAAATGCTGGAGGAATCAGCAGAGTTCATTGTGTTGCCTTGGATTTCCAGCATCTGCAGATTTTCTCCTGTTTGTACATCAGCAACATGCTTATTGACCGTTTCCATCCTGATCTCGGTTTCTCTATTGTATATTTGTCCGAATTTGTGTTTGTATATTTTGAATTGTATTGACTTTATCAATTACATCCTTCATATACATAAGGAGTAAAAATCTTTATGTTACATCGATATCAATTGATTGTACAATTGTTCCGTGTGTGTGTGTGTGTGTGTGTGAGTGAGAGACAGAGACAGACTGAGACTCTGTGTGTGAGTGAGTGTGTGTCACCAGGAAGAATCTGAAGGACAGTCCAAAATGAGAAACTGCAGGGACAGAGGTAGGGATCGGTCAGTGTCGCATGTCTCCGTTCAGAGATGAATAATTAGCCAACAAAAAGATGAAATCTGCAAATGTAGCTGCTCCGTCACGAAGCTCAGTTTTGAAATTAAATCTATCGGTTGATTTCCACTAGTGACGCTGCTGAGGTAATGCCAAAAAGTGCTGATGTATTTGTTTCCAATCGCTCCAATATTTACATTAGAGACAATAGCATTGAATTGAAGTGTTTATTCAACCAACTATAACTAACCAAGATAGTGAGGTGTATATTCGTATCTCTGGAGACAGATCCTTTGCATAAATCAAGGCCACTTCGAATGCATCAGCTGTCTGCCGGAGGTGTTAATACAGGAACAACAAAAATCACAGATTCGCACTGAAATGGTGTATCCGGTCAACAGGCGGATAGAAGACGTTTACTTTCCTTTTATTTTGGACTTTGGAATTCCTGGTAAGCCGCAATGTCAGCTGTCGTGGGCGGATGTTGAAGTTGAATTCCAATGTTGTGATTGATTCTGCCGCTGGTTTAAACTGTCACATTCCAGTCCCGGTATTCGGCATTTCAAGAATGGAGTGGAAACACCGGGACTATAGATGCTGGGATTTGGATCTAAAAACAAACATCTGCAGGAATTCAGCGAATCGGCCAGTTTCTGTGGGTCTGAGTGGGTCAGGCAGCGGTTTGTGATCAAGAATGGGATGTTCCTGTCTCTGTGCTTTTGGTCTTGTAGGAGCCACATTGCATTTGCAAATATTGTGTTTATAAGGGTGATTCATCAATTGATTGTCTGCATTTTTATGTGAGCAGCTTTCAGAGTTAGGTACAACAATAAAGCATCGACTGGTAGTGACACTTTAGCTAATGTGACGAGTTCCGTGTTGTAAGACGGAACTGTTCTGTTTTTTTTAATAATAGCCATAGACATAGTCATATTTTATTGATCCCGGGAGAAATTGGTTTTCGTTACAATTGCACCATAAATAATTAAATAGTAATAAAACCATAAATAGTTAAATAGTAATATGCAAATTATGCCAGGAAATAAGTCTAGGACCAGCCTATTGGCTCAGGGTGCCTGACCCTCCAAGGGAGGAGTTGTAAAGTTTGATGGCACAGGCAGGAATGACTTCCTATGACGCTCTGTGTTGCATCTCGGTGGAATGAGTCTCTGGTTGAATGTACTCCTGTGCCCACCCAGTACATTATGTAGTGGATGGGAGACATTGTCCATGATGGCATGCAACTTAGACAGCATCCTCTTTTCAGACACCACCGTCAGACAGTCCAGTTCTATCCCCACAACACACTGGCCTTACGAATGAGTTTGTTGATTCTGTTGGTGTCTGCTACCCTCAGCCTGCTGCCCCAGCACACAACAGCAAACATGATCGCACTGGCAACCACACACTCGTAGAATATCCTCAGCATTGTCCGGCAGATGTTAAAGGACTTCAGTCTCCTCAGGAAATAGAGACAGCTCTGACCCTTCTTGGAGACAGCCTCAGTGTTCTTTGACCAGTCCAGTTTATTGTCAATTCATATCCCCAGGTATTTGTAATCCTCCACCATGTCCATACTGACCCCCTGAATGGAAACAGGGATCACCGGTACCTTAGCTCTCCTCAAGTCTACCACCAGCTCCTCAGTCTTTTTCACATTAAGCTGCAGATAATTCTGCTCACACCATGTAACAAAGTTTCCTACCGTTGCCCTGTACTCAGCTTCATCTCCCTTGCTGATGCATCCAACTATGGCAGAGTCATTAGAAAACTTCTGAAGATGACAAGACTCTGTGCAGTAGTTGAAGTGCGAGGTGTAAATGGTGAAGAGAAATGGAGACAAGACAGTCCCCTGTGGAGCCCCAGTGGATGTCTGCAATATGATTGGATGCAAAGCAGACAGAAGCGGTTGCTGAGCCAATTAAGAAGATGTGGTGCTTCATCGTTATCAATACTGTGAAATGTTTTATATTATATCTACATCTGACTACGGCACCGAGTTTGCTGCTCGACGTTGAATTCCTCTCCCGCACTTCCCTGTGATGGATACAGTGGTTGGCGTCATGTCTGTTTGACAGGTTGTCTCAAATTGCGCTATATCTGTTGGAACCAGGAAATGTTCTGCTGTAAAGTCCGTGAGGTGGCAAATGCTGGAATAGGAATCATACTCGGGTTATGCTGGAAACATTAAGCCCCAAGCAGCTTGTATGGAAAGAGAAACCAGTTAACACACGTGTCAGGGGTCTCTCTGAGGAGAGATACTTTAACTGTTTTTCAATATATTCTTGTTTGCCTGGATGAGCGTTTCCAGCATTTCCTGTTTTTGTTCCATCTTTTGGCTGTTCTGTCGCTGACAGGGATCGTCATGGAAGTTAATGATTGTCTAATGGAAGAATCCCGCCATCAGCGTCCGGATTTATTCATTTCATCCAGACGATTAGCAGAAGGCGCCGCTAGAAAATGTTCCATCCAGTACTGACTCGCAGGAGGTTGTCACCCAGTTTTAGATTTCCACTGCCACTTCACATTTCGGCCATCAGTAAGGAATCCGTATTCAGATCATAATGATTTTGTTTTAATGTGTAAGGTCTTTGACTGTCTCTGCGCCCTCTCGCAACCCTCCCACCGCTAAATGTAACAAAAAAGTGGAAATATTACAGGATCCCCTCAAACTGCTGCATTGGCTTCTGCTCAGTATTTTCTCAACTTGCTATTCCCTGTCTCTCTTCCAGCGAAATTGGTGGCGATTGTGATCCTGTCCCGGGAAAAGTACGGTCTCTCCAAATGTGTCACTGTCTACCTGGTGGGAATGGCAGCGGCCGACTTCCTAGTCGTTATCTCCGATCCGCTGATGAAGTGGACTGTTGTGATTTATTTTCCTCAGTCATTCCTGCGAATCACTCCTGTGTGCAGATTCGATCTATGGTTGTTTTTTGTGAGCACTGCGACCTCAGTCTGGCTGACTGTCGCTTTCACAGTCCATCGATCTGTGGCTATTTGCTGTGAGAAGCTGAAAACAAAATATTGCACCGAGAGAACGGCGGCTGTGGTTATCGGGACAGTGAGTGTGCTGGCCTGTTTGGAGACTGTCTCCTGGGGCTTTGTATACGGGTCTAAAGACATAATTGACGGTGTTCCATGGGAATGTGTTTTTACACCAAGCTACAAAACCTCTCCCTCATGGTCGGCATTTGAGATGTTTCACCGGATTTAACCCCTTGTATCTCATTTTTTCTAATTTTACTGTTCAATATTCTGACTGTCAGTTGGATTCTAGCGGCCAGTCGAGCCCGCAGGGGCTCCGGGGACAAAAGAGTGGAGAGAATGACAAGGACCTGGAGATGGAGAACCGACGCAAATCCATCGTTTTGCTCTTCAGCATAACCGGCACTTTCCTATTGTTGTGGGGAACACTGGTGGCATTTTATATCGCTCAACGGATTTCAAAGAGTTTTGTTGATTCTGTCACGGATCCACGTTACATCACACTACACACATCGGCAACGTTGCAGATTGTCAGTTCCTGCACCAACACGTGTATTTACACCCTGACTCAGAGCAAATTCCGAGAGGAACTAAAGAATGCGTTGAAATACCCACTGAATCGGATTTTCAAACTCATTAAACGTTAGAAATAAATACTGTAAGGTGTGTCAATACAAATGCCTTCATACTCCCTATTATATCCCCCCAGGTGGGTAAATGGAAACGATGTGGGCAACCGAGTTACAAAACAAACACGAGAAAATCTATGGATCTTCGAAATACAAAACAGCACCTCAGAATCAGATCCACATGAAGGGTTTCGGCCCAAAATATCGGCTGTTTACTCTTTTCCTCACACCAAATACTGGAGGAATTCAGAAGGTCTGGCAGTATGTATGGAAAATAGTAAATTGTCGACGTTTTGGGCCGAGAAACTTCATCAGAGTCCTGTCAACAGTTCACTCTTTTTCATTTGGTGTGTGTTGCCTTCAAGTTACAAAACAGCTGTTTACAGCTGATCCCGATGGCATCACTGTCCTCACTACCGCAGAGAAATCCCCTTTGCATTCCACGTCCCGCCATGTTAAATTGAACTTTGAGCCTAACCTGTTACCCCTGCTACCTGGGGGCTCTGTCTGAGCTTGGAGTATACTTTAATCTGTATCAGCTCACGTCGTAACCCGTCCTTTCGTTCACTCTCTTTTCCCCTTCCTTCTTTACCTGTAGGTTCTCTTTCTCAAGGCCACCTTGAACAATCTTCCAGTCAGAGAATTTTAACTGTTTTTTTTGCTCAGCATGACAAAACTTTCAATTTCCAGATACATTTACACTTACATTTCTTCCCCTCACAGATACCATCAATCAGACCACGTCCATCAAAATATAGACATCACCACAACATCCGATACAAAAGCCCTTCCTAGTATAGCAGACAGGTTTACACCTACATACTGCAGAAAATGTTGCCATGTTTTATAAAATAACTATTTGTTTTGAGTGTACCATACATGTCAAAAAGTCCAAAGGAAAAAGTCAATGATTAATTTACCAAAAATAAAAAGTCCAGGGGCCTTATAGGATATCCAACAAAGGAAAAAGTTGTTCCTCGCACAAAAAAGTAAGGATCTTAAAAAAGTGTAATTTTTTTCTGCTAAGAGAAAAGACACTGAGTCCAGTTCAAGCTGCACCTTCAGAATCTTTTCTATTTCACCCAAAATATCACTGCAGTATGCCTGCAGTTTGGGACAAGTTCAAAGACAGTGGGAGAAAGTTCTAGTATTTACTTTACATTTAGAACACACTGGAGAAGCCCCTGTCTTAAATTTCGAGTGACGATCTTGTGTCAGATGGACTCAATGCAGAATTCTGAGTTGCAATGGTTTAATTCAATTGCAAACTAAAATTTTATTTGCATTATCACAGATGTCTTCCCATGTTTCAGCTGTAATTTCTACTCCCAGTTCTTCCTCAAAGACCCTTCCCAGCTGCTCATCCTCTACACAAGAACATTCCCTCAGGATGCTGTTTAAAGTACTAATGGAGATTTCACGCTGAGAAGAAAACACCCGCTTTTCTATGTCAGAACTATCGAAATCAGTTAAAATTATGTTTACTTCTGTATATAATCTCTCAAAGGAAATAATAGGAAAAAAATCTTTGTTGTGTATGTTAAATTTCTGTACTATTTGACTAAAAGACATCATCGTTCCTTCATCAAACAGATCTCCTACATGGAAAATACCCTTAGAAATCCAAAATTTAAATTCAGAAGCCATTATATAGGGCTGAAAATCTGGACTGCCGGTTTTTGAAGTGAAGTGTGATATTTTCGATGTGCTGCCTTCAACTTGTCGCATCGCCCTCCAGTCCCAGACTGTATTCATTTTTATTCGATTGCGACAATACTCCTTGACCAATTTCATCTTATTGAGAAAAAACAATTTGATAAGAGGGCATTTTGCTTGTGAATCTTCAATGTTTGAAGAGGGGTCCCTGCAAACCGAGTCAATCTGTTATGTGTACGCAACCCTGGGGAAGGTATCGGTTACATGCACGCAGCACTAAAAAAGTATCAGCAGCAACAGAACACACCTGGAGTCCGTTTATGATATTAAAATCCACCATCTTTATTAGTAACTACTAAACATCGTAACTTAACCAGGTGATCAAATGACAGCAGTGTTATGTATATATAGGTCTATAGATAAAGTTCCCAAACTTATTCAGGCTCAGGTGGCAAGAGTTAGACTTAGATGGTACATAAGAAAGTTCAGTTCATTTCAAATGCACAGACTTGTTATTGTTGTTATGAGGCAGATATTTGGAATCGAAAGGCGAATGTTGTGAGAAGGCAATTACGTCGATATTCCACAGATTCCACGACAGCAATACAATAAGAATAGCAGTAGGATTTATCTCCGATGTTGTTCCACTCCACACACGAAGTATCACCGACAGTGATCTTCAACGAATATTCTTTCAACACCAGTGGAACCACACCCGAATTCAGCAACGGGACATCCTAAAGTGGTGGCCACAGGATACTCAAACCTAACCCAGGTACTGATTATCACCAATAGAAGCTTATAACAAACGGAACCCTCTTCAAGGGAATCACCACCCAGGCAAGGGTAGACACACTGGTAGATTCCACACGGTTACCCCAAACACACAACGTAATAGTCACTTATCCAGTTCCACGACGTGCGAAATAACTCCAACAGTGATTTGCCACAGGGTACCTTTCTCGGTGAACTACCACAGCCAGTCAAAGGGTAAAATCACGTGTTATTCACAAACGTTTCCGCTCACGAGAGAACCCACTCCTGTGGATTAACTATGTGACAATGACACTTTCGTATTCGAATGGAATCTAGCTCACCCTTACGGGTTACTTGGAGAGAGTCCAAGTGATCTCTAATCAATAAGTTTCTTCTGTTTCAAACCGTTCTCTCTCTTCCTCTTTCTCTGGAAACTTCTTCCAGTTGCAGTACTATGTGACAGCCGTTTATCAATACTCTGGGTCGATCTCAACTCACCCCTTTTGGGCTCCTGGAAGTTTAAACCAGCGACCGACTCACTCCTGTCTTTCATTGACCAAAACCATCTCAACTCTGAGCATCTGTCTCGGTGTGTATGTCTAAAAGGATCATCTGACTTTGCTTATTCAAAACAAGCCGCGAACCTGTACAGACATTCATTGTCCATCAAACAACGCCACCTCTCTCACCATAGTAACCAAGCAACTTTGTAGTCAGTAGAAATCCAAACGTCAGTCTCATTCTCTCTGCGTTTTAAAATGACAGTCCACAGAAAAAATAAATGAACCCTAGTGGTACATAAGAAACCACATAAGATAAAAAAGAACTTAATTGATGTATTTTGATTCTGGAAAATCCAGAACCCCTAGACAACTGGGAAGCTGCATCTTAGCCATTTTAATACAGGGTATTTCTTTGTTCCACATGAAATAAAGAAAAAAAGCCATATATTTGTTTCAGTATTTGTTGGGTAAAAATATCTGGAATCATTCGTATTGGGCAGAGCAGACGAGGGAGAATGTTAATTTTGAGCAAGGATATTCGGCCAAGCCAAGACTTAGGAAGAGTCTTCTATCGCTCAAGATCCTGTTGGATATTGTCAAATGTCTGTGCAAAGCTAGCTTTGGACAATTGATCAAACGTAGGTGTGATAAATATGCCTAAGAAAACAAAACTTGTCCGCAAACATCTAAAAGGAGAGCCCTGCGTGTCAGGTACCTGCTGCAGATTCCCCGGAGGCATAGGCTCTGGTTTAGTACAGTTGATTTTATAACCTGAAAAGGCGCTAAATGAGTGGACGCACTGTATAAGGTGGTGCACTGAAACAGCAGGGTTTGATAAGAAAATTAGAACATCATCAGCATGCAATGTAATCTCATGTAACTTTAGTCCGATGTCTGGAGCAGATATTCTGGGGTCTCGCCGAATAGCCTCAGCCAATGGATCGATCACTAGTATCAAAAGTAGTGGTGATAAGAATTTTAACTTGTTTACAATTGAAGAAAAAGTACCGATACGTTCACTTGTAGCTCCATGAGAGATATAGAGATAGAGAAAGTGAGCCCGAGCAGGGGAGTGCGATGGCTGCGGGCGCGAAAGAGAGAGAGAATGAGACATCGCGAGAAAGAGAGCGCGAGGGAGAGCACACGAGGGAAAGGGCGAGAGGGAGAGGAAGCGAGCGAGGGTGAGCGGCAGAAGACATCGCGAGTGGAGACAGAGTGTGTGTGTGGGTGTGTGTGAGAGGGAGAGAGAGAGAGAGAGAGGGAGAGAGGGGGGGGGAGACAGAGACGGAGACGGAGGGGGAGACGGAGACGGAGGGGGAGGGGGAGGGGGAGGGGGAGAAGAGCGAATAAAACATCCTGAAGGAGTGAGCACCAGGCTCGAAGGCGCGAAGGAGACAGCGTCTCGGACATGGCGAGAAGGATGGCGCGTGGAAGTTGGCGTGTGGGAGCGACAGTGAAAGACAGAGTAACAGAGAGAGAGAGTGAACCATTTGGATATTGTGAGTGAGACAGGGAGATATAGAGAGATAGAGATAGAGACCGACAAAGAGATAGAGAAAAGAGGCTGCATGATATTGTCGAATCTGTGTTTCCCCTCCATCACTGAGATTGGCTTGTTCAGAGGAAGATTTTTTTTTGAATTATGTACTGTTACGACTGTAGAAATTTGTTTTTCTTTCTGTATTAAAATCCTACAAGTTTCAACAAAGTCGATTTCCCTCTTCCTAGAGATACTGCCTTGGCTGTTGCGTTCACCAGCAACTTTGTTTCAACACGTGTGCAGGCTCCTTTGTTTGAGAATGCGTAAGTCAATACCCATAAATGAATTAAAAATGCAAACTGTGAATGAAATTTAAAACAATTGTAACGTTCCGTTATTTTGGCTCGTGTATGTCTAGGGGAAATCCCGCCCAGCACCTGCTTCAGCAGTCCCCTCAGGGTCAATCGTCGCCCGAATCAATCACAAACATCAATCATCAGCCAGCACACCCAGTAAATTTTAACACATACACTTTATAGATGTTACTAATTCTAGGGCATTAATATACATTTGATACAGAGAGGAAAGTAATGAAAAAAAAAGGCGCCAACACTTATTCAAAGTCCAAGTTCTTCGCGCGCTACCGTTGGAGCTCAAGTTCGACGTCAGACGACCACCCGAATTCCGTCGACCCACGGCTCGGGACCACCCGAAGTGATCGACCGGAGCCTCTCCGCACGTCCGCCGTCCTTCTCGTCTCTCCTCCCGACTCCCCGCCAAAACTCAGTCCACAGTCATATCATACAGCATGGCATCCGAAAACAAAACGATACATAACCACCCATTGGCTAATAGCACCCTCTTATCACCCTCTAAACCACAATAAACTACTAGCGCAAACTCTCTGCAGCGTTAAAACACAACAAAGCCGCATTCCACAGATTAACATAACAAAAATCGCCATTTTAAATGTAACAAAAGAAAGACCCCGTACACTCTCCCCCCACCTAAAAAAGTCATGCCCTCATGACGTTAACAGAATTCACTAGTACTCCTTGTAAAACACAAAACCCAACCCAGGTGCATGAAGCAGTGACATAACTTTGCAGGGCAGTAGAGATCACACCCTGCTCTCCCGGCGCTATATAAGTGAGTCTTTCCGGGGGATGCCTACTCCTCTGAGGCCTCAGGACTTCCTCTGCTGTCTCTCCCTGTTCAGACACCCCAGGTGACCCCTCGAGCCTATCTGTCGGACCTTCCCCTTCACCGGGATCCCTCTGCCCCGGTGAGCCCTCTGGCTCGGGTTCTGCCTCCACCCTCTCCTCCCCCAATGCCGGCTGTAATACAGGCGGCTCTGCAACACCCTCCCTCGGTCCCCCTGACTCAGTGATGGAAGGGCCAAGAGTCTCTTCTCCTGGCACCGGGGAATCAGCGAACGGAAGCAGGTACCACACGTCCGAATCATCATCTTCCGATGACGTATCCCTTCTCGAGGTGGGGACCGGCCCCGTTTTCTTCGCAGCGGCCTCTTCCCGCGCCCCGCGCCCTCGCAGAGTCCTCGTACTAGGAGTAAACTCCCATTCGGACTCTGGGTCCATCTTCACCTCTCGACCCAGAGGCAACAGGTGGTTCCGATGGAGTACCTTGACAGGCCCCTGCCCGCCCTCAGGTCTCACCCGGTAAACCGGGAGATTCGGCATCTGACTCTCCACCACATATGGGGTGGCTGCCCAACGGTCCGCCAACTTGTGCTTACCCTGTAGTCTTAAATTCCGGATAAGGACTCGGTCTCCCGGCAATAGCTGGACGAACTTTACCTTCTGATCATACCTCCTTTTATTCCGCTGGTTCTGCTTGGTGGCTGCCGCCTCAGCCAACTCGTACGCCCTTTTCAACTCTCTCCTCATATCGGACACGTACTTCAGACATGGCTTCGAAGGTATTTCCCCCGCTTCAGTCCCAAAACACAGATCAATGGGCAACCTCGCTTCCCGTCCGAACATCAGATAGTAGGGCGAGTACCCCGTAGCATCATTGCGAGTACAATTGTAACAATGAACCAAATGGGCGATGTGCTGACTCCACTTACTCTTCCGTCCAATCTCCAAGGTGCCGGGCATGTCCAGCAGGGTCCGGTTAAACCTCTCGGGCTGAGGATCACCCTGCGGGTGATAGGGGGTGGTTCTGGACTTTTCAACCCCAAGCATATCCAGCAATTCATGGATAAGCCTGCTCTCGAAGTCCCGTCCCTGATCACTGTGGATCCGCCGGGGAAGGCCATAATGAACAAAGTACTTCTCCCATAACACCTTCGCCACTGTAGTCGCTTTCTGATCCTTAGTAGGAAAAGCCTGCGCATATCTAGTGTAGTGATCCGTGAGGACCAAAACATTCGCGGTATTGCTGGTGTCCGGCTCAATAGACAGGAAATCCATACACACCAGGTCCATGGGTCCTGCACTCTGCAAGTGGGATAACGGAGCCGCCTGCGCAGGCAAGGTCTTCCTCCTGACGCAACGGCTACAGGTCTTACAGTATTCTTCCACCTCCCCCCTCATCCGGGGCCAGTAAAACCGGTCCTTGACTAATCCATAGGTCTTCTCTACCCCTAAGTGCCCGGAATCATCATGTAGAACCTGAAGCACAGCCTTTCGATACTTCTCAGGCATGACCAGCTGCCAGCGCCGGGGGTGGTCCGGAGGCGACGTGACTCGGTACAGGACGTGGTTCTTCAGCTTCAACCGGGGCCACTCCTTCAGTAGTAGAGGAACGGAGGCATGTTTCGCCTTCTCCACCTGCCCCATATCACCCTGGCTAACCGCGTACCAGATAGTGCCAAGGCTTGGGTCATCACGCTGAGCCGCCTGTACTTCCTGGTGACTCAACTCCGGCAGCTGCCGGTTCCTCAGAGCAGTCACATTACAGTAACCAGTGGGCAGCGCGTCACCGTCCGCCCCCAGTTGATCTACTGCTCGATCCGTTCCCATCTGTGCTCCTACTTCCCCGTCGCTCCCAACTTGACACATGGCCTTTACTCCCTGGGCAGGGACACTCTTCCACTCCTCGGCTGTGCCCGACTCGTCGTGCGCCCGACGAGACAGGGCATCTGCATCGATGTTCCGACTCCCCGGGCGGTACTTCAGGCTGAACTCATAGGCAGACAAGGCTGCTAACCACCGGTGCCCAGTAGCGTCCAGCTTCGCCGAAGTCAGGATATAAGTGAGGGGGTTGTTATCAGTTCTCACTTCAAACTGGGCCCCGTATAGGTAGTCACTCAACTTGTCTACCACCGCCCATTTCAATGCCAAGAACTCCAGCTTGTGAGTGGGATAGTTTCTCTCAGATGGCGACAAGCTCCGACTGACAAACGCCACTGGCCTCAATCCGTTTCCCTGTTCCTGGTACAGAACAGCCCCCAGACCGTCGTGACTGGCATCAGTGTGTAGAACATACGGCTTCCGGGGATCAGCAAAAGCCAACACTGGGGCCTGTGTCAGCGCCCTTTTTAGAGATTGGAACGCCTCCTCACATTGAGCATTCCACCTCACTCCAAAAGGCTCCCCCGGGTTCAAGTATCCTCCTACCTCCGACCCTCGGTCTCCCTTCCTCCGCCTCCCCACAGGTGGATAGCCACACAGCAGCTGGTTCAATGGATGACTCATTTTCGCATATCCTTTCACGAATCGCCGGTAATATCCGCAAAACCCCAAAAACGAGCGTAAGGCGCTCACCTTCTGAGGTCTCGGCCAGGTGGTGACTGCGGCTATCTTACCCGGATCGGTAGCCACTCCATTTCGCGAGATTATGTGCCCGACATAGCTGACCGACGTCTTACAGAACTGGCATTTATCCAGGGAAAGTTTTAACCCTTCCTCTTTCAGCCGACTCAGCACCTTCAGCAGCCGCTCCTCATGTTCCTCCAACGTAGATCCAAACACTATCAGGTCGTCCAGGTACACCAATACCTCCAGCAGGTTCATGTCCCCCACTGTCCGCTCCATGAGCCGCTGAAAGGTGGCTGGGGCCCCCGAGATACCTTGGGGCATTCGTTCGAACTGGAAAAACCCCAGGGGACAGATAAAGGCTGTCTTCTCCTTATCAGTCTCGCTCATCGGAATCTGGTAATACCCACTCCGCAAATCCAATACACTGAACCACTGTGCACCACTCAGACAGGCCAATGCATCTTCCACCCTCGGGACCGTATATTGGTCGGGAACAGTGCGGCGGTTCAGGGTCCTATAGTCCACGCACATGCGTACCTTCCCATTTTTCTTCCTTGCCACCACTATGGGGGACGCATATGGGCTTCGGGACTCCGCAATAATCCCTGCATCTTTCAACTGCCGCAAGTGCTGCCGCACATCCTCCACATCTGCTGGGGCCAACCGCCGCGACCTCTCCCTAAACGGGGTGTCATTTGTTACCCGAATGGTGTGCCGAGTGCTCTTGGAAAACCCTACATCAAACTCGCCCTGAGAAAAGACATCCCCTAACTTCAGCATCTTCTCCACCAGCCTACTCTTATACGCCGGCGGTACAGGGGAGTTTTCAAAATTAAAGGCCTCCTCGGTCAGCCGCCCCCCGTCTCCCAATAGTTCTCTTCCAGTGGGCTTCACGGGGGCGCTGGACATCACCGTCACTGGGAACAAGTGCGCGAGGGGCATCCCGCGCTTAAAGGTGATCTCCCTCTCCGTTATGTTCCGTATCATCACCCCCATCCGCCGTGCCTGTACAGCTGAGGTCCTCTGCAATTCAGGTCTCACCAGCGCCCCAGCCGGGAACCAGGACTCCCTTTCCAGGTCGTCGGGGGCGTCTACTAGCAGGGCCTCTCCCGGCGGCAATCCGGGGAATCTGGGGGTTCCCATCACTAATGCCGCCTCCCCTGGCTGTATCACTTTAGGCCTCGCCTGAGTGCACCACACCGTCCCTCGTTTGCACTCCGGGTCCAGCCCCTGGGGGTCACTCACTCCTTCGTACACTCCTCGGAACACGGGGTGTACCGAGAGGGTCTCCAAAAAGTTCTCCCCCCCTTCTTCTTACAGGCTCCCAAGAGCCGTCGCACCAGAGGGGAGTTAGTCCCCACCCACAGGGCAGCACCACCGGTCTCCACCGGGTCCGGACAAACCAACACCAGCGTCTCAAAGGCTTCCGATACTCCCACATCTCCCTCTGAAAATTCCAATCTCACTGACAAGTATCCATCGTACGGGTAATCACCATCACTTATGCCCCAAATCTCCAATGCGTTAAACGGAGTTACTGCCAAATGCTTCAGATATTTGTTGTAGAACGACCGGTACAGTAAGGTAACCTGCGACCCGGAGTCAAGGATGGCTTTCGCAAAGATTCCCTCTATCCGTAGGGACACGCTGGAACGGGGTCCCACCAGCCCATCAGGAATTTGGGCTTGTTCGTTCCGGGGTTCCATAGGGGTTTTCTGGGAACGTGTTCCTCCCGAGACTCCAGTCCGTTCCCTCACTGAGCCTCTCTTAAGTTTCCCGACACCTCTCCCTTCTTGGTGGCCTGGGGGCCCTCCCCCCTCGGCGCATCTCGTCTCTCACAATCCTTCCGTAAGTGGCCAGCTTCCCCACAGTGGTAGCACGCCCCCGGCCACTCACATTCCCGGCGGAAATGCCCCTCTCTCCCACAGATATAGCACCCACTACTCGCCGCCTCTCTCCTCCCGATACGGGCCCCCGAGGACCCCTTGGATTTCTCTGGTCTCATCCCGGCTACCACCTCCTGAACCGCTGAAGACCGTCCCTGAGGGTCCCGAGCCCCCTGGTCGGCCCAAAGCACACTCCTCGGCCCGTACCTCTCGGATCAGCCGTCCGAATGATGGAGGGGAGCTCTGCTTAAATGACTGCCGTACACTCCAAGCCACCCTGTCATCCTCCCGGGAACCGCTACATATCTGGCTCATCCTTAACTCCGCCACATCGTCCTCCCTCACTATACCTCGTCGCAGCAACCCCGTAAGCTTTCCTTCCAGCCTGAAAGCATAGTCGGAGAGCTTTTCCCCTCTTCTCTGCCCCATCCGTTGAAACTCTGCTAAATGCCGCCAGGGATCCCCTGACAGTCCAAACACTTCCTCCAAAGCGTCTAAACACTCCGATAGGGAAGCCAAGGGGCGTGCCGCTCTCAGATGGCGGACCACCCGGGCTGCCCCGCCCCTTAAGCTTTCCACCAATCGCTGTCTCTTTTCCTCATCCGAAACTGGCCACACCTCTAACAATTGGGATGTATCTTCAACCCAGGTCTCATAGTCATCCTCCCCTTCCGGGGTGGGCTTGGCTCCCGAGAAAATTCTCAGCTTCGGGCGGTGCACCTCAACCCTTCTCGCCAGGGAGGTAATGGCAGCCGTTAACTCGGCAGTCTCCTCAAGCCCATGGGGGCGAGGCCTGGCCAAACCTTCCCACTCCACACCTCTACCTCTTGCTACGGGAACCCGGCCGGGGGCCTCATCTAGCTCCTCCTCCTCCGGCACCTCCTCACTTGCGTCCTCGGGGAGGGTATGGAGACCCCACGGCCCCGCCTCCCCCTGGACATGGACTGTCGCTGGTAATTCTAAAGTCATGACGTCGGCACTCGCCCGCACCAACATCCAGCTAGCTTCCAGTTCTTTCCCACCCCTTCTCAGCTACAAGTTCTACCTGCCCGATACCTTTAATCAAACTCAACCCTCGCACCAGTACCTCTGCCGGAATGCGATAATCGACCCCGCTTACCACACACGCATGATTCACCGGTATCTCCTCCATTTCACACCAATTTACAATCTTATCTCGCTCCATCTTCACACCACTTACCGCAACCACAAATACAACTTTCCCGAAAAAAAAATCCAAATCCCTGACGGTAGCCCCCACTTGTAACGTTCCGTTATTTTGGCTCGTGTATGTCTAGGGGAAATCCCGCCCAGCACCTGCTTCAGCAGTCCCCTCAGGGTCAATCGTCGCCCGAATCAATCACAAACATCAATCATCAGCCAGCACACCCAGTAAATTTTAACACATACACTTTATAGATATTACTAATTCTAGGGCATTAATATACATTTGATACAGAGAGGAAAGTAATGAAAAAAAAAGGCGCCAACACTTATTCAAAGTCCAAGTTCTTCGCGCGCTACCGTTGGAGCTCAAGTTCGACATCAGACGACCACCCGAATTCCGTCGACCCACGGCTCGGGACCACCCGAAGTGATCGACCGGAGCCTCTCCGCACGTCCGCCGTCCTTCTCGTCTCTCCTCCCGACTCCCCGCCAAAACTCAGTCCACAGTCATATCATACAGCATGGCATCCGAAAACAAAACGATACATAACCACCCATTGGCTAATAGCACCCTCTTATCACCCTCGAAACCACAATAAACTGCTAGCGCAAACTCTCTGCAGCGTTATAACACAACAAAGCCGCATTCCACAGATTAACATAACAAAAATCGCCATTTTAAATGTAACAAAAGAAAGACCCCGTACACAATATTCATTGCAAAGAGTCTATTTGAGGACACGTGAATATACAGAGCTCGAATGCTATAAATGAGATGCAGCACTCACTTCACCTTCCACTCACTTTCACTCTTCCCAGTGAGGCGACACCTCACCTGTGAGTCGGCTGGGGTGATGTACTGCGTCCGGTGCTCCCGATGTGGCCTTCTATATATTGGCGAGACCCGACGCGGACTGGGAGATCTTTGTACTGAACACCTACGCCCTGTCCACCAGAGAAAGCAGGATCTCCCAGTGGCCACACATTTTAATTCCACATCCCATTCAAATTCTGACATGTCTATCCACGGCCTCCTCTACTGTAAAGATGAAGCCACACTCAGGTTGGAGGAACAACACCTTATATTCCGTCTGGGTAGCCTCCAACCTGATGGCATGAACATTGACTTCTCTAACTCAGTTCATGCCCCACCTCACCTTCGTACCCCATCTGTTATTTATATTTGCACATTCTTTCTCTCACTGTCCTTTGTCTCCCTCTGTCCCTCTGACTATACCCCTTGCGCATCCTCTGGGTTCCCACTTTCCCCCTTTTCTTTCTCGCTGGGCCTCCTGTCCCATGATCCTCTCATATCCCTTTTGCCAATCACCTGTCCAGCTCTTGGCTCCATCCCTCCCCCTCCTGTCTTCTCCTATCATTTTGGATCACCCCCTCCCGCTCCCACTTTCAAATCTCTTAATAGCTCTTCCTTCAGTTAGTCCAGTCGAAGCAAGCAGCTGAGAAGAAGGGAGTGAAGAAATGGTGTAGAAAAGTCATTAAAAAAAACACTGCTCGGGGGGAAGGGTCTGCACTGCGCAGGTGCGTGACGTAGCGCGCCAAGGTTTAAAAGCAGACCACCACATACAGCGACATCGTCGGAGTGGACTGAGTCAGAGTGAGACGGTTTTGCCTCAACAGGCAGAGGCCAGGGTAGGTTCCGGTAAGTTGTTTGTTCAGATTGTTTAGAGTAGAGAGAATGCCAGGCAGGATGTTGGAATGCTCCTCTTGCAGGATGTGGGAAGTCAGGGAGCCCTCCGGTGTCCCTGACAACGACACCTGCAGGAGGAGCATCCAGCTGCAGCTCCTAACAAACCGCGTTAGGGAACTGGAGCAGGAGCTGGATGACCTGCGGATCATTCGGGAGAATGAGAAGATTATAGATAGTAGCTACAGGCAGGTAGTTACGCCAAAGGAGCAGAGCACAGGAAATTGGGACACTTTCAGGTAAGGGAAGAGGCAGGGCAAGCAGAGCAGGGTTCCCCTGTGGCTATTCCCCTAAACAGCAAGTATACCGCATTGGATACTGTTGGGGGGATGTCTTACGTGGGACAAGCTGCAGCAGCCAGATCTCTGGCACTGAGTCTGGTTCTGCAGTGCAGAAGGGAGGGGGGAAAAGAGGAGAGCGGTAGTGATAGGCGACTCGATAGTTAGAGGTACAGATAGGAGGTTCTGTGGTAGTGACAGAGAATCCAGTATGGTTTGTTGCTTCCGGGGTGCCAGGGTCAAGGATGGCTGTGATCTCTTGCATGACATTCTGAAGTAGGAAGGTGATCAGCCAGATGTCGTGGTGCACATCGGTACCAATGACATAGCAAGGAAGAGTGAGGAGGTCCTGGTGAGTGAGTATAGAGAGCTTGGTAGGAAGTTGAAAAGCAGGACCTCGAGGGTGGTAATCTCAGGATTGCTACCTATGCTACGTGCCAGTGAGGGTAGGAATAGGATGCTCTGGAGGATGAACAAGTGGCTGAGGAACTGGTGTAGGGGGCAGGGTTTCCGATTTCAGGATCATTGGGACCTCTTCTGGGGCAGGTAGGACCTGTACAAGAGAGACGGGTTACACTTGAACTACACGGGGACCAATATCTTTTCAGGCAGGTTTGTTAGTGCTTTTGGGGAGTCTTTAAACTAGATTTCCAGGGGGATGGGAACCAGAGTGCCAGAGCTGACAGTGTGGCTGGGGTGAAAATAAATGATGTTAAAAGTTCAAGCAAATCCGCTAATAGAAAGGTTGTGAGTGGTGGTAAAAATCTTCTGAGTTGTATATACTTCAATGCTAGGAGTATTGCGGGGAAGGCGGATGAGTTGAGGGCGTGGATTGACACGTGGAATTATGTCGTTATAGCAATTAGTGAAACCTGGCTACAGGAGGGGCAGGACTGGCAGCTTAATATTGCAGGGTTCCAATGTTTCAGATGTGATCGAGGCAGGGGAATGAAAGGTAGGGGAGTAGCATTGCTTGCTGGGGAAAATATTACAGCAGTGCTCAGGCAGGACAGATAAGAGAGCTTGTCTACTGAGTCCTTATGGGTGGAGCTGAGAAACAGGAAAGGTATTGCCACATTAGTGGGATTGTATTACAGACCACCCAATAGTCAAAGAGAATTGGAAGAGCAAATCTGCAGAGAGATAGCCGGCAACTGCAGGAAACATAAAGTTGTGGTGGTAGGGGATTTTAATTTTCCATATATTGATTGGGACTCCCATACTGTTAGGGGTCTAGATGGTTTAGAGTTTGTAAAATGTGTTCAGGAAAGTTTTCTAAATCAATATATAGACGGACCAACTAGAGGGGATGCAATATTGGATCTCCTGTCAGGAAACGAGTTAGGACAAGTGACGGAAGTCTGTGTAGGGGAGCACTTTGGTTCCAGTGATCGTAACACCATTTGTTTCAACTTGATGATTTGAGGTTCTGAACTGGAAGAAGGCCAAATTTGAAGAAATGGGAAAGGATCTGAAAAGTGTGGATTGGGACAGGTTGTTCTCTGGCAAAGATGTGATCGGTAGGTGGGAAGCCTTCAAAGGAGAAATTTTGAGAGAGCAGAGTTTGTACGTTCCTTTCAGGGTTAAAGGAAAAGTGAATAGAAATAAGGAACCTTGGTTCTCAAAGAATATTGCAACTCTGATAAAGAAGAAGAGGGAGTTGTATGATATGCATAGGAAACAGGGAGTAAATAAGGTGCTTGAGGAATATAAGAAGTGCAAGAAAATACTTAAGAAAGAAATCAGGAGGGCTAAAAGAAGACATGAGGTTGCCTTGGCAGTCAAAGTGAAGGATAATCCAAAGAGCTATTACAGGTATGTTAAGAGCAAAAGGATTGCAAGGGATAAAATTGGTCCTCTTGACGATCAGAGTGGTCGGCTATGTGCGGAACCAAAGGAAAGGGGGGAGATCTTAAATAGGTTTTTTGCGTCTCTATTTACTAAGGAAACTGGCATAAAGTCTATGGAATTAAGGGAAACAAGTAGTGAGATCATGGAAACTGTACAGATTGAAAAGGAGGAGGTGCTGGCCGCCTTGAGGAAAATTAAAGTGGATAAATCCCCGGGACCTGAAAGAGTGTTCCCTCGGACCTTGAAGGAGACTAGTGTTGAAATTGCAGGGGCCCTGGCAGAAATATTTAAATGTTGCTGTCTACAGGTGAGGTGCCGGAGGATTGGAGAGTGGCTCATGTTGTTCCGTTGTTTAAAAAAGGATCGAAAAGTAATCCGGGAAATTATAGGCCGGTAAGCTTAACGTCGGTAGCAGGTAAGTTATTGGAGGGAGTACTAAGAGACAGAATCTACAAGTATTTGGATAGACAGGGACTTATTAGGGAGAGTCAATGTGGCTTTGTGCGTGGTAGGTCATGTTTGACCAATCTATTGGAGTTTTTCGAGAAGGTTACCAGGAAAGTGGATGAAGGGAAGGCAGTGTATATTGTCTACATGGACATCAGGAAGGCTTTTGACAAGGTCCCGCATGGGAGGTTAGTTAGGAAAATTCCGTCGCTATGTATACATGGAGAGGTGGGAAATTGGATTAGACATTGGCTCAATGGAAGAAGCCAAAGAGTGGTAGTAGAGAATTGCTTCTCCGAGTGGAGGCCTGTGACTAGTGGTGGCCACAGGGATCATTGCTGTGTCCATTGTTATTTGTCATCTATATCAATGATCTGGATGATAATGTGGTAAATTGGATCAGCGAGTTTGCTGATGAGACAAAGATTGGAGGAGTAGTAGACAGTGAGGAAGGTTTTCAGAGCCTGCAGAAGGACTTGGACCATCTGGAAAAAATGGGCTGAAAAATGGCAGATGGAGCTTAATACACACAAGTGTGAGGTATTGCACGTTGGAAGGAGAAACCAAGGTAGAACATACAGGGTTAATGGTAAGGCACTGAGGAGTGCAGTAGAACAGAGGGATCTGGGAATACAGATACAAAATTCCCTAAAAGTGGCATCACAGGTAGATAGGGTTGTAAAGAGAGCTTTTGGTACATTAGCCTTTATTAATCAAGATATTGAGTATAAGAGCTGGAATGTTATGACGAGGTTGTATAAGGCATTGGTGAGGCCGAATCTGGAGTATTGTGTTCAGTTTTGGTCACCAAATTACAGGAAGCATATAAATAAGTTTGAAAGAGTGCAGAGAAGGTTACAAGGGTGTTGCCGGGACTTGAGAAACTCAGTTACAGAGAAAGGTTGAATAGGTTAAGACTTTATTCCCTGGAGCGTCGAAGAATGAGGGGAGATTTGATAGAGGTATATAAAATTATGATGGGTATAGATAGAGTGAATGCAAGCAGGCTCTTTCCACTGAGGTAAGGGGAGATAAAAAACAGAGAAGACGGGTTAAGGGTGAGGGGAGAAAAGTTTAAACGGAACATTGTCGGGGCGGGGGGGCTTCTTCACACAGAGAGTGGTGGGAGTATGGAATGAGCTGCCAGACGAGGTGCTAAAAGCGGGTTCTTTTAACATTTAAGAATAAATTGGATAGATACATGGATAGGAGGTGTACGGAGGGATATGGTCCATGTGCAGGTCAGTGGGACTAGGCAGAAAATGGTTCGGCACAGCAAAGAAGGGCCAAAAGGCCTGTTTCTATGCTGTAGTTTTTCTATGGTTTTCTATGGGTCTCGGCCTGAAACGTCGACTGTACCTCCTCCTAGAGATGCTGCCTGGACTGCTGCATTCACCAGCAACTTTGATGTGTGCAACACTCACTTTAGCCGGGGTGTGGTGGGTGTGGTAATAAATAGGAGTATCTGTGGAAATAAGTGAGAATGCAGGAAGTGCGTTACCTGGATCATGCCAGAGACAAGGTATTCTGAAAGGGCAGGGGTATCAGCCAGAAATGATTGTCCTTATTAGAGCTAACAACGGAGAAAAAAGGTCCGACAAAGAGTATTTAGGGAGTGAAGAAGTAGGAAAGCTGGAGTGGTGATTTCAGGATTTCTTCCATTGCCACATGCTTGCGAGGTAAGATATCGTAATTTGGTACACCTAAATGAGTGGCTCATAATCTGGTGCGGGAGTGGAGGTGGGGGGCGAAGGTGCATCAGGAATATGGAACATTGGGCTCCTTTGCAGAATAAGTGGGACTGGTGTAAGGAGGATGGGTTACAGTGAAGGGAAACTAATATTCACTCAGAGAATCTTGCTGGAGCCACCCTGATGATTTTGATCATGGGGCATGTGGAGGGGTTGTTGTGATCCAGAGCTACAGGTCAGTAAGTAGCATTGAGAGGAAGGTAGAGCTGGCACCGAAGGGCAGAAGTGAGTTTATTTCACTGCAGAGTGTAGAACAGTGAAAGCAGGTGTACTTAGAGCCTGGTTTAGCAATGACACAGTGTCACAGGGTGCTAAAAGAGGTTGGAGGGCTGTTATGCTGATCAGGCAGAATGTCACAAGTTTGAGGTCATCCCAGAGGGATATCCTGTAAGACAATCAGAGTGGAACTCAGGAATAAGAAAGGTGCAAACACTGTGATGGGGTTATACTGTAGGCCTCCCAATAGCCAGCAACTGAGAGGAAAAGATTTGTTAGCAGGTTATGGACTAATATAAAAACAATAGGATAGATCTCGTGGGTGAATAATCTTCTCAGAATGACTGGGGCTTCCTTACCATCAGAGGCCTGGATGGGACATTATTTGTGTGGTGTATTCCGAAAGGTTTCCAGAAATAGTGCATTGATGGTCCGCCAGAGTGAGGGACATATTTGGCAAATTATTGGGAAATTAGCCTAGCAAGATGATTGGGAAAATAACTAAAGATGATAATGCAGAAAGTTTTCAGATGGTTATTGATAAGGATAAAAATGGACCTGCAGGTGCATGAATGTAAGCTTGTGGAAGACAAATCGCAGAAGAATTGATCAGGAATCATAGAGAGTAGTCTGGGAGCTGATGTTACTGGATAGAGCTGGTTTTAAGGGATGTCGGACATGCGAGCGTCACTTACCGTCTAGCCGTCAGAAGTCAGGTGTTCACGGTTCCTGTGAGGAAGGTAGAGAAGGGCAGGGTCGTTCAAGAGCTTGATGTGATGAGAAATATTGTATTATTTTATAAATGCAAGAGCAGTCATGTGTAAGGTTGTGGAAGATGAAAATAGATAGTGTCTTAGAGGATTATACCAGAAGCACGAAACAAGTCACACTGAGAATCAGGAGCGCGAACAGTAACCAGAAAATGAATACATTGAGTTTCTGCCTGGAGGCAAGAGTTAGCATGCGAGGTAGAAAATGAATATTTTGCATTCAATAGCTTTCACTATAGAGGAGGACATGGAGGACAGCGTGATCAGAAAGGGGGCATGGTGATATTCTCTGGCGTGTTGATACTAATGAGAAGGTACTGTTGGGACTCTAAGACCATTTAGATGGGCAAATAATTTGGGTTATTTGGTCCTTTGGGATACACAGACCACATGCAGTTAAATATGATGTTTAAACTGCTGGCAGCGTACTGTATAGTGACAAAACTTAACAATATCTGGCCCGTACTACAAGGGGAGAGTCTAACTCCTGCATGTCCTGCATATGTGACTGCTCAAGAAAGGCAGTAGTTGAATACAGGGACAGTGAACTTTACAATATCTAGACCTTCATTACCAGGACACAGGCCTATAATACTCAGAGCACTGTGAAGTGAGCGCATTGACCTGCACATACCCAGCACAGTAATTCAACATTAAACACTTGTACAACACAGCCACTTCAAAGACAGACACCTGTACCCCCATAATTGGACTGCTATTCACAGACACTGTCAATGCCTTCCCTCTCACTTGGCATCTCTGACGAATTAACCCAGAGATGATAAAGGAGAACTTTGTATTATCTGTGCTTCAATTTCCAAAAGTTGTGGAAATGCCATGGGCTGAAAGAGGAACAAGAATGTAGGCATGTTATGGAAAATAGTAAAAGCAACTGAGTAGTGTGTCATTGCAATTTCTTCAAAATTGACTCAGATTATTTTAGAGCGAAATTTGTTGGATTTACGATCATTTACAGTCTATACTATGTAAGTTTGTGCAGAGTTAAGAATTTCACCGAAAACATTGATAATGTTAGAAACATAGTAAACCTACAACACAGTACAGGCCTTTCGGCCCACAAAGCTATGCTGAAGATATCCTTACCTTAGAACTGTTACGTACATCATGTGTATCTCGTGATTGTCCTATGACCGTGATGTAACTGAGTATCTTGTGAGCCAATGTAATAGTCTGGTGATGGTGGGGTGATGTAATTTTCCTGCCAGTGCGAGGTCACGTGATGACATGTTCCCAACAGGTATATAAAAGGGAGACCTCTGTTGCTCCGCAGTTTGATTCGTTGTTTAATTCGTCAGTTATTCCGTTATGCTACGTATTTGTCTCATAGCGCAGTTTCATTTTAAGGTGGAGTTGTACTTTCTATTGTAAGTCTAGCATTGGAGAGTGAAGACCTTACTAAAGTACGAAAACCTCAATGATTGAGTAAAGTTGCTGTCATTCGGTGGTTTAATACAGGATCGACCTTATTGAATCTTCGTTCAGAAATAGTGACCTGCATCTGGGATAACTCCTGTAAGATCAGGAAGTTTTGTGTAGTGTTCATTCGCCAGGAAAAGGTCAATTACTTTAAGCCATTTTATTTCCTTCGTCGTGAATCCTTTGGACAGAATCAACAGTAACATCACGTCCTCGAAGAAATTCGTTTCCAGAGAAGTCTCTCCTTATTGACTGTGTAAGTCAATTGGATTTCAGAATTTACAATTTTAAGACTGTGTTTGAATTTACCACTTTAAGACTGTTCGTATTTACCATTTTAAGAACTGTTCCAGAGTTGCCATGTAGCAGTTAACTTACGGTTAGGTTAGTCGTTTGTATACTTTTCGCTATTGTTGAGCAGAGTTTAATAAATATGATTGTTTGTTTATAAAGCCTGACTCAATTCTACATTAATTGTTGCTGATGACGTAACAGAACTACTTTGGCTTACCCATAGCGCTCTATTTTTCTAAGATCCATGTAGCCATCCAGGAGTCTCTTAAAAGTCCCTGTCATTTCAGCCTCCACCACCGCTGCAGGCAGCCCATTCCACGCACTCACTATTCTCTGCGTTTAAAAAAAAACAACTTACACCTGACATCTCCTCTGTACCGACTTTCAAACAGATTAAAACTATGTCCTCTTGTGCTAGCAATTTAGTCATAGTCATAGTCATACTTTATTGATCCCGGGGGATATTGGATTTGGGTTACAGTTGCTCCATAAATAATAAATAGTAATAAAACCATAAATGGTAATATGTAAATTATGCCAGGAACTAAGTCCAGGACCAGCCTATTGGCTCAGGGTGTCTGACCCTCCACGGGAGGAGTTGTAAAGTTTGATGGCCACAGGCAAGAATGACTTCCTATGACGTTCTGTGTTGTATCTCGGTGGAATGAGTCTCTGGCTGAATGTACTCCTGTGCCCAACCAGTACATTATGTAGTGGATGGGGGACATTGTCCAAGATGGCATGCAACTTGGACAGCATCCCCTTTTAAGACACCACCATCAGAGAGTCCAGTTCCATCCCCACAACGTCACTGGCCTTACGAATGAGTTTGTTGATTCTGTTGGTGTCTGCTACCCTCTGCCTGCTGCCCCAGCACACAACAGCAAACATGATAGCACTGGCCACCACAGACTCGTAGAACATCCTCAGCATCGTCCGGCAGATGTTAAAGGACCTCAGTCTCCTCAGGAAGTAGAGACGGCTCCGATCGCTCTTGTAGACGGCCTCAGTGTTCTTTGAGCAGTCCAGTTTATTGTCAATTCGTATCCCCAGTTACTTGTAATCCTCCACCAAGTCCACCCTGACCCCCTGTTTGGAAACAGGGGCCACCGGTACCTTAGCTCTCCTCAGGTCTACCACCAGCTCCTTAGTCTTTTTTAACATTAAACTGCAGATAATTCTGCTCACACCATGTGACAAAGTTTCCTACCGTAGCCCTGTACTCAGCCTCATATCCCTTGCTGATGCATCCAACTATGGCAGAGTCATCAGAAAACTTCTGAAGATGACAAGACTCTGTGCAGTAGTTGAAGTCCAAGGTGTAAATGGTGAAGAGAAAGAGAGACAAGACGGTCCTCTGTGGAGCCCCAGGTCTGCTGATCACTCTGTCGGACAGACACTGTTATAAGCACATGTACTGTGGACTGCCAGTCAGGTAATCAAGAATCCATGACACCAGGAAAGCATCCACCTGCATCGCTGTCAGCTTCTCCCCCAGCAGAGCAGGGCGGATGGTGTTGAACGCACTGGAGAAGTCAAAAAACATGAGTCTCACAGTGCTCGCTGTCTTGTCCAGGTGGGCGTAGACACAGTTCAGCAGGTAGACGATGGCATCCTCAGCTCCTAGTCGGGGAAGGTAGGTGAACTGGAGGGGGTCTAAGTGTGGCCTGACCATAGGCCGGAGCAACTCCAGAACAAGTCTCTCCAGGGTCTTCATGATGTGGGAGGTCAATGTCACTGGTCTGTAGTCATTGAGGCCGCTGTGGCGCGGCGTCTTCGGCACAGGTACGAGGCAGGACGTCTTCCTCAGGCTCAGGTTGAATACATGGTGAAGTACTCCACTTAGCTGAGGGGCACAGGCTTTGAGCAGCCTGGTACTGACACCATCCGGTCCTGCAGCCTTGCATGGGTTGGGACGTTTCAGTTGAGTTCTCACCTGTTCAGCTGTGAAGCCCACAGTGGTGATTTCATGTGGGGAAGGTGTATAGTCATGAGAGCAGAGTGGGGGACTGTTAGGAAGGGTAGGAGGGGAGAGTGGAATATGCGTTGGTTGGTGCCAGACAACAGATGACCCATGTGGGGGATGGGCAGGGGCCACAATGTCAAATCTGTTAAAGAACAGGTTAAGTTCGTTGGCCCTGTCCACACTGCCTTCAGCTCCTCTGTTGCTCGTTTGCCGGAACCCAGTGATGGTCCTCATCCCCCTCCAGACCTCTGTCATGTTGTACTGCTGGAGTTCCCACTCAAGCTTCCTCCTGTACCTGTCTTTAGCCTCCCTGAACCTAGCTTTCAGGTCCCTCTGTATTGCCCTCAGCTCCTCCCGATTTCCATCTTTCAGCCCTGGGAAAAAAAAGAAAAAAACACTGACTATCCATACGATCAATGCCTCTCCTAATCTACTACACTTCTATGAAGTCACCTGTTATCCTCCGTCCCTCCAAGGAGAAAAGTCCGAGTTCACTAAAAATATTCTTATAAGACATGCTCCCCAATCGCGGCAACATCCTTGTAATTCTCCTCTGCATCCTGTCAATGGTTTCCACGTCCTTCCTGTACTCAGGCGACCAGAATTGAGCACAGTACTACAAGTGGGGTCTGACCAGGGTCCAAAAGAGCTGCTCTTGGCTGTTAAACTCACTCCCACGATTGATGAAGACTAATGCATCGTATGCCTTCTTAACCTCAGAGTCAAACTGCGTAACAGCTTTGCGTGACCTATGGACTCGGGCCCCAAGATCCCTCTGATCCTCCACACAGCCAAGAGTCTTCCCATTAATGCTATATTCTGGCATCATATTTGATCTACCAAAAATAAACACCTCACACTTAATTTGTTGAATCCCATCAGCCATTTCTGAGCCCAGATTTGCATCCTATCAATGTCCCGTTGTAATCCCATACAGACCGCCACACTAACCACTGCACCCCCAACATTTGTGTCATCAGCAAATCTACTAACCCCTCCCTCCACTTCCTCATCCAGGTCATTTATAAAAATCGCAAAGAGTAGTTGTTCTAGAACAGATCCCTAAGGCACACTAGTGGTCACGGTCCTCCATGCAGAACATGACCAGTGTACATTTACGCTTTGCCTTCTATGGGCAAGCCAGCTCTGGATCCACAAACCAAATATCCTTTGGATCCCATGGATCCCATGCCTCCTTATTCTCTCAATAAGCCTTGCAAGGTGTACCTTATCAAAATCCTTGTTAAAATCCATATACACTACATCGACGGCTCGACTTCAACAATATTCACAGTTACATCCTCAAAATAATTAATCAGGCTCGTAAGGCAAGACATGCTTTTGACAAAGCCATGCTGACTATTCCTAATCATATTATGCCTCTCCAAATGTTCAGAAATCGTACCTCGCTGTCATGGTCCGGATCGGGGTTCCTTTAAATTTACCTTGTTTATGTTACGATCCGGACCGTTGATTCCCTGTTTTTCCGTGTCCCTTGGCTTTGGTGATTAGAGGCAATTAACGCTTGGCTGAACCGATAGTTTATAGTCTGCGGCTTTCAGCCATTCGTCACGGGAGTGTCTGCAAAGTTACAGCGTGCCAGTGACATCTGGCCGGAGTAAGCCCTGTCTCCGCCCGAAGCGAGTGCCGGTAATTCGCCTTTCCTCACCGGAGCAACCCTGTCCAGTTACCTCGCCAAAGCGAGCCTGCAAAGTTTCCTCACCGAGGTAGGTCCGTCAGTTAACCCGCCGGAGGGAATCAAGAACCGCTGCCTACTATTCCCGGGCCGAGTCGAGAGCTCGCCTCTACCCGGAGGCTCCAAGTCAAGTCTTGGCTCCGGCGGCATTCTAGTACCAAGTCAAGTCCTGTTCCTGGAGACATTCAAGCACCAAGTCAAGTCCTTTCCCTCGCGGCATTCAAGCCACAAGTCAAGTCCTTTCCCTGGCGGCATTCAAGCACCAAGTCAACTCCTGGTCCTGGCTGCATTCAAGCACCAAATCCTTGCCCTGGCGGCATTCAAGCAGCAAGTCAAGTCCTGTGCCTGGCAGCTTCCCAATTCTGAGTCAAGTCCTGGTCCTGGCGGTCTGTGATTCCTGTCCCACCGCCTTGTCTGAATACCTACTCTGCCCCTCTCGCCTCCAGCCCTCGTCTGCAGCCCGTGCCTGCACTTCGGTCTAGTTCCATCGCCGGAGCTAGATACGTGCTGTCTGGTGTTCATTCGTGTTGGTCTTGACTTGTCTTGTCCTCGCCTCCGCGGGGTAAGTCAGGCCGACTTGCCGTTGCCCCGCGGAGGGACATGAGTCCCGGCCCTATGCCCTGTACCCAAGCTGGGGTCCCGACTCTGTGTTCTGTGTATGTGTCCATGGTTCCATGTACCTGCTCCCCGAGACCGAGGCTCTGTGCTCCCATGTTCTTCCTCTCCCTAGCGCATGTCATGTCCTTGCCTGGTTCTGGGGTCCGAGTCCGAGGCAGGATCCAGGTACTGGGTCCTTGCCCAGTCTCTGGCTCGGAGTCCATTCCCTAGCCTCTTCATGTCTCCTCTAGTTCTGGGAGCCGATTCCGAGTCCAAGCCCAGACCCTTGGTCCCAGCCTAGTCGTAGTCCTGAGTCCTTGTCCAGTTCGCTCTTTCCTGCTCCTGCCTTGCTCTCCTGGTATCAAACAATAAACTAAATCTAAGTAACCTCCCAAGATGTGTCTTGCATTTGAGTCCACCCTTGCTCCCAAAGCCCCCGCCTTTGTGACACTCTCAGGATCTTCTCCACCAACTTACCAACCTCTGACGTAAGACTCGCTGGCCTATAATTTCCTGGGCTATCCCAACTCCCTTTGTTGAATAAGGGAACGACATCTGCAACCATCCTATCCTCTGAAAAATTCCCGTCTCGACTTATGATTCAAGGATATTCATCAGAGTCTCAGCAAACTCCTCCCTCGCTTTTCAGAGTAGCCTGGGGTACATCCCGTACGGTGTCGGTGACTTATCCAACTATATGCTTTCCAAAAGCTCCAGCTCTGTCTTAACGGGGACGATGGGAGCGGATCCAAATGCAAGACATCAACACTGAAGTTCTTAGAAGAGGACTTGGTGTGTCAAGCAAGCAAGGGAAGTGGGGAAGAAACGATGCTGGACATGACACAGGCCCTAGACGAGGCTAGGATAAAGGGTCTGGTCTAGGACGTAGAAACATAGAAACAAAGAAAATAGGTGCAGGAGTAGGCCATTCAGCCCTTCGTGCCTGCACCGCCATTCAGTATGATCATGGCTGATTATCCAGCTCAAAAGCCTGTACCAGCCTTCCCTCCATACCCCCTGATCCCTGTAGCCAAAAGGGCCATATCTAACTCCATCTTAAATATAGCCAATGAACTGACCTCAACTGTTTCCTGTGGCAGAGAATTCCACAGATTCGCACTCTCTGTGTGAAGAAGTTTTTTTTTTCATCTCGGTCCTAAAAGGCTTCCCCTATATCCTTAAACTGTGACCCCTTGTTCTGGACTTCCCCAACATCGGGAACAATCTTTCTGCATGTAGCCTGTCCAATCCCTTTAGAATTTTATACGCTTCAATCAGATCCCCCCTCAATCTTCTAAATTCCAGCGAATATAAGCCTAGTCGATCCAGTCTTTCCTCATATGAAAATCCTGCCATTCCAGGAGTCAATCTGGTGAACCTTCTCTGTATTCCCTCTATGGCAAGGATGTTTTTCCTCAGATTAGGGGATCAAAACAGCACACAATACTCCAAGTGTGGTCTCACTAAGGCCTTGTACAACTGTAGTAGTACTTTCCTCCTCCTGTACACGAATCTTCTTACTATGAATGACAGCATACCACTCGCCTTTTTCACTGGCTGCTGCACCTGCATGCCCACTTCCAACGACTGGTGTACAATGACACCCAGGTCTCGTTGCACCTCCCCTTTTCCCAATCGTCCGCAAACTTGGGGATACTGCATGTAATTCCCTCGTCTAAATCATTAATATATATTATAAACAACTGGGGTCCCAGCACTGAGCCTTGTGGTACCCCACTAGTCACTGCCTGCCATTCTGAAAAGTCCCGTTTATTCCCACTCTTTGCTTCCTCTCTGCCAACCAATTCTCTATCCACATCAATACCATACCCACAATACCGTGAGCTTTAAGTTTGCACACTAATCTTCTGTGTGGGACCTTGTCAAAAGACTTTTGAAAATCTAAATTTACCACATCGACTGGTTCTCCCCTATCCACTCTACTACTTACATCTTCAAAAAAATCTATGAGATTCGTTATGCATGATTTTCCTTTCACAAATCCATGCTATCTTTGTCGGCTCATTTCACTGCTTTCCAAATGTGCTGTTATCACATTTTTGATAACTGACTCTAGAATCTTCCCCACCACCGATGTCAGGCTAGCCGGTCTATCATTCCCTGGTTTCTCTCTCTTTTTTTTTTAAAAAGCGGGGTACATTAGTCCCCCTCCAATCCTCAGGAACTAATCCAGAATCGAAGGATTTTTGAAAAATTATCATTGATGCATCCACTATTTCTTGGGCTACTTCCTTAAGCACTCTGGGATGCAGACCATCTGGCCCTAGGGATTTATCTGCCTTTAATCTCTTCAATTTACTTAACACCACTTTCCTACTAATATGTATTTCCCTCAGTTCATCCAACTCACTAGACCCTCGCTTGAGATAATCTGCTCAGCAAGTATTTCATTGTGTTGTCTGTCAACTGCTTTATATTCAATTATGTTGCACACATTTATCAATAATCCACAACAGGTTCGTGAAATATCATGGAATTCCGAACATTTGCTAACGCGTTACTGGCAGTCGATGGTTTGAACATGGCACCTAACTGAGTCAATCGTTCATATACAAATACGGACAATGAATTGGTAGAATGTTCGCGGGCTGTTTCAACAGAATATTTGCAAATGCAGTGCAGCTGCTACAAGACCAAAAATACAGAAACACGATCATCCTATTATTGATTCCAAACCGTTGGTAGTACGCTCCCTGAAATGAGCGAGGTCCTCAATGAATAGTTCTTCTCCGTGTTCACCAATAAGAGGGAACTTGATGATGGTGAGGACAATATGAGTGAAGTTGACGTTCTGGAATATGTTGATATTAAGGGAGAGGGGGTGTAGGAGTTATTAAAATACATTAGCACGGAGAAGTTCCCGGGGCCTGACGGAATATTCCCCAGGCTGCTCCACGAGGCGAGGGAAGAGATTGCTGAGCCTCTGGCGAGGATCCTTATGTCCTCGTTGTCCACGGGAATGGTACCCGAGGATTGGAGAGAGGCGAATGTTGACATCTCGTTCAAAAAAAGATAGTAGGGATAGTCCGAGTAATTATAGACCAGTGAGCCTTACGTGTGTCGTGGGAAAGCTATTGGAAACGATTCTTAGAGATAGGATCTCTGGGCATTTAGAGAATCATGGTCTGATCAGGAACAGTCAGCATAGCTTTGTGAAGGGCAGATCGTGTATAACAAGCCTGATAGTGTTCTTTGAGGAGGTGACCAGGCATATAGATCAGGGTAGTGCAGTGGATGTGATCTATATGGATTTTAGTAAGGCATTTGACAAGGTTCCACACGGTAGGCTTATTCAGAAAGTTAGAAGGGATGGGATCCAGGGAAGTATGGCCAGGTGGATTCAAAATTGGCTTGTCTGCAGAAGGCAGAGGGTCGTGGTGGAGGGAGTACATTCAGATTGGAGGATTGTGAATAGTGGTGTCCCACACGGATCTGTTCTGGGAGCTCTACTTTTCGTGATTTTTATTAACAACCTGGATGTGGGGTTAGAAGGGAGGGTTGGCAAGTTTGCAGATGACACAAAGGTGCTGCAGATAGTGTAGAGGATATTCAAAGATTGCAGAGAGACATTGATAGGATGCAGAAGTGGGCTGAGAAGTAGCAGATGGAGTTCAACCCGGAGAAGTGTGAGGTGGTACACTTTGGAAGGACAAACTCCAAGGCAGAGTACAAAGTAAATGGCAAGATACTTGGTAGTGTGGAGGAGCAGAGGGATCTCAGGGTACATGTCTACAGATCACTGAAAGTTGTCTCATGGGTAGATAGGGTAGTTAAGAACGTTTATGAGGTATTATCTTTCATAAGTCGAGGGATAGAGTTTAAAAGTCGTGATGTAATGATGCAGCTCTATAAAACTCTAGTTAGGCCACACTTGGAGTACTGTGTCCAGTTCTGGTCGCCTCACTATAGGAAGGATATGGAAGCATTGGAAATGGTACAGAAGAGATTTACCAGGATGACGCTTGGTTTAGAGTGTATGCATTATGATCAGAGATTAGGGGAGCTAGGGCTTTACTCTTTGGGAGAACGACGATGACAGGAGACATGATAGAGGTGTACAAGATAATAAGAGGAACAGACAGAGTGGATAGCCAGCACCTCTTCCCCAGGGCACCATTGCCCAATACAAGAGGACGTGGCTTTAAGGTAAGGGGTGGGAAATTCAAGGGGGATTTTAGAAGAAGGAATTTTTTTTACTCGGAGAGTAGTTGATGCGTGAAGTGCACTGCCTGAGTCAGTGGTCGAGGCACAGATACCGGTGAAGTTTAATAGACTACTAGACAGGTGTATGGAGGAATTTAAGGTGGGGGCTTATATGTGACGCAGGGTTTGAGGGTCGGCACAACATTGTGGGCCGAAAAGCCTGTACTGTGCTGTACAATGCTATGTCTATGTCTATATCGATACTTTTATAAAGAAGGCATGATAGCCACTATATTTCATTAGAGTTTGAAGAGATGTGTTATGTCCACAAGTACACTCAAAAACTGTCAATTGATGTACCGTGGAGAGCATTCTGACAGGCTGCTTCACTGTCTGGTATGGGGGGCTATTGTACAGGACCGAACGAAGCTGCAGAGGGTTGTACATTTAGTCAGTTCCATCTTGGGTAGAAGCCTACTAAATATCCAAGGAGCAGTGTCTCAGAAAGGCAGCATCTATTATTAAGGACCTTCAGCACCCAAGGCATGCCCGTTTTTCACTGTTACCATTAGGTCGGAGATACAGAAACCTGAAGGCACACACTCAGTGATTCATTAATTGCTCCTTCCCCTCTGCCATCCGATTCCTAAATTGGCATCGGACCCCTGGACATCATCTGACTTGTTCTGATATATAGTATTTAAGTTTTTTGCACAATTTCTCATATATTCAATATATGTATACTGAGGTTTATTGATTGATTGATTATTCCTTTTTTATTCTATATTATGTTTTGCATTAAACTGCGACTACTAATTATCAAATTTCACGTCACATGCCGTTGATAATAACCCTGATTCTGATTCGTCCACCTGCAGGTTCAGACTTACCCTTCATAATACCCAGGGGAAAACCTCCAGAATTATAATCCGTAAATCTATCTCAATGAAACCCCACTAATCTCGCTAGGCTCATTTCCCACTAACATCTCAAGTATGTCCCCTCCCTGGTGGACCATTTACATGCTGTTTCTGTAAACCATCATAGATACACCTGACAAATAATCCCCCGTCCAAGCCTCAGGTGGTAAGGAGGTGCAAGTCATTCTGGAGAGAAGATTAACCAACTAGTGTATTCTATTGTTTGACATCAGTCAATAACCTGCTGACATGTCCGTTTCCCTCTCTTACTGGCTATTGTGACGGGATGACTTCGAGCTGGTGACATTCTGCCTAATCAGCAGTGCGGCTCCTCAACCTCTTTTAGCTCCCTCTGGACTCTCTAAATCATCTAAATCCTGGAATGTTTAGATACCAGTCCTGACTCTCTCTCAACCAGATATCTGCAACGGATGAATCACCGTGCCATGTATAAATGCAGGATCTGGTTATGTCTGCCTTAACAGTTTTCCCCCTACACTGAAATAAACTCACTTTTGCCGTTCGGTGCCACTGTGCTCATTATGGTGACCCCATCTTGACTTCCTTTAGGTTTGCTTTGACCTCATCTCTACCTTCCATCAATGCAACCTACTGACCTGTAGCTCTGGACACCAACATATCCTCCAGATGTCACTTGATAAAAATCATCAGGGTGGCTTCAGCAAGATTCCCTGTGAGAATATAATTTCAGTGTAATCCATCCTCCTTATACCGGAAACCCCAATGATGGGTGTTCCTGATGTCTCATTCGCTCACTATCCTTCGCGACCTCAGCCCTGGAGATGTCTCCTTCTCGAGCTCACTCCTTCACAGTCTCATTCACTCTCACTATCTCTCTCCCCCCCCCCCACCCCTCTCTCCTACCGCGATGTCTGCTTCTCTCGCTTTCCCTCACGCCCACCCTCGCGCACGCTCTCACCCTCCTGCTCACTCTCGCGCCCTCTCCCTCAGGCTCTCCATCTTGCGCGCTCTTCCTCGCGCCCCCTTTCTCGCGAAGTCTCAGTCACTTTCTCTCTCTCCCACCGTCAAACGTGACGCTGTCTCCTTCTCACGCTCACTCCTTCACGATATCTCATTCTCTCTCTGTCTCTCTGTCTCGCTCTGTCTCGCTCTGTCTCTGTCTCTCTCTGTCTCTCTCTGTCTCTCTCTGTCTGTCTGTCTGTCTGTCTCTCTCTCTCTCTCTCTCTATCTCTCCCACTCCTCTCTCCGAACGCGATGTCTGCTTCTCACGCTCACTCCTTCACGATGTCTCACTCGCTCCCACTATCTCTATATTTTGACCTCTCTCTCTCTCCCTTTTCTCCATCTATCTTTCTCCCCCATTCTCTCTCTCTCTCTCTTTCTCTATCACTATATTCCTCACAGAGCTACGAGTGAAAGTAATGTTAATTTGTCTTCAATTGTAAAACAAAATCTCTGTTACATAGAGATAGTTCAAGGTGGCAATGAGAAGGGAAACCTTCAGGTAGAGAAGGAGGAGAAAAGAGGTTGAAGGAAAAGACGGGTTGTGACGGAAGCAGGAGTGGTTGATACAGTCGAAAATATTATCCAAGATCAGGCAGTTTTGTCAGAACCTGGAAGCAGGGGAAACAGGTTCGTCTCGAGCTTCATTTTAACATGGCGGGACGTGAGATGCAAAGGGGATTTCTCTGGGAATATGAAGCCAGCGATGCCATCGGGATCAGCTTTAAACAGCTGTCTTGTCAAACTAAGCAACACACACATAATAGAAAGGAGTAAACAGTTGTCAGGTTTCTGATGAAGGGTGGCGGTCCGAAACGTCGACAATTTACTCTTTTCCATAGATGCTGCCAGACCTGCTGAGCGCCTCCAGCATTTTCTGTGAGAAACGTCATCAGGGTCTGATTTTGTGTTTGTTGTCTTGAATTGCGACCATCTGCAGATTTTCTCGTGTTTGTTTTGTAACTCTGTTCATCACATTGTTACCATTTACCCACAAGTGGGGAGCTAGAATAGGACGTATGAAGGCAGCTAAATTGTAATACTTTACAGCATTTATTTCTAACGTTTCATGAGTTTCAAAATCAGATTCAGTGGGTATTTCACCGCATTCTTTAGTTCCTCTCGGAATTTGCTCTGAGCCAGGGCGTAAATACACGTGTTGGTGCAGGAACTGAGAATCTGCAGCATTATCGATCTTTGGTCTGTGACGTAACGAGGATCCGTGACAGAACGAACATAACTGTTTGTAACCCGTCTATAGATAGAGAATACCACCATTGTTCCCCACAACAATATGAAACTACCGGTGATGCTGAACAGCAAAACGATGGATTTGCGTCGGTTCCCCATCTCCCGGTCCTTGTCATTCTCTCCACTCTTTTGTCCCCGGAGCCCCCTGCGGGCTCGATTGGCCGCTAGAATCCGCCTGACAGTCAGAATATTGAACAGCAACATCAGAATGAAAGGGATGCAAGGGTAGAATATGCGGTGAAAAATCTCAAATGCGGCCCATGAGGGAGAGTTTGTGAAGCTCGGTGTTAAAACACAATACCAGGAAACACCATCAATTATATTTCCAGCCCCGTACACAAAGCCCCAGGGGACAGTCTCCAAACACGCCAGCACACTCACTGCCCCGATAACCACAGCCGCCGTTCTCTCGGTGCAATATTTTGTTTTCAGCTTCTCATAGCAAATAGCCACAAATCGATCGACGGTGAAAGCGACAGTCAGCCAGACTGAGGTCGCAGTGCTCGCAAACATCAACCATTCACCGAGTCTGCACACAGGAGTGATTCGCAGGAATGATCGGGGAAAATAAATCTCAGCAGTCCACTTCAGCAGCGGATTCGAAATAACGACCAGGAGATCGGCCGCTGCCATTCCCACAAGGTAGAGAGTGATACATTTGGAGAGACCGCACTTTCCTCGGGACAGGATCACAATCGCCACCAAGTTCGCTGGAAGAGAGACAGGGAACAGCAGTTTGAGAAATTCCAAACAGAATCCAATTCTGCAGTTCGAGCGATCCTGTAATCTTTCCACTTAATATTTGAATTTAGTGGTGGGAGGGACGAGAGAGGCTACAAGTTGAGAAAATACTGATTAGAAGCCAGTGCAGCAGGTTCAGGGTAACCTGTGATATTGCCACTTAACTGTTGGATTTAGCATGGGAGGGTCGAGGGAGGGTACAGATCTGGCGGAGACAAGGAAGGAGTTTACATAGTAAAATAATTTGAATACGGATTACTTACTGTGACCGAAATGTGAAATGTCAGTGGAACGCTAAAACTGAGTAACTACCTCCTCAGAGTCAATACTGGATGGAACATTTTCTACCGGTGCCTTCCGCGTCTCGTTCGGACACTGATGGCGGGATTCCTCCATTAGACAATCATGGCGATCACTGTCAGCGACAGAACTGCCGAAGGACGGAACAAAAACAGGAAATGCTGGAAATGCTAATTCGGGTAAAACAGAATATGTGGAAAAACAGTTAAAACAGTTCTCCACAGAACTGTCCTCGGATAGACCCCAGACACGTGTGTTAACTGCTTTCTCGTTCTGTACAAGCTGCTTGGGGTTTCGTGTTTATTGTGTTGTCCATCAACTGCTTTATATTCAGTGATATTGCGCACAGTTATTAAAAATCCACAACAGGTCCGTGAAACATCATGGGACTCCGGACATTTGCTAACGCGTTACAGCCAGTCGATTGATTGAGCACCGCACCTAACTCAGGCAATCTCTCGTATACAAATACGGACAAGATTGTGCGCGGTGTGTTTCAACACAATATTTGCAAATGCAGTTCAGCTGCTACAAGACCAAAAATACAGAAACAAGAACATCCCATTATTGATCCCAAACTGTTCGTAGAACGCTGCCTGACCCACTCAGTACCACAGATGTTGGCAGAATCCCTCAATTCCGGTAGCCGTTTATTTCAGATCCTGATCCCAGAATCCATATCCCCGGTGTTTCCATTCCAACCCTGAAATACGGAATACTAGAACTGGTATGTGGCAGTGATAGGAACAATTACAACATTGGAAGTAAATATTATTTTCCACCAACAGCAGCTGAGACTGCGACTTACCGGGAATTCCAAAGGCTGAAATAAAAGGATAGTAAATGTCTCGTATCCGCCAGATGACTGGATACACCATTTCATGAGAATCTGTGATTCGTGTTGCTCCTGAATTCACAGCTCCGGCAGATACCGGGCTGATGCTTCACATCAACCCTGATTTATACAGAAGCTCAGTCTCCAGAGATACGGTTATACTCCTCACTAACTTTCTCAGTTACAGGTACTACAACGAGCAATTTGATTCAACACCATTGTCTCTGATGTACATATACTGTATACATGAAAATTCTGTGGCATTACCTCAGTAGTGTCTCTGGTGGAAATAGGCCGGTAGCTTTAACTACAAGGACTGAATCTTGTCACGGAGCAGCTACATTTAGAGATTTCATTTTGTTGTCTATTTATTCAGTATTCAACGAAGACCAGCGACGCTGTCCTAATCCTGCTTTCTTTTTTTCTGTAGCTTCCCATTTTGATCTGTCCTTCAGTCATTCAGCTTCATCCTGGTCATTAAGGATACAATAGAGAAAAATGTCGGGATGGAAACGATCAATTGACCACGTTACTGATGTAGAAACACGAGAAAATCTGCAGATGCTGGAAATCCAAGGGAACACACTAGAATTCTGCTGAGTTCCTGCAGCATTTTGTGTTGGAGTTTCAGATGCAGTAGTCTTTTATACACATCTTAAATTTGACATGGTCAAAAGGTAATTGGACAGAAATGTGTTCTTGTGCAACAGAATGGAAGACCGGTAAAATAATAAAAATAGTACTCGGAATTGGAAGAACAATAAATGCAGGACGACTAAAAGTGAACGAGAAAACGACTAGCGTGAGATACAGAGAGAGAGAGAGAGACAGACAGACAGACAGACACAGAGAGAGAGAAAGAGAGACAAACAGACAGAGAGAGAGACAGACAGAGAGAGAGAGAGAGAGAGACAGAGAGAGAGAGTGAGAGAGAGAGAGAGCGATAGAGAGTTGGAAAAAGCGAGAGAGAGAAGGGAACAGAGAGAGAGTGAGAGAGAGACAGAGAGAGAGAGGGGGGAGAGGGAGAGAGAGAGAGAGAGAGAGAGAGAGACAGAGAGAGAGAGAGAGAGAGGGAGAGAGAGAGAGACAGAGAGAGGGAACAGGCTGTGTAAACACTGTCGGATCTGTGGTGCCCTCCAAAACTGAGATCGGTTTGTTAAATGGATGATCCGTATTATTTTGATTTCTGTACTGCGAGGTACAAAATGAACACTCTGCATTCATCGATGTTCACTCAGGAGAAGGACCTGGAGGAAAGCGAGATCAGGAAGCGGGTATGGTGACATTCTCAGACCTGTTGAACCTAAGGAAGAGCTGTTGTTGGGTCTCTCAAAGTGTATTAAGGTGGGCATATACTTTGGGGGAATTAGTCCACTGGGGGACACTGACCACATGAGGGCAAACACACAGATCGAACTCACATCATGGTCAACACACACACAGTGAGCTGACAGGACTGTTCCTGTGCTGTTCTGTTCACTGTAAATTGCTCAATGACTTGAGAAGAATGGGCAAAGGATCAAAGGATCATGTAATGAAATTCTTATTTTTACACTGACTGTGGTTCTCATCTGGGGCACACTGCCTGCAGGGGTGATGGGAATAGCCAATTAAATTGTTCATAGTGGAACTGGACAGGTCCTTCCGGGGAAATAACCCGCTGAGCTGTGGGAACAGTACTGGGAATGGGACAGTGGAATGTTGTACTATAGACTTGATGCTCTATAGTATAGAATTGATGGGTTGAATGTTCTAGGGCATCCCCCGATGATCCTGTGTCCACTAATGATCCGGAACATTCGGTCTGGCCTCCATGAACCATCTAATTTACCTGGGTGTACAAGGTATTTCTTTCTGTAATAATGAGGCACTCTGTAAAAACACTGGCAGTGCATTCCATGCCCACTGAGATGCCAGAGCACAACACTGGTCAGTGAGAGTACGAAGCAGTACACGACTCTAACACAAGGACAGAAATTTATGAAAATATATTAGTATTGATCCAGAGCAGGGCAGAATAGGGGAACAGACATCACCACAACCCCAGCACTGTTTTTTTGGTGCCACAGATTTCAAGCACCAGCCCATTGGCTCTACAGATAAAGACATGGAAAACCCCAGATTGCATTGTAAATTCACAGCCGAACGCAGACCACACTCATCCCGTTGTGTACACCAGCCACCTGCAAAACTGCAAGAACACTGACCTGCACAAACCAGCTCTGGACTGCATGGACACTGCCCACTTTAGCTCCAGCAATGCACAGCAGGGAGGCGGACAAGTAGAAACCAAAAATGTCCTGCAGGAACACAGACTGCTGCAACTCAGCATGGTGAGGAAGGCCAGGCTGAATCTCTGGTATAAACATGCCCTTCATAAGAGACTGTCCAAGAACAGTCAGTAGTGGACTACAGGGACAAAGTACCTCACAATATCCAGACATTCACTTCCACGACACAGAACATTAAAACGCTCAGCACTGTGCAGTGAGCGCAGAGACATGTACACACCCGGCACTCCACCGTTAAACTCTAGTACTATCCCAGCAATTCAAGGACAGAGACCTGCACAACCCTAATAATGAACTGCATTTTCATGGACTCTATCTACCCCCTCCCTCCCAGTGGGCATCTTTCAGGATAGACCGGAGAATTGATAAAGTGGCATCTTGAGATCCATTTCCAACTGTTTTTAAAATGCCAGCAAGAGAAAGTGGAACAGAAATGTAGGCAGGCTACAGGAAAGATGTAATAGCAACAGAGTAGTGTGTGACTATAATTTCCCCAATATTGACTGGAATTCATTGAGTGTGGAAGTTTTGAGGAGCAGAATTTCCTGGCATCCTGGAACGATTTACCGGCATTTACAGCCCATACTCCCCAGTTTCAGCAGATTTACTATGTTGTGTAAAACTTAGACAAACTTCTGTGGGTGTATAGTGGAGAATATCCTGACTGGATACATCATGGTCTGGTACCAATGACAATGTAAGGAATAGGAAATGAAAAGTCAAGATGCGAATACTGTTGTTTTCATGTTCCTCCGAGATTTGCTGACGAGCCAAGATACAAATGGACTGTCATCGTTTGGTTTTACCGAATCGTTTCCAGCCGGGTGGGTCCAGCCGTTTGCCATTGCTCCGAGTGGGGAATTCTGTCTCTTCGTGCCCAGCTGAGTGATTGCCGGCCGTTTACCGCTTCATAACCTACTCTGTGCCCAGACTAGAACTGTCTGTTGTTGTTTAGTTTCGGCTTCTCGTATACAGCTGAGAAGATCCGGCCGTTTGCGGCTACTCCGGGATGGGTATTCTATATCTTCGTTGTCCAAGTCCAAGTCCAAGTCCATGCTCTGAGTTCCAGGTAAGTCCAAGTCCAGGCTCTGTGCTCCAGTCCACGTCCAAGTCCAGGCTCATTGTTCCAGTCCAATTGCAAGTCCAGGCTCTGGGATCCAGTGCAAGTCCAGGTCCAGTCTCTGTGTTCCAGTCCAAGTCCAAGTCCAGGTTCCGTGTCCAAATCCGAGTCCAAGTCCCGGTTCCGTGTCCAAGTTTCTAGTCATGGCTCCGTATTCAAGTTTCTTGTCGTAGCTCCCTGTCCAGGTTCGGAGTCCGAGCTCCGTGTCCAGGTTCCGAGTCCCAGCTCCGTGTCCAATTTCCGAGCCCCGGCTCCGTGTCCAGGTTCCGCCTGTTTGTCATCCTACGTTCACGTCCATGTAAGCATCTAATCCACGCTTCCTTTTTGTCCTGGCAACTATTAATAAAAAAAAAACACGCTTCCGGTAATGCTACTTACGTGTCCGTGTCCTGCTTTTAAGTCCGCTTTCCAATCGCCGCGCACATTGGAACAGAAAGCTTGTAAACTGTGTGAGAGAGAGGATAGGTAGGTGATAGAGAAGGGATGCGCTGAGACCGATGTTTCGAGATATGTCTATTTTTATGCAAGGGGTATCATGAACAAAGCTAGTGAGGTTAGATCGTGGATTAGTACTTGGAGCTATCATGTTGTGGCCATTGCAGAGACTTGTATGGCTCAGGGGCAGCTGCTTGAAGTGATATACTCTAAATATGAAGGAATTTTCAGTTGGAAGACGGACACTACCGTGGCTGACAAGTGAAATCAAAGCCAAAGTAAAAGCAAGGAGAGCATACAAGGAAGCCAGAGCTGACGTGAAGGTACAGGATTGGGGAGCTTTTGAAAACTTGCAAAGGGAAACTAAGAAGGTCATTCGGAAGGAAAAGGAATAACGCGAGGAAGCTGGTGACGAATAAAAAGGAAGATACTAAAATCAATTTTTAGGTATATAAAGGGCAAAAGAGAGTCGAGGGTAGATATAGGACCAATATAAAATGACGCTCGAGATACTGTAATGACAGATGCAGAGATGGCAGTGAAACCGAATGCTTATTTTGCATAAGTCCTCACAGTGGAAGTGTACCGGACATTCAAGAGTGTCAGTGAAGTGAAGTTTTGCTGTGAAAATTACGACTGAGAAAGGTGCTCAGGAGATTTAATGGTCTCAGGGTGGATGAATCTCCTGGACCTGATCAAATGCACCCTTGGGTTCTGAAGGAAGTAGTTGGAGAGATTGTAGAGGCATTGACGATGATCATACAAGAATTGCTAGATTCTGGCATTGTCCGAGATGACTGGACAATTGCAAATGTTACTCCGCTATTTAAGAAGGCAGGGAGTCATCAGGAAAGAATCTACAGACCTGTTATCCTGATATCAGTGCTTGGGAAGCTGTTGGAATCTATTGTTAAGAAAGAGTTTACGGAGTACCTGGAGCGACATCACAAGGTAGGATAAAACCAGTATGGTTTCCTGAAAGGGACATCCTGACTGACAAACGTACTACAATCCTTTGAAGAAATTATAAGCAGGGTAGACAACGGGGATGTAGTAGACGTGGTGTACTTGGGTTTCCGAAAGGCCTTTGATAAGGTGCCGCACATGAAGCGCTTAGCAAGCTAAGAGCCCATGGAACTATAGGGAAGTTACTTGCTTGGGCGTAGCATTAGCTGGACGGCGGAAAACAGGGAGTGAGAATAAAGGGATCCTATTCTGGTTCGCTGTCGGTTACCATTGCAGTTCCACCGGGGTCGGTGTTGGGACCACTGCTTTTTACGATGTATATCAATGATTTATCCTACGGAATTAATGGATTTGTGGCTAAATTTGCCGATGATACAAAAAAGAGGTGGAGGAACGGGTACTCTTGAGGAAACAGAGAGCCTGCAGAGAGACTTGGATAGTTTAGGGGAATGGGCAAAATCGTGGCAAATGAAGGAAAATGTTGGAAAGTGTATGGTCATGCACCTTGGTGGAAGAAATAAACGGGCAGACCATTATTTAGATGGGTAGAGAATTCAAAATGCAGAGATGCAAAGGGACTTGGGAGTCCTTGTGCTAAATGACCTAAAGGTTAACCTCCAGGTTAAATCGGTTGTGAAGAACGCGAATGCAATGTTGGCATTCATTTCCAGAGGTATGGAATACAAGAGCAGGGATGTGATTGGTGAGGATCTATAAGGCACTCATGAGACCAGAATTGGGGTATTATTAGCAGTTTTGTGCTCCTTATTTGAGAAATAATATATTGACATTGGAAAGGGTTCAGAGAAGCTTCTCGAAAATCATTCCAGGAATGAAAGGGTTACCGTATGAGCAACGTCTGGAAACGCTTGAGCTGTATTCCGCTGCGTTCAGGAGAGTGCGGGGGGGGGGGGGCGTGAGATCTTATAGAAACATTTCGAATTAACAGGCCTGAAGACATTAGATATGGCAAGGTTATTTCCCATAATAGTCGATTATAGGGCAAGAGGGCACGACTTCGGGATTGAAGGACGTCCTTTAAGAACTGAGATTCCTTTAGTCGGAGGGTGGTAAATCTGTGGAATTTGTTGCCTCTAGCGGCTGTGGATGACAAGTCATTGGGTGTATTGAAGGCAGATATAGATAAGCTCTTGATTAGCCAGGGCATCAAAGGGTATAGGGTGAAAGCAGGGGAGTGGGGATGACCGGAAGAATTGGATCAGCCAATGATTGAATGGCAGAGCAGACTCGATGTACCGAATAGCTTACGATTTTATATCTTATGGTCTTATTGTCTTACGTTCTCAGACTGCCAGGCTTCAGCTGTTTCAGAAAGGACAGGCAGGGAGGCAAAAGTGGTCGGATCGAGTCACTGCTGATCAGAGACAGCATCACGGCTCAGAAAAGGAGGAAGTGATGGAGGGCTTGTCTACTGAGTCTCCGTGGGTGGACAATAGGAACAGGAAGGGGTTAATAACTCTACTGAGTGTTTTTTTTTAAATATATAGATCATCCAATAGTAACAGAGACATCGAGGAGCAGATAGGGAGACAAATTCTGGAAAGGTGTAACAAATAATTGTTGACGTGGTGGGAGATTTTAATTTGCCCAATATTGACTGGCATATCCCTGGTGCTAGGTGTTAAGATGGGGTAGAGTTTAAATGTGTTCAGGAAGGTTACCTGTCACAATATATAGATAAGCCTACAAGAGGAGTGGCTGCACTTGATCTACTGTTGGTAAATGAACCTGGTCAGGTGTCAGGTATCTCAGTGGGCTGTGCTGGGAGCAAGGGTGGAACAAAATGCAAGACTCAAACACATCATGTGAGGTTAACTTATATTAATTTTATTGCTCGGTGCAAAGCAGAAGCAAGAATAGTGAACTGGACAAGGACTCAGGCTGGGAATAAGGGTATGGGCTAGGAGTCGGAATCACGGACCGCCAGGGCCAGGACCTAGTACTTGGAGCCACCGGGGCCAGGTCTCGGGACTTGGAGCCGCCGGGCTCAGCACTCGGCACTTGGAGCCGCCGGGCTCAGCACTCGGCACTTGGAGCCGCCGGGCTCAGCACTCGGCACTTGGAGCCGCCGGGCTCAGCACTCGGCACTTGGAGCCGCCGGGCTCAGCACTCGGCACTTGGAGCCGCCGGGCTCAGCACTCGGCACTTGGAGCCGCCGGGCTCAGCACTCGGCACTTGGAGCCGCCGGGCTCAGCACTCGGCACTTGGAGCCGGCAGGGCCAGGACTTGAGACTTGGAGCCTCCGGAGACAGGAATTCTGTTTTATTCACGGCACAGACTCAGACACAGGACATAAAACACTGAGCCGGGAATCCTCCGTAGACACATGACGGAGTCGGGAATCTTCTTGACACAGTGACCCAGTATTCCTTGGTACAAGGCCGGGATCGCTTTTAGACGTACGACATGGATACGGAGACCACAGAATAATGGACAGACCTATAACTGGGCTCAAGTACGCTTCAAGCCGCGGCGAGCTCATGACTCACCACAGCGGGTTAACTTTGACTGACCCGTACTGACAAGGGAAGGCGGCTTGCTGGCACTTGCTCCGGGAAGAGACTAGGCTTTCTCCGTCCAGATGACATGGGCTCGCAGTACTTTCGCTGACTTTGCAAACGCTGTCGCGCCGAACGGCTGAAAGCCGGAAACTATAAACTGCCGGTTCAACCGAGAGCAAATTGCCTCCAATCACCAAGCCCGAGGGACACGGGAAAACAGGGAACCAAAGGGAAACAGGGAGTCAACGGTCCGGATCGTATCATAAACAAAGTAATTTTAAAGGGACGCCGATCCGGACCGTGACTGTGGGAGAGCATTTTTGAGGCAGCGATCACAATTTTATCTCCTTTACCATAGCATTGGAGAGGAATAGGAACAGACAAGTAACAAAAGCATTTAATTGGAGTTCGAGGGAAATATGAAGCTATCAGGCAGAGACTTGGAAGGAACAGAGTTCTCGGGGAAATGCATGGCAGAAATGTTGCAAATGTTCAGGGGATATTTGCGTGGCTTTCTGCATAGATAGGTGTCAATGAGGCAGAGAAGAGATGCTACGGTACAGGAACCATGGTGGACACATGATGAAAATATAGTCAAGAAGAAAGGCTTACGAAATGTTTAAAAAACTAGGTATTGATAGAGATATATAAAATGATAAGGCTAGCAGGAAGGAGCTTGAAAATTAAATTAGGAGAGCCAGAAGGGGCCATGAAAAGGCCTTGGCGAGCAGTTTAAGGAAGACCCTAAGGCAATCGACAGGTCTGTGAAGGGCGAGAGGATAAGATGTGAGAAAATAGGATCAATGAACCGTGACAATGGAAAAGTGTGTGCGGAACCAGAGGAGACAGCACAAGTGCTATTCACTCTGCAAAAGGACCTTGGCGATTGTATGGATTTCAGCAAGGGATTTGATAAGGTAGTCCATGCAAGGCTTACTAAGAAAGCAAGGAGACATTGCTTTGTTGACCCAGAATTCGCTTGCCCATAGATAGCAAAAAATTATTGTAGACGGATCATATTCAGATTGGATATCAGTGACCAGCGATCTGCCTCAGAGTTCTTTTCAGGGACCCCTTCTGATCGTGATTTTTATAACTGACTTGGATGAGAAATTGGAGGGGTACGTTACTAAATTTGCTGATAACACAAATGTTGGGGACATTTGGATAGTGTGGAGGGCTGACAGAGTTTAAATCGGGACATCGCTAGGATGCAAAATAGGGCTGAAAAGTGGCAGTTGAAGTTTAACCCATTGCCATAGGCCCGTCTGGCTATTCCCCATCTTGCTATTACCTCCTTAAATGGGCCTTAATCCCCTCGTCTGATTTTCAATCATTCCCAGTTCCTCTAATTACAACACACCCCGCCTGTATTGGAACCACTGGACTTGTCCGGAGTCCCCGCAGAATAGCATAACCTGGGACAGGTATTCAGCAAACAACGGGCTCTTTCCCTGCCCCCGCACCGCCCGTATGATTGCGCTATCTTCCTGCTGGCCGGGGCCTCGTTAACTAGCAGTCGTCTTTATAACTTATCCCGACCGGACAGTGCATTAGTGCGTCCCTCTCGGCGGGCATTATACGACCTTTATCCTCGCCGGTAGGCGCCGGTTTCTTCTTTCTATAGAAGGAGGATGGGTCAGTTCGTGCCTGTATTGATTACCGAGGCCTGAACAATATAACAGTTAAAAATAAGTACCCACTATCCCTGATTAACTCGACATTTGAACCATTTCAGGGAGCCACCATCTTCTCAAAGTTGGACCATCGTAGCGCCTACCATCTAGTCAGGATGAGGGAGGGAGCCGAGTAGAAGACGGCCTTTAATACACGTCTGAGCCACACAAATACCCCGCCGTTTTTCAAGCCCTAATCAGTGATGTGCTGCGGGACTTCATTAAACGCTTCGTGTTCGTCTACCTAGATGACATCTTAATATTTTCTAGCAGCCCCCAGAAACACGTTCACCTCGTCCGACTAGTCCTCCAGAGACTGTGGGAGAGCAGGTTAGTTGTGGAGGCCAAGAAATGTAAGTTCGACGTCCCTTTGGTCATCTCCTTGGCGATATCATCGAGAACGGGCAGGTGAGGGCAGCTCCTGATAAGATCCGGGCGTTGGAAGAATGGCCCAGACCCACGTCTCGCAATCAACTTCAGCCGTTTTGGTGGTTTGCAAACTGTTATCGCCGTTTTATCAGGGATTACAGTCGAGTGGCGGCGCTCCTTACCGACTTACCTCGCCTACCAAACTTTTTGTTGGAGTTCCGAAGCTGATTCGGCTTTCACTGACCTGAAGAGGCGGTTCAGCTCACAAGAGTCCGAGGTATTTCACCTCCCCAATGTCCAATGGACTGATCGCTTCAACACCGAATACTTTTTCCTCTTTTATTTGTCTTTTTAAGACAGTATTCAGCTTGAAGAATGCAGTAAAATTTGTATCTCCCCGTCGGGGAATTGAACCCCGGTCTCCCGCGTGACAGGCGGGGATACTAACCACTATACTAACGAGGAATTGGTGGTGGTATCGGAATATATATTATTCCGGTTTTGTAATGCGACAAGCAGCAAACGATGTGCAGCTCTTCGAGTTTGGAAGTGATTTTACTCACTTACCTCCGGTCTGTGGGAGGATGGCGACCACAACTTGACATAACAGGAACTGCATCGGAGTGACCTGATTCAGAAAGCAGTGCGAGTCACAGTCATAGACCACTGGAGACGGTGCAGGACTCGAGTCTCCTGCAGAATGATGGAACGATGGTGATATAATGGTGAACATATCTGTCTTCCAGGCAATTGACGCAGGTTCCATTTCCGATGATCGTAGTTAATCGACTTTTAATATTCTTTCATCGAAACTATCAGATGTAAACGTCTCATAGAACCCGATCCGTGCGGACTTCTACAGTCCGAATGGGCCGAACCTGCCAACTCGGGTACGAATTCCCCAAATTATTTAAATCGAAGAGAGTGTAAAATTATTATTCACACTGGGCTATCAAGTGGATCAAGGGTGGATTTCCTGTCTTTCACATTTTCCCGATGGACCGACCAATGCAGCTTCCTGCTGTCACTATAAACCAGATTCTCACAACAAACTAGGACACACCAAAACATGTCGGGTGATGTGTTCACACTGAGTGTTCTCAGTCCACTCACCACTCTATTTATATCCTAAGCGATCCTTCTCTCCAATACACGATTAAATTAAACCCTTTAATACGATTAACAAATGTAATCTAGAATCACAGAATCATTCAACCCTGAAACAGGCCTTTCGGCCCGTCACGTCGATGTTGAGAGTCAAGTACCAATCCCACCAGAAAAGAATCTCACTTATCAGCTATTGCCTTCCGTGCCTTGATGATTCAGGTGCTCATCCAGGCAATTCTCTTATATTGTTGGAATACCTGCCTCCACTAGCCACTCCGGCATCGGTTCCAGTTTCCAGCCGCCATCTGCATGAAGTTCTTCCTCTCATGCTGTCTCGGTTTACACACGTCAGGACAGTTTCCTACTATTCTGAACGGCCCCCGTTAATTTGATATGACCTACAAAGACCTCCGTCATCTCCAGCGCTCCATGGAAACGCCCGCAGTCTATCCAGCCTCGGTTTATACCGGAACTCTCCATCTCTGGCAAAATCCTTGCGAACATCCCATGCATTCAACACTCCAGTTAGTTTACAGAATGCCAAAGTTTTCAATTCTCGAATCCGCGGTAAACTTGATAAGTCGGAGCTGGTTTCTACCGACTGGACGACCATGGGCCCAGCGCGCTCCCGCTGCGCCACTCTGCTGTTGGCTGAACGTGGTGCTGAGCCGCTCCGTTGTGGACGCTTCCCATTCTTTTCCTTCATTTTTATTTGTCGATTCTTTGCTGACGTCACATCGTTCCCCTCGCGAGCTGCTGTTTGGTGGTTTATTTCCTCGCGTGTCTCTCTGCCCGTGACTCTGTCTGTCATTCAGTGCTTGCTACCTCCTGCCCCGTCCTGTTATTGCCTCTGCGCTCCGACCCTTCCGGAGGCCTCGTTCACGACATGTCAGCCGTGAATGTGTTGTACGTTATTTAATGAGTCCGGTTTCAGTGGCCCTGCTGTTACACATTCAGTTACTCTTCCACTGTGTCTCTTCCGCGTTCTCTCTCTTTGCCTCTGGGTTGTTCATTGGGATAGACATCAATGGTTCGAACAATGGACACCAGCTGAGTTGCAGCCGAGATTATCGGAGGACACTGTTATTGGGTATTTTGAACTTTACGATGTGTTGACTCACACCTAGGTGGGTTAATTTATTGTATCCAGAAGTGTCTTTAACATCTCGTGCCGTATAGCTAATTGAATAAATAACAGAATCAAAGGGATCGCAGCAGATCCGGCTGCTGTGCTTTTCTGTCCTGCTGATGTGAAAACTGGGGTTCGAGGATTTCGGCCTACTCCGGATGCTCCGGGAGCAGATCCGTTACCCAGTCTGTTTCGAGATGCTGTTAGCTTGCTTCTCTTGTTTGCATAACGTTTTTTTTTCTTTCTCTTTCTCTGCGCAGTGGTTTTTAGTGTTTTTTTAATTGGGTTATTCGAGTTTCTTGGTTTGTGGCTGCCTGGATGAAGGCAAATCTGAAAATAAATATGTTTTGAATAGTTGAGTCATTACTCATTAATAGAATCTGCCTCTATCTCCCTCTGAGAACGGGACATCCAGACAACTCCGCTCGCTTGCCGGCAGTCAGGGGACCCTACCTGAGGAAGGATACCTTAAATGACTGAGTGGGTGCGGCAAAGGGACACTAGATTTGTCCATTCAGGACACCTTAGGCATTGATCGCCGATACTCTCCAGAACAATCTAATTTCTTCACACACTCAGTGAACCCTGAGATTTGGAATTCTGAGGATGTGCGGCTCAACAGGAAAGCAGTTCAGTCCATGTTGGCGGCAGATCTCTCGAATGTCAAGAGTGACTCACCCGATTGAATTTCCAATGAACACCCTGAATTCATAACAAGACCCTTGAAGCGCAATGCAATAAAGGGTTTTAATTTCCTTATTCCATAGTTTCATCACGAGACGGCGAAACAAATAATACTTTGGTAGAAGGAATGAAGAAATTTGAAATTACGTGGACACGGATTACTCTGAGAGGACCCGCCTCTCCCGCAGTGGAACTTGCGCAGTGAAACCTCAATGAACTTCTGGTGTATCGCCTAATCACTCGGCCATGACAACTGCTACCACACAGATAGTGAGGCAGAACGACATTTTCATGGGATCCTATCACTATGTCCCGGGTCGATTGGGCTCAACATCAACGCTGAGGGTCAGAGAATCTGAACTAACATCCTCTCCACATCCACTCTATCCAGGCCGCTCAATATTTGATAGGTTTCCATGAGATGCTCCCTCATTTATCTGAATTCCAATGAGTAGAGGCTCAGAGCCGTCAAATGCTCCTTGTATCTTCACCGTTTCATTCCGGAATCATTCTCGTGAGACTCCCCTGGGCCCACTCCAATGCCAGCGCATCCTTTATCAGAAATGGGCCCACAATTGTCTACGATGCTCCAAATGAATCTGATCAATGTCTTACAATTCATCTTCATTATAACCTTGCTTTTAGGTGCTAGTCCTGGCGGAATGAATGCTAAAATTGTATTTGTCTTTCTTACCACCAACTCAACCCGCAACTTATCCTTTAGGGAATCCTGCACGAGAACTCTCCAGCACATTTGCACGTCTGATTTCTGAATTTGCTCCCCATTTGGGAAATAGTCTTTCTGTCAATGTGCCTGACCATACATTATCGTACTCTGTATCCCAGCTTCCACTTAGTTGCCCATTCTCCAAGACCTTCTGCAGACTTCCTGCCTCATCAATATTACCAGCCCCTCCATCTAATTTTCTATCACATACAAAGCCATCAATTTCGTCATCCAGATCATTGACAGATAAGGTACAAGGCAGAGACCCCTCCAGAAGACACCTAGTTACCGACAAACGACTGAAAATGCCATATTTATTCCCAGACTTTACCTCCCAACAGTCGCCAATATATTTTCGATTCTCGTATCTTTCCTGCAATACCATGAGCTCTAGTTTTGTTTAGCAACCTTTTTGCATCACTTGACAAAGGCCTTTTGAAAATCCCAGTTAACAACACCCACTGACTCTCCTTTCTCTATCTCGACTGCTATTTCTCCAAAGAATTCCAACAGATCTGTGTGGCCAGATTTCTCTAAGAAAACCATGTTGACCGGACTATTTTATCAGACGCCTGAAAGCACATCCTTACGAATGGACTACAGCATTTTCCCAACATAAAATCCATGCCAACCGGTCCGTAATATCTTGTCTTTTGTAAACTTAAAATTATTTTTGCAATTTTCCTGTCGTCTGAACCATTCCAGAATCCAGTCATTCCTGAATAATCACTATTAACGCTTCCGTGATATCGTCACCCACTTCTTTCATAAACCCGCGGTGTAGTTCATCTGGTCCAGGTGACATCCGGAATTTCTAACATACTGCTGGTATCAACATAAAATGACAGACGCAAAAAGCGTAAGTTCCTCCGCTAGTTTTGTCCCCTATCCGATTGCCATCGTCTGAAGTTTACTCTTGTATTTTTAAACTTCCTACCTACCTGAAAAACGACTGTCTGTATCCTCTTTCCAACGGGCAGAAAGCAGAAGAGCCTGAAAGAACGTATCACAGGCTCATGGATAGTTTCAATCCCATTGTTTTATCTACTGAATCGTTTCTTAGTACGATAAGGTGTACGTTTGTCCTCACAAGTCACCTCGTTATGATGCAGCACCTTATTATTTACCTGCACTGTGCTTTCCCTGTCGCTGTTACACTTTATTCTGCACTCTGTTGTTGCTTTACCTTGTGCGATCTTAACGCACTGTGCAATGATTTTATCTCCATGGACAGTATGAACGAGAAGGTTTTCACTGTATCTCGGTACATGTGTCTAAAATATAACAGTTTAAATTCCCATCGCGGCCGCAGTAGGGAGCCCCGGCCTCCCTTCAGCGCAGCGTTTCCCAGCTGCCAATGAAACACAACAGAAACAAATCTGCCGGATCATTGGCCGCCAGCCTGTCGGTTAACAGCCGGACGCGCTCACCGATGCGCCGCAGAGACAAGTTTTGTGGAAAGTAGGAATAAATGGTTCAATTCTGTGTTGTAGAACGTGACCGACAATCGCTGCTGGGCGGGACTCGGTTTTTCACAATCTACATGACTGGTTTGCATCAGAGAGTCAAACAGAAAATGTTGGAAGTACACCGTAGTCAGGACTCGAAGCTGCGCGAGGAAATCCCAATGGTTTCAGGGTGCATCGCCAAACAATTCGGCCACGACTACACACTCCCACTGATTTCCCTTCTGGCATTTATCCAAACGGAGGAAGTGCTGCGCCTGGCCGTTCACCTCCTCCCTCACAACATTCAGAGTCCCAAACAGTCCTTCCAGGTGAGGAAACACTTCAGTTGTGAGCTTCTCTGGGTCATATACTGTATCGGATGCTCCAATACGGCCTCATCTACAACTGCAAGACGCAAGATAGATTGGGGAAACATTTTGTGGAACAACTTTGCTCCATCCGCAACGAGTAGGATTTCCCAATGGTCAACCATTTTAATTCTGCTGCGCACTCCCATTCTGACATGTTGGTCGTGGATTCCTCTACTGCCACGATGAAGCCACGCTCGGGATGGAGGAGCAACACTTCATATTCCGTCTGGGTAGCCCTCAATCTGATGGAATGAACGTCGATTACTCTAACCCGCTAATCTCTCCATTCTCCTCCTTTTGCTTTAATTTTCTGTTCCGGATTCCCTCTTGAGTCTTCACGTTTCCCCACATGTTTACCGCCTCTCTCTAGTCAACCCGCCCCTCCAAACTGATTTCTGCCTTTCAACCCTTTTCCTTTTCCACCAATCACCGCCCAGCCTCTCAAATATTCCTCTTTACCCAGCATATCTAACTTCCATCTTAACCTGGCTTCTCCTATGGCCCCCAGTTTTCAATACTGCACTGTCCCCAATATATCTACCTCTTGTTCTCAACTGGCTCCACCTATCACCTCCCAGTTTTCAATCTCCCCTTTCCCCTACATATCTACATTCTTTCATCAAATTGCTTCACTTATCACCTCCCAGTTTTCAATCTCCCCTTTCCCCAACATATCTACCCTCCTTCCTCACCTGTCACCTCCCAGTTTTCAATCTCCCCTTTCCCCAACATATCTACCCTCCTTCCTCACCTGTCACCTCCCAGTTTTCAATACTCCCCTTTTCCCATATCTACCCTCCTTCCTCACCTGTCACCTCCCAGTTTTCAATCTCCTTTCCCCAAGTTATCTACCCTCCTTCCTCATCTGGCTTCACCTATCACTTTGTAGCGTGAACCCCTTCTCTTCCCCGACTCTCTTATTCTGGCTTCTTCCACCTTCCTTTCCAGTACTGATGAAGGAACATGGTTTTTTATTCCTCTCCATAGATGCTGACTGACCTGCTGAGATGCCCCAGTGTTTTGTGTGCGTTACTCTGATTCTTGTGCCAAAAGATACCCATCATTGATCGCCGCCCACCTGGTTTTTGATTCCTTCCCCCCCACCCCCCCACTCCTTTCATTGCCATAGACTGCTGTCCTGGGCATTCCCCACAGTTCTGTTGTACATATAACATAGAAACAAAAGTCCCGATGATAACAGTCAGTCACTCACTTGGTCTCACCAGATCCGCGGCTTTTCTTCTGCCTGATCACGTTCGCCCACTTTGTCTGAAACTGAAAAATACCTTATTTTCTCTCTTTCCTAGTGGTGACGAATGGGGCTCCGCCTGAAACATTATCTGTTTCCCTTTCTACAAATGTGACCGACCCGTGAACTTCGCAGAGGAGCAGCAAGTCGCCGCTTTATTTAACTTGCACGTTGATGTGAACAAGAAGCGAAACGTCCCTGCTCCTGGATTCACAAAACGACCCGGAGAGTCGCAGTGAGATCCGTGAGGCAGTACCAGCGACCGGCCACTGGAGGGAACCGAGGGTCCGGGTCCTGTGTAGCAGCGCAGAACACTTCAGAGTTCAAAGTAAATTCAGTATCAAAGCACAAATATGCTACTATTAGATGCATATTCTCGAGAGGATTCACAGTAAGTGAAAGAAACAAAATATAATCAATGAAAGAGTGCACACAAGACGGACAATCAATGCAGAAAACATAACAGACTGAAAGTACAGAAACGCAAAATAATAATCAAATAAAGTTAACTAATGGAGCAGCAACCCTCCATGGAAAACATCCCCATAATCTGAGCAGACAGGGTGTGAAGGAGACGTGGAACGCTTGGGTCAGAGTTGGAGACATCTTCCCAGAAACAGAGGGGTTCGTTGTGGCATTACAGGGCCAGGTGTTTAACACAAAAATGTTACAAATCCATAATAAAAGCCCAACAAATTAAAGTCGATAATTGCAGAAAATGACAAGAGACACCAGAAACAATCCAACACATTACAGGATGGAGCAGCAGTTTAACTCAATCTGATTGCTTACACAGGGACAGTCAATTGACAAACATCACTGCTTTAAAATGCAAACTCATAAACCTTACTATAAGTACAACCCTGTTCTAGATTAGGGTCAGAGTCGTACAATTATTTTATGACTGATCCATTACAGGACAATCTATAATAACCGTCTGCATACATAATATTACTGGATTAAAAGGCAATTACAACGTACATAATCGATATAGCCATTGCAAGCACACATAACCTACAACAATTAACAAGTGAAAAGCACCAGAACTATACTGAATTGAAAGAAGAAACTGAAAGACGATCGAGCATGAACAGGGTATATATTGTCCCAATGGTAATATCAACAACTATCATCTCAAAGTCACTACACAATAGCATTAAACAGTTAGGCCAGCAAAGCAATATTTCTGTAAATCTGCTGAAAACCACTATACTATACACCAGTAGAATGGCCCGAAGTCCGGAGTTATTGAAGAATGAGTGTGCTTCAGCACCTCCGTACTTCAGGCTAGCGTGAGCTGAGAAAGTAATAACAACAACAACAAAGCAAAAATGTCTCTAGCACGAAATGTCCAGTTTGAAAGTGAGTTGTGGAAACAGTCAGTGTTGGTGTGAGTGAAGTTCAGTGAATTGATCCTTCTGGTTCAAGTGGCGATAACATCAATTTAAACATGAAATACACTGGTGCCCTGTAAGAGTTTCTGTTGGTTTGATCGTCCATGTACAATATATTAAGTTTATGTCAACATCAATGTAAGCAAGACAGGTCGTGGTAGTGTTCTGTTTTCTATATGTGGGTTTTTAATGACTGTATTAGGAACACACGGAGCGTACAGCGAAAGCCACTGGATCAACAGCGTCCCTGAATAGTCTGGAACCACCAGCATTTCGGATACAGTGCCGAACGCGCTGATGGATTGCGTCGTAGAGCCCACCTGAATAAAAGCGGAACTTCAGGTGCACTTCTGGTTTTGGAGGCGGCGAACACAGATCGGTGTTTCGACTGGCTTTTTACAATCTGCATCCGTGAGAGGAATCAAGGCGTCAAAACCGATATAAACACGTAGTCGGCAGGATTCGAACCTGCGCGGGGAAACCCCAATGGATTTCTAGTCCATCGCCTTAACCACTCGGCCACGACTACAAGTTCTTCACAGCTGGATTCAAATCCCGGAGTCAGATAAACAAGGTTGATCCTGAACTAAAAGCGGGGATTGCTGGAAATATTCAGCAGATCTGTTAGCGTCTGAGAAAAGACAAACCGAATTCACGTTCAGCTCCATGACCTTTCACCAGGAAATCAGTGCACTGAATTGGATGGAGTCTCAGTCAGAGCAGGATCGGAAGATGTAGAATCCTTCTGCGGGGATTAAGAAATTCCTCGGCTAAGAAGACCCTGATGGGAGTATTTTATAGGCTTTCGGATTGTAGCCACGGATCTGGTCTACAACAGCGGGAGACAGAAAAAAACATGTAAGAAAGGTCAGATTACGTCAGAGGGAGTATTTCAAAAAGCATATAGATGGAAAATCAAGTTGATGAATGCATGGAATGCCTCCGAGATATCTGTTTGGTTGAGTCTACTGGGGAATAAACAATTCAGCACTGGGTGTTGTGTAATTTTTTGGACTACGTTGTTTTTAAGTTGCCTCTAACTTGACTGCAGTCTGGACAGCTGTTGTGAACAAGCCAAGGTAGATAATCCATCAATGGATTAAACACACAGTAGTAATTAAAACACGCTGCTGTTCAGAAGCGATTGGTGTTGGAATTCTGCTAATGAGTGGCCTCAGAATGGTCGAAGGCTCCACTGAAGGTTGCATGTAGGACGAAGTGTGTAAAGGAAATGAGGCTAATGTATGTTGGTATTTGTTTGGTGTGGTGAATAATATTCATCGCATTGATACTTCAAGCATATCTGACAAGAAGGGAACCCTAAGTTGCAAAGTTTTTTTTTTGGTTTTTAATGTTTTAAAAATGTTATTAAACTATGGGCTCTGTTATCCAAGACTATTAAATATTATGTGGGTTTAGCTAATGACGTTTTGCAGAATCCATCCCTTTTGGAATAAAGTTTGGAACTGAGGTTTAAATGCATATGTTTTACTTCCCCTGTTATTATTGCTTTGCTCTTTGTACTGATGGTTACACAAGGTATTTCCCCCGGTGTTGTTTTTTAGGCCAATTTTAATAACTTCTGTGTTTGAAAAGCACATGCCATTCTAAAATTTCTTTTTGTTGATTTCGTTTAATTTCTTATAGCTATGTTGAATTTTAAAATTATTAATTCCTGTTAAATTCCTTGATATATGGTATGAAGTTAGTTACGTTATCATGTTTCTTCACGCTTTTGTTATGACATTATTTTTAAATCCTTATCGGTATTTTTTGATATAGTCATGAATTCTGCTGTTCCTTTTGTGCTATATTCACTGAGACATAAAGAGTAATGTGATCCCCAGAATTTTCCGTGGATGGAAAAGGAGGAGATGTTGGCCACGGAAGATTTCAAATGTGTAACATAACATAGAACTCAAATGGCTCAAGGACAGTGGAAGCAGACAGAACAAGTGTCTTTGTACCAGACACGTACTTGGAAGTGAACATGTAATTTTGTGGAACCGTTTTACATCTTCCATTTTATGAGGTGAAAATTTTGGTATTTTAAAGTAAACACAACGTTGCTTCAGGTAAATTGCGGGTTAAGAAATCTTTTCCAAATTAGAAGTTATTGTGAAGTGTTTTTGATATAATATAACATGCAAATGTGTGAATGTTGGGGTCAATCCCTGCCTGGAGTGATTGAAACTGTCACAATGGCGGGGGGGGGGGGCGTAGATGGTGGACCCAACAGGAAGACACAGACACTGAAGTACAAGGAACAGGACTTGACTAGGGCAGGGACGTGACAGGATGCAAACGAGCACGAACGAGAACACAGACTTGGGTTAGGACATGGACAAGACAGGGAACCCGGACAAGGAACTAAGCACTAGGAGCCTAGCCTTGGGCTCCGAGCCAGAGACTGGACAAAGAGCCAGAACCTGAGTCTGGACTAGGGCTCGGGCCCTAGAACCAGGCAAGGACAGGACATAACTACAGGACAGGACGTGGCTGGGGTCTAGAGTCTTGGGGCTTGAGGCTGGGGTGTTGGACTTGGCTCTTGAGGCCTGCAGGCTGGGGTCTTGGCTCTTGGCTCTTGGTTCTTGAGGCCTGCAGAGGCTGATAACTCGAAGGCTGAAACTCGGAGCCAGACTGCGAACTGCACATAAACATAGAGCCGGGATTTATACTTCGAAAAACCGGGACTCATCTTTAACACGACACAAACATGAGACAGGACAGTACATAGACAGAGAGCCGGGACTTATCCTTAGACAAGCCAGAACTCAACTTTATCTGCACACCAAGGTGGGACAGGTCCATCTGTCGGGTAATGGCAGAACGGCCGGACTTACCCAACAGAGGCAAAGACAAGACAAGACCCCATGCAGGGCAACGGCAGAACTGCCTGACTTACCCCACGGAGGCGTGGACAAGACAAGACAGATCTCCCCGCAGGCAACGGAAGAAACGGCCTGACTTACCCCCACGGAGGCAAGGACAAGAAGAGATAAACACCAAAGAACTACAAAAAGTTCCACCTCTGCATCGGAGTTGCTCCGAGTCGCAGTTCGGCCAGCAACCTCAGCTGACTACAGAAACAACCGGATCCGTACATAGCTCGGAGTGTCTGGCAGCCACTCAGCTGGCCCTGGAAACAGCCGAATCCATACCGCAAAGACAGCTCCGACTACCGACAGCAAGGCTCTATGAAGCGATGGTTCTCCAACGCGGCCTAAAGATGGGAAGTGGCCGCTCTAGCCTTCCACAGGCAGGTTGCTCCCAGGGGATCATGACAAGACAGACCAGCAGCCCGCACTCAACCCCAAGGCTACTTAGATTCCAAGCCACAAGATGGGAAACAGGTGCCTATGATTAACTCAATCAAAACAAGGGACAGTTCGAAGACCGGGAGTCCTGAGTCCACGGACTGGACTGTGAACCGGAATGCAGACTTCACGGACCGGACCATGACATAAATTGGTTCCTGAAGGGAACAAAGAGCCATAAATTACCGATTGACGCTTGCTGAGAAGAGGGCAATAAATGGATGCTGACCTGGAGCAGAGTCAACAAACAGGAGAATTCAAACCAATCAGATGGCCTACAGTCAATGACACTGGAATGGGATAACTGAACTGGAAAATATGAATATAAAAGTGGAAACTTCGAATGTGCTAGCAGCAATAACTCTTTCTAGAAACCCACCATCGCAAGGAAGAACTCCCAAGTCGGTGACTGAGAGAAGAAAGGATGGATCACTTGGCCAACTGAGATGCCCTAGTTTGGTGATATAGATGAGAAAATTAGGCTGAGTGAGTATTGGTATAGCGGGAACAGCAGAATTCCTGTTCTAAGTTGTTGGCCCGGTGTCGACACAGTTACGTTGTTGTTTATGCAGAGACAATGAAGTGCGAGTTTTGATTACAGAGTGAATTTCCTAACCTAGTTCGATAGGACTATCGATGGACAGGAACAAAAATACTCTTCCAGATGCACTTCAAAAATTCCATTTCTTATCTTGCCTAAAAAATGATCTGGTTAATTTTGGAGAAGTTGAAATGTCTGATTGCTGTAACCCTATCTACAAAATGACATTTCTGTGTGATTTGCCAGCAGATCTGCTCCTCAGAATTTTACCAGCTATGGAGAGAATTACAGTATAATCCCAGCAATGTGGTTGTTGGTGGTTATTTTATTTATTCCTAAACTCAACTCATACTTACATATTCATCGGCTTTTCTAAAGAACATGAACAATCAGAATTTTCTTTCCCATTTGCTGATGCGTGAGGCCGGCGCCATTTGCAGGAATAAAACCTGCTGCAGAGTGAGGATTGATCCGACAGAGAGCGGCTCGGGATCTGGTGGAATCACATGGCGCATGGGAGCCGCTTCACTACTCGAAACTCCCGCAACATGGAGCGACAGTGGTATAGGGATGAGCACAGCTGCCTTTCAAGCAGCTCACCCGGGTTCGATTCCCGGCGATCGCCGTGAGTTGTACCTGTTTTTCAGCACTTATCACATAAACGCATCGGTCTGGAATCACTCAGCCACATCACTTCCTTCTCTATGAAATGACATCTCTGCCCGTCGTTCTTCTGCCATTTTAGACCAGTTTTTCTGTTTCCTATTTGTCTTACCGTCATCCTGTATTGGTGTCACCCTATCAGAGATGTCCCCCGTTTCACTTCCCACACAACTTCTCACCTTCTTTGACACAGAAAACTATCTTCTTCTCTCATCATTTCTAATTAAGTGTCAAGATCAGAAAGCGTAATCCCGTTTCATCACTCACAAATGTTTCTTGAGGTGATGAGTGTTTCCAGTATTTTCTGTTCAATCTGTTCAATACCAGACACAGCTTCATGCAGTGGAGAAAAAGATGTGTTGGACAAACGCAGAGCACAAGAGCAATTGTCGTTTTACCCGCGAAGTTCTCAACAAATCTCAGAAAGTGATGAAGTGAGTGGACGGAAATTTCAGTTAGAAGTACAAGTTTTTCTTTTTAAGTTAAATGTGTGTTGTGTACACAGGTGACGTGACGGCGATTTGCGGTAAAAAAAAAATTCTGTTGAAGAATAGCAGACGATGGCTTCGATGTGTCGGCCTCTGCATAACGGGCACAGCACATTCCCGCTGCGCTATTCTGCTGATAGGTAAATATCTCTGTTCTTCTCCTGTCTTTCTATTTGTTAATTTTGACGCTTTACCCCGATTATCTATTGTTTTGTTTGTTGGATTATTTTCCCTGTCTAATTTCCCTCGTGTCTCTCTCACGCTTTTACCTTCCTCCCCGTTCTCCTTTCCCTGTTCATCACTTCCTGCCCCATCCGGTTATTATCCGGTCTCTGTGCTCCGACCCAGCCGGATATCTCGACCCGACATTTCAGCAACGGATCTGATTTTCATTATCATTCTGGCCCTATTCCTACGGCCCTGCAGTCAGACACGCTGGTTATCTCCCTCTGTGTCTCCTTGCCTTCCTTCTCTCTGTCAGCGGGCTGTTATTTAGGCTATAAACACAGGTGCTGGAAATCCCAAACACTGAATGCCGGAGCAAATCACCAGGTCAGACAGCATCTCTGGGGAGCAGTAAACAGTCGATGTTTCGTGCGAGATGCCGCCTGGCCCGCTGAGTTCCTCCTCCATTTGTGTATGCTATTTCGGTCAGACTCCGACATAACGAGCAGCGATCGCAGTCTGAGGTGCAGTGGAGAATACACCCACACTCCGGGATTTATTTTGTCCAGTCCTGAGTCTCGTTCACCTCCCAATCCGTCCATATGATCGAATGAAGATCAGAATTCCGTCAGTTTTCAATAGTCCGCAAATCACTGGGTCTGAATGTGAAAGTGAGCTGCTGTCAGCAGTCCTCTCTCCCCTCTGTAGAGTCCTGCCGTCGGATGTCTTGCGATTCTCGTACCAGACGGTTTAGCAAGTGGTTAGAGCTCGCTCAATGATGCTCCTGTGAAATAAAAACAGATTAAAGAAGGGTTGGGGAAGTCTCACTGAAGCCAGGAAGTGGACACACCGGTGCGCTTTCTTGCTGTTCTTTGTGGCGTTCAGAGGGCAGGTTTGGTGGTCCACTCTCTCTCTCTCTTGAGGAGCCGTTTATTTGCAGTAATGAGCGGTCCCCTGGCCTAATGAATCATCTCTTTACTCTTGTCCACGTTGAGACTCAACGCATCATTGTGCTGACTGCAAACCTGACGATTGGGTTTGAGTTTTGCAATGTTCAAAATTCAATGCTCACCAGCGTGGAGATGCCGGGGATTGAACCCGGGACATCATACATGCAAAGCATGCGCTCTTCCACTGAGCTACATCCCCACTTAAAATGCGAAGTGTTCAGGTCCAAACCTTCCTGCATATCACAATTGAGCAGTGCGACACAGATAATGTCTGATGGCCACAGTCATTCGGCCCCGAGTCTGCTGCACCATCCAGTGCGATCATACTTAATCCTTGTTCAGTTCTCTTCTTAAACACCATGATAATTTTTGTGGAATGAAACCAATTAGAATCCAGCAGAATGATCACGAAAAAGGAAACACGTACCACATTCTGAAGGATAGTTTCAATCTCGCTGTTCTGTCTATTGAATGGTTTCCTTGTGAAAAAAGATGGACGCTTGACCTCACAATCTACCTGTTATGACACTTCACCTTATTGTTTACCCGCACTGTGCTTTCTCTGTCGCTGTTGTACTTTATTCTGCATTTTATTATTTATTTATCTTGTTCTCTCTCAAGGAACTGTGTAATGATATGATGTCTATGAATAGGATGAAAGAGAAGCCTTTGTTACATATTGTATCTAGGTACGGCAGCAGAAAGGGAGCACGGACACAGAACACGGACACTAAACACGGGGACACAAAGAGACAGTTCCGAACTCAACGATAGATAGTTCCTTCTCTTGGCGTGGCAATGCTCCACTCTCACTCCAGCGGTTGAACTTGATGGGGATATTGACGAGGATGCAGGCGAAGGTTTCAGGCAGGAAGGGAACGGAACAGTCCAGCAAACAATCCCTGGTTTGCAGAGGTATTTATGTGCCAGACCGAAATGAGAATCGCCCCTGCTATTTCTGCACTAACCTTCAACAGGGACAAAGGGATACCTTACGAGGTCATGAAGTATTTACACCCCAATTTGCCCCCTCTTTTGCAATCAGAGTATTGCCCATAACCTCACTAATGTTTTACCTTAGTTATATAGATCGTGCGTCCGTTTCCTGAGAAAATTAAAGTAAAACAATATTCTTTTAAGTTCTCCCTAATCTCCTTTGGTTCCATTTACAGATGACCACGCTGACCATCGTGACGGCCAATGTTGTTTCCTCGCTATCCTTTTGCTCTTAATATATCTGTAGAATCCCTTGGGATTCTCCTTCCAGTTGTCTGCCAAAGCAAACTTATACTTTCCTTTCCTCTCCTAATTTTCCCTTTAAGTGTTGTTTGCATTCTTTGCATGATTAAAGCATCATGCGTCCCTCGTCCCTGGTCTATCAAGGTGCACACTCGTGTCCCAGTCTATCGAAGAGGGCGAAATCCTCAAAACTTTCAAAATATGTAAGCACATCATTCTCATTCCACCGCTGGCTATTGATGTCACTTTCTGCAGAAAGAAGGAGCAAGTCGTTGTTCTCCATGGCCAGAGACACCGTATCTGTATCTGTATCACACAACCGACTTAATCATGGGGCGATACATTCCCCAGTCTTTTGAACAATTTTGTCCCGCGTATCCACCTATTCCTCGCCTCGGCGCCCCAGTCACTTTGTGTCGTCCCGTCGCCTCCCATAACTGAACAGGCTGACGCGCTTGGGAAGCGGATTCATCTGTGCCGGATGGACTTCATTGCAGAGATATGAAAGAGGTAGCTGAACAGATGGTGCATCTTTTCAAGAATCACTAGATTCAGAAATGTTTCCGGAAAGTGGAAAATTGAAACTCTCTCTCCACTTTTCGAAGAATGGAAGGGGGCAACAACCATATGGCCTGATTTCAGTGTTTAACATGATGTTGGAGTCCATTATTAAGCATTATTTTACAAATAAATTATTTTCTTGTCAACTGATTTTTCAATAAGGATAAAATTCAGCCATTAGGTACAAATGAAGTTAGGTGTCCTTGTGCAGGATTCCCCAAATGCTGACTTGCAGCTTGAGTTGGGAGTAAGGAGGTAAATACAATGTTCGCATTCAGTTTGAGAGGACACAGGTACAGTGTAATCTCATTTTAGAAAGGCAGAGACGAGTCACGATCACGTGATGCGTGGATTTATTCAAGAGGTAACAAGTAGGCATGGTGCAGGGTTTATCAGTAAATTTGAGTATGTTTCACAAAACAGGCAGGTCAAAAACATTTGTACACATTAGTCTCTGTACAGTGTGAGAGTGTGGGTTTCATTTCGTACCTGTCAATCTGTGGTGTAGGTGAGACTGGGGGTTCATTCTGTACCTGTCAGTCTCTGGTGCAAATGAGACTGGGGGTTCATTCTGTACCTGTCAGTCTCTGGTACAGTGTGAGAGTGTGGGGTTCATTCTGTACCTGTCAGTCTCTGGTACAGTGTGAGAGTGTGGGGTTCATTCTGTACCTGTCATTCTCTGGTACAGTGTGAGAGTGTGGGATTCATTCTGTATCAGTCAGTCTCTGGTACATTGTGAGAGTGTGGAGTTCATTTTGAACCCGTTGGTCTCTGGTACAGTGTGGGAGTGTGGGGTTCATTCTGTACCTGTCAGTCTCTGGTACAATGTGAGAGTGTGGGCTTCACTCTGTACCTCTTACTGTCTGGTACAGTGTCAGAGTGTGGGGTTCATTCTGTACCTGTCAGTCTCTGGTACAGTGTGAGTGTGTGGGATTCATTCTGTACCTGTCAGTCTCTGGTACAGTGTGAGAGTGTGGGCTTCATTCTGTATCCATCAGTCTCTGGCACAAACTGAGAGCGTGGGGGTTCAATCTGTAACTGTCAGTTTCTAGTATAGTGCAGAGGTTTAGTGCACAGTTTACCTCGAAGTAATGTTAATTCAGTTTCATTACTGCAGTTGATAAATTTTAAATCTTCTTTGAACTATTGGACACAATAATCCGCATGAATACAGTATCTCAGAATCAATGCTATCAGTCAATAACAGCATCAGACACAGGAGCAGTGTTATGTGACTGGGCCCATGGAGTCTGCTCCTCCATTCGATCGTGGCTGATTTATTATCCCTCCCAACCCTATTCTCCTGCCGTCTTTCCATAATGTGTGACACTCTTAATATTTAAGAACTTACCTACGTCCGCTTTAAATAGACCCAGTAACTTTACCACCAGAGCCGTCCGTTTTTAATATACAAATTACTTGGCTTCCTCAGCAATGAATGCCACAGATTCCTGACTTCTATTTCCGTAGATAATGCATTCCGTTCGGTGCAGTCCTCTGCCACAATCCTGTCCCAGAGAATAAAGCTGTGGGTCTGCGCCAATCTTTTCACCTCCTGCCCAACAGTGTGAAACAGCATCCGCATCTCACCAAATGGATTCATCTCCCTAAGGTACAAAGTTGAAAGATTAAACGAAATTTATTACCGAAGTATATACTCGTAACCACATGAGCATCCACTGTAAATACAATAAAACACAATAGAATCAATGAAAGACCGCACTCAAGAAAGACAGCAAACGAGCAATGTGCAAAAGACTATAAACTATGCAAATACAATAAAGGACAAACGAAATATTAATAATAAATAAATAATCAATAAATGTCGAGAACATGAACAGACTTGAAAGTGAGTCTATGGGTTGTGGGTACAGTTCAGTGTTGGGTGAATGAAGCTATCCATTCTTCTTCAGGAGTCTGATGGTTGCGGGGTGATGGACCTGTTGATGTGTTACCTCCTTCCTGATGGAGCTGTGTGAAGAGAGTATGACCTGCATGGCCGCGGCCCTCTATTCCGTGTAGATGCGCTCAGCGGTGGGGAGGGGCATAACTGTGCTGGACTGGACTCTATCCATTACGCTTTCTGGGCTTTTCCATACAAGGACACTGGCGGTTCCATGCCAGGTCCTCTTGCCACCAGTCAATATAATCTCCACCACACATCTGTTGAAGTCTGTCAAATGTTTAGATGACATGCAGAGCGCTGCCGTGCCTTCTTTGTAACAGGAGGTGTGTGCCGGGCCCAGGAGAGAGAATCTGAAATGATAACACTGAGGAAGTTATATTTCCCCCTTCATCCTTCCCTCGCTGCTGCTCCCTCGTCCCTCACCATCCGCACTGCGCTCTCACTTGGCTTTTGACATAGATTCCCTTCTCACTTCTTTCATTTAATTTCGTGAGCTGAGTTTGTCAACTCACTCCTATAACGCTGCTTCAGTGACAGCTCAACTACCTAAAAAAAGTTCCACTGCTTCTTACGTTGTTGTCTTCCGCAGCACCGTCTCTTCAAAGGCATAACACGCTGCCAGGAGGTTATGACCGTCGCGTGTTTATTGATGTCCGCATGCAACGAATATTTAGACAGGTCCTCTGAGGTATTTCCAGACCTGTTTTTATTTTATATCCCTCTGTTTTGTCACATTTAGACTTTCAGTTTTCCAGCGTAAATGTGCGTGCGTGTGTGTGTGTGTGTGTGTGTGTGTGTGTGTGTGTGTGTGTGTTTGTCTCTGTGTGTGTTGTTTGTGTGGGTGTGAGATTCACCAGCAGATATAATTTCAATTTAATATTTGGGAACTCATTCCCAGACCAGAGAAACAACTCATATCAAGAGTCTGCCTCTGGGAGGGAAAGGGTCAGTTTCGTAAATCAAAAAAGATACTTTAATTACATTTTCTGTGGCTGGTTTTGGTATGTGTTAATAGCTTTTATTGAATTAATCAATCCGAATTTTATTTTTACAACATAAGAACATTTCTCAGAATATCTACTTAAAAAGCAGAGAAGATGGCTGCACGACGCAGCACGCAGTGGCCACTCCGGAATGAATATCTGTAATCTGTCAAGCAGGGTGCCGTGCACAATCCTGATTTGATGGAGGCGGACGTGAGAAACACAGAGGAACATCTGGTGAAACTTCTGACATGTCTGTTTCGCTGCCGCTCGACTGTGCGATCCAGAATCTCCAGAGGGAAAGGCCCCGAATCCTCAGCGTTGCCTGTTGCTTGGCGGCTGGGGCCAGGGTCGAAGCTCTCGGCAGAGATGGTGCCCGGTGCTCGGTGTCGGAGGGTCGAAGTTTTTGGACGGACTCAGAATCAGCTGTGATCGAATGCTTCCAGGATGCTGCATCGGCAAGCTTGCGGCACTGGAGGTTCATGGCAGGTAGAGGTTTTCATCCTTCTACCATCTGCGTGACATGATGGGGCTATCGGGACTCTGAGACTTTTTTTTTTACCGTGCCCATGGCCTGCTCTGTATCAAATTACGGTATTGCTTTGCACTGTTGTAAATATACATGTATGTTATAATTATGCGTCTTTTTGTCAGTTTTGGTCTTGGTCTGTCTTGTATTTCTGTGATATCATACTGGAGGAACATTGTATCATTTCTGAATGCAGGCATTACTAAATGACAATAAACGAGGACGGAGTGTCCTCATAATCTAATCTAATCAAAGATTTGGGGAGACGTTATGAGGAAGCAGATTCACCGGTTTGCCAAGTGAGATAGAAGACACGGATCAACACACACAAAATGCTGGAGGAACAGGCAGCATCTATGGAAAAGAGAACAGTCGACGTTTCAGGCCGAGATCCTTCAGCAGGACTGGAGCAATAAAAAGATGAGTGGTAGAATTAAAATGTGGGGAAAGGAAAGGATGAAGCCAAGTGAGTGGTGAAACCGGGAGGGGCTGGGCAGAGCAAACAGTTGGGAAGTTGTTTTGCGAAAGAGATACAGGACTGGAAAAGAGGGAGTCTGATAGGAGAGGACAGAAGGCCATGGAAGAAAGGAAACGGAGGAGGAGCACCAGAGGGAGGCGATGGACAGGCAAGGAATTCAACCCCCGGCATCTCCAGGTTGGTGACTGTGAATTAAAAAAAATCGGTGGGAAATCCCAGATGTTGAAATTCCGAGCAACACACACAAAATGCCGGAGTAACTCAGCAGGCCAGGGGATAAGCAATTGCCTGCCTGTCTTCACACCGTCCCACGTGGAGAGTTAAAACCCGACCCTTACTGTTTCAGTTACAAAGCTGTGGTGGTGAAATGGAAAACCCGCCCCGCGTGGCAGGGAGGTGCGAAGCATCAGCGATACTCCACATCTCCCCATCTGTCACTCACTGGTCCGGCCGTGATGGTCTGAACATGACACCAACAGGTAATCCCGGTGGAGGAGTTGCTGCGTTTGAGGTGAGTGCTTGCAGTACATCAACGTCGCGAGTTCCGCTCACAAGGTGAACTGCGGGTTCAACACTGAAGCAACTCCGACATTCATTCAATCATCAGGACAGGATTAGGAAGTTAATGGCACCTCGGCTGAAAACGTCCTATTTATTAAAAATGAGCTTACCAGTGTGATGAATTGTCCGTCTAGACAATTAAGTGAAGTAAAACACATTTTGCGGGTGAAATATCGGGAACGAGGTGCAAGACGGGATAGAACACAAAAGGCACTGAGATAATAACCGGGTGGGCCAGAAAGTGGGGAAACAAGAAAGAAAGGTGGAGAAAAAAAGAAAGAGGAAAAACAGGAATGAACAAAAGAAATGAAGTACGTTTGAGTTTGTATACGAGAAAGAGACGGAATGGACCCAGACATATACTGGCACAGACCCAGACCATGACATGTACAGACACAGGCATACACAGACAGAGAACCAGACCCAGACATTTACAGACACAGGCATAAACACATACACACATTCACACAAAACATCGCGCAACATTCACAGTTCTACAATTCTTAATAATCCCTGTAGCAGAGTGGCGCAGCGGAAGCGTGCTGGGCCCATAACCCAGAGGTCGATGGATCGAAATCATCCTCTGCTATATTCTCTGTTGGCGGCAGCAGATATTCATCTTCATGTTTTGAAACACCAATGTGTCACGTCATACATCTAGAGAGGAAACCGCATTTCAATTGAAATTCTTCATTTATTCGTACTTGTTTAATTCTTGTCTCTGTGGCGCGATCGGTGAGCACGTTCGGCTGTTAACCGAAAGGTTGGTGGTTCGAGCCCACCCAGGGACGCTAGTGTTCCGGTAGCTTTTTCTCTCTCTCGTGTAACCGAGAAAATGTTCAGCAGCATCTATGGAATAAAGTACACAGTCGGTGTTTCAGGCCGAAACCCTTCTTCAAGATCATGAAGCAGCCTAGCCTGCTGAGTTCCTCCAGCCTTTCGTGTGTGTTGCTTGGATTTCCAGCATCTGCTGCACATTTTCTCGTTTGTGATTCGACTAGTGCACGACGAAATCTCTTCCATGGAATTGGATTGGATTGAATTGACTTTAGTAATTACGTCCTTCACATACATGAGGAGTAAAAATATTTACGTTACGTCTCCGTTTAAATGTGCAATGTGCAATTTATAGTAAATATGTAATAGATAGTACTATATTTATTACAGTCAATATGACAGAAATACGATTGTATCAGCTTGAATTAATCAGTCTGCTGGCCTGGTGGAAGAAGCTGTCCCGGAGCCTGTTGGTCCTGGCTTTTATGCTGCGGTACTGTTTCCCGGATGGTAGCAGCAGAAACAGTTTGAGATTCGGGTCACTCGGATCCTCAACAATCCTTCGGACCATTTTTACAAACCTGTCTCTGTAAATGTCCTGAATAGTGGGAGGTTCACATCTACAGATGCGCTGGGCTGTCCGCACCACTCTCTGCAGAGTCCTGTGATTGAGGGAAGTACAGTTCCCATACCAGGCAGTGATGCAGCCAGTCAGGGTGCTCTCAATTCTGTGCCTGTAGAAAGTCCTTAGGATTTGGGGACCCCTACCAAATTTCATCAACTGTCTGGGGTGAAAGAGGCGCTGCTGTGCCTTTTTCACCACGCAGCCGGTATTCACAGACTCGTGAGATCCTCGCTGATGTGTATGCCGAGAACCTTTCAACCTCTCAACCCCAGATCCATTGATGTCAATAGGGCTGCGTACTCTGAAGGAGTTTGAATCTTCCCTTCGACGGGAGTTAGTGAAACCCTCTCTCACTGCTCCCCCTCTGTGATCTCAGCTCTTGTTTTCCTGCTGTGTTTCATTACCAGCTGGGAAACTCTGCGCTGTCCGGAGGCCGGCGCTCCCTACTGATGCTGCAACGGGCTCAGGGGGAATTGAATCTGTTCTACGTGTTTCAGTCACATACTGTACCGAAATACAGTTAAAAGCTTCTCATTCTCACTGTTCAGAGAGATCAAATGATTACACACTGTATTGGGAGAGAACAAGGTGAAACAATAACAAAATGCAGAATAAAGTGTAACAGCGACAGAGAAAGGACGGCGCAGATAAATAATAAGGTGCAGCTTCGTACCGAGGTGGATTGTGAGGTCAAACGTCCATGCTACCTTATGGGAAACCATTCAATAGACACAACAGTGGGACTGAAACTATCCCTGAGACTGTGACGCGTGCTTTCAAGCTTTTGTACTTTCTGCCGGATGAAAGAGGGAACGAGAGAATATCTGGGGCAGGTCATGTCTTTGGTCAGGAAAATGTATGTTCGATTTGACCAGAAAGTGTGTGTTTCCTACAGCGGAGTCCGTGGAACTAACCGACTTCCCTGGTCTAATGCTGTTTTTCTCATTCAGTTTGGGGTCCTCGATCATCCTACATGAGGGACCACCACCATCGTACATGAGGAATTCATCAGATCCATTAGAGTGAATTTCAGTCAGAACAAATTGCTCAGGAATTAGAGTTCTGCGTTCATGGTGCTTGGCGAGGGATTTTTTTTTAGCCTGAAAGTGTACAACCTGCAATGGCCGGGAATGGAAACCGTGTCAACTGCTTGGGAAGCAGCTATGCTCACCACTATACCACCATCGCCCCATGATGCAAACCAGATTCGGTTACTGAATGGCCTCTGGTGCTATCAGATTCTGTAACTCGATTCTCAGTGTCTGAGCTGTTTTCTGAAGGATCGTTCCTCACTCTGTTGCAGTTCCTATTCCGACCAGTGGGTGTCGCGACGTTCCGACAGACCGGAGAAACACAGCACCTGGGATCCAACTGAAGGGAGAATCGACCCGAGAGATTCGAAGGGCTACAAATGGTTTCCTGCTTCACGTATCAGTAAAAGGGAAACAAATCCTGATTATAAGTATCCGTTCAAACAACACGCAGTTAGACGTTAATGGGATCCCCTCTTTTGCCCAGTCCTTGAACACGGTAAGTGACTGAATCGCTAATGAATCCTGAGACCCGTCCAGTCACAAAGTGAGGAGCGGATGGGTAAAATGCACCAGCTCTACACTCAGCAAACGAACATCAGAGTGACTCTATGAGTTCTCCTACACACTGACATCCGTGTGACAGGTTCCATACTCTTGTTTATTCCTCGCTGGTTCAGCGGTTAGTATCCCCGCCTGTCACGCGGGAGACCAAGGTTCATTTCGCCAACGAGGAGACCGTTTTCCTGCTTCAAATGAAGACGGGATTATAATATGGGACAATCTGGTGTGCAAATAGCCCAAAACTGGAGAGTTTCCCGAGAACAAGGGACATTCATCATTTTGTTTTCACTTTTCCCTCACGACGTCTGTATCTCAAGGCCGTTTGACGTTACACTCAATGACCGAATCCGTCACTCCGAAACATTATACAGAGACTGCTGCCGTGAGATATGAACTCCCGCACTCTCTCAGTTTGTCTGGTTGACTGTGTGGAGAAGACAGGCAAAGGAACAGCTGAAACACTTTGGAGAGAACGATGCCATGGAATGTGTAACGCCGGGTTTAAAGCCACCCTGCCCCTCCCGCAACACTGGACCCGCTGAACAGACGTTCAGAAAATGAACTTGGGGGCGGGGAAGGTAGGATTGATTTTGTGACGTCATTACAACACGTGACCATTCGTTTCGTTGCTCCGCCCCTAGACCTGATTGACAGCAAAATACCGGAAAACGGTGCGAGTTGCTGATTGGCTCAGTAGCGTTGGTGGCGCTGGCTGTGAATGTGCGGGGATGATGGGAAATAAAGTAAGTTCAGGTTGGGGGTGGGGGGCGAAGAGTGTCTGGAAAAGGAACCGGAAATAAAGGGTCCGGGTGAGTGCGGTAAGAGGTTGGAATGAAGTTGGATCTAGATCTGTAAAACAGAAAAAGGAAAACAATATTGCAATCATTTCAAGAGATTTGAAAAAAGGAAAGAAGACTTCAAGGTACTGTTTAAATTTTACCCGAAACAGATTTATTTTACCAATCCCATTAAATTAACTGCAGCAATACACAAAATGCTGGAGGAATTCAACAGCATCTATAGAAAAGAGTTCAGTCGACATTTCAGACCGAGACCATTCATCAGTCCTCAGTTCCTCCGGCATTTCATTTGTGTAGCTTGGATTTCCAGCATCTGCACGTTTTCTCATTTGAAATTAACTAAATTTGATAACTATTTTAGGGAATATAGATTGTGCTCAAACCTTAAGGGGAGGTGATGTGCTAATCGTTAAGATAAGAAACTGTGAGAAGGCATTACATTTGAAGACTTTATTTGGTTAAAAAAAGATGGTATCTGTGTTGCCTAATGAAAATACAGGTATCGGGGTGTTAGGACAGGTGTTCTGGTGGAGATTTCGATAAAGAGATTAAGAATGTAAATAGATTACAAGTGCAAACACGAGGATATCTGCAGATACTGCAAATTCAAGCAACACACACACAAAAGTGCTGGTGAACGCAGCAGGTCAGGCAGCGTCTATAGAAACAGTTGCAGTCGACGTTTCGGACCGAGACCCTTCGTCAGGACTCGGGCCGAAACGTCGACTGTGCCCCTTCCTATAGATGCTGCCTGGCCTGCTGCGTTCACCAGCATTTTTTGTGCGTGTTGCAGAGATTACAAGTAGTTTGAAATGGAGAAAACATGGACAGTTTAACTGCATTGATATATTTTGATGAGGTGAAGCTTTCAAGTAAAGTTAGTCTGGGGTATGTTAGTTATAATGCACGAGCGCATATTCCACCTCCGCTTAGATGTCACAATGTCAGAGATTTGGGCATCTTGTGGCAGTATCTCCTGGGAAACTAAGGTGTAGTTAGTGTTGTGGGAAACTTAATATGAAGATTGTGAAGGTGTAAAGTTTGACTGGTGTAATTGTAGAGGAGAACATAGTGCAGTCTAGTCATAGTCATAGTCATACTTTATTGATCCCGAGGGAAATTGGTTTTCATTACAGTTGCACCATAAATAACAAATAGTTATAGAACCATAAATAGTTTAATAGTAATATGTAAATTATGCCAGTAAGTTATGAAATAAGTCCAGGACCAGCCTATTGGCTCAGGGTGTCTGACCCTCCATGGGAGGAGTTGTAAAGTTTGATGGCCACAGGCAGGAATGACTTCCTATGATGCTCAGTGTTGCATCTCGGTGGAATGAGTCTCTGGCTGAATGTACTCCTGTGCCCACCCAGTACATTATGTAGTGGATGGGAGACATTGTCCAAGATGGCATGCAACTTAGACAGCATCCTCCTTTCAGACACCACCGTGAGAGAGTCCAGTTCCATCCCCACAACATCACTCGTGTTACAAATGAGTTTGTTGATTCTGTTGGTGTCTGCTACACTCAGCCTGCTGCCCCAGCACACAACAGCAAACATGATAGCACTGGCCACCACAGACTTGTAGAACATCCTCAGCATCGTCTGGCAGATGTTAAATGACCTCAGTCTTCTCAGGAAATAGAGATGGCTCTGTCCCTTCTTGTAGACAGCCTCAGTGTTCTTTGACCAGTCCAGTTTATTGTCAATTCGTATCCCTAGGTATTTGTAATCCTCCACCATGTCCACACTGACCCCCTGGATGGAAACAGGGGTCACCGGTACCTTAGCTCTCCTCAGGTCTACCACCAGCTCCTTTGTCTTTTTCACATTAAGCTGCAGATAATTCAGCTCACACCATGTTACAAGGATGTGAAGTACAGTACTTAAGAAAGCAGCTGGTTGAACAGGTTAAAGTACAGTTAGGTGTGTCTTAAACAGAAGCCTTGCAACAAAGTTAAACCAAATGTTGATCAAGTATAACCAGTCAGATAGAATATGAAGTCAGCGGCTGTGTGTCACATCACAGGTCCATTAATAAAAATACTTTACTAGTCAATGAAATGAAGTTTGTGATGTTTATAAAAGGTGTGGTGAATTGTACTGTTCAGTCATCTAGACATACTGAGAAAATTAAAATTATTGTGAAAGCTGCTGAAAGGTATCTAGGTATAACTGGTGTTATGTGGGAAACTGTAAAAGAAGCTCTGATGGGTGGGGTATCTGTAGTTCAGTCTCTTTGTGCAGGTACAGAATGGGATTAAGAATATTGCAGTGGAATGAGAGAAATTCGATGGTCAAGACATTAGGAAGTTTATTTCTGATTCATCAAATCGGCCCAATATGAAACCGGGCTGTTACCGCATTTCCTTTAGAGGAAATTATATTGCAGTATGGCATGATAGGTTAGGTGATAGAGGGGGTGGTGTTGCACGTTTAACATGGGAAGGGGCAGGACACAGAGTTGTGGATGTGAATGAAGTGTATGAGGTGTTTGTAGCAGAAGCATTTGATTCAACAGGTAGGGGTACTAAAGTGGTAAAACTCTTGTGGAGTGCTTTTGATTGATTTGTTGGAAAGCATATGTCACTCTAGATCGCTAAGGGTTGTATGGTGTGGGGAATTTTGTGCACAGTTCACTGTGGGATCATTCATGGAACTGTTTGATTGTAGAAGAATGTTTAGGTATTTCCAATCTTGTGTGCTTTAATGATGGGAGGGGTATGAAATATAATGTTTCTAATAGTCTGAAAACTGCTGTAAATTTAAACCCAGTTTCAAACATTCTGGCTGGAGTGACTGAATGAGATGTTATGGGTGAGGAGACAATGGGGAGTGATTATTTTCCTATATTTATAAGCTTAGGTTTGGAGTTATATAGGGGGCAGGAGACTGTTTTTAGGAGGTGGGATTTTGATGAAGCAAACTGGGAGAATGTTGAGGCTGATAGGGGTTTCTGCAATGAATGGTGATGTCACATTATTCATCAAACTGCGGTGGAAGTGATGCCTGTTAAAAATGACATTAATAGGAGGAAGACTGCACCTTGGTGGATGGGGGAGTGTGCAGAGCGAATTAGGGAGAGAAATAAGGTGTTTGGAAGAGTTGAGAATTATCACTCTCTGAGTGACCTTATTAAGTATGAAAGGGTACAAGCTGTGGTGAGGAAAGTGGTGAAGGTTGTGAAAGAGGTTTACTGGAGGTCATCTTGTGATAGTATTGGACAGGATACTAAACTTGGAGGTGTTTGGGGAATGATTCAGAAAATCAGGGGGTGGAGTTCATCGGGTTAATAACATTCCAGTATTGATCAAAGAAGGTGATTGTAAGAACATAGAACAGTACAGCACAGTACGGGCCCTTCGGCCCACAATGTTGTGCTGACCTTCAAACCCTGCCTCCCATATAAGCTCCCACCTTAAATTCCTCCATATACCTGTCTAGTAGTCTCTTAAACCTCACTAGTGTATCTGCCTCCACCACTGACTCAGGCAGTGCATTCCATGCACCAACCACTCTCTGAGTAAAAAACCTTCCTCTAATATCCCCCTTGAACTTCCAACCCCTTACCTTAAAGCCATGTCCTCTTACATTGAGCAGTGGTGCCCTGGGGAAGAGGCGCTGGCTATCCACTCAATCTATTCCTCTTATTATCTTGTACACCTCTATCATGTCTCCTCTCATCCTCCTTCTCTCCAAAGAGTAAAGCCCTAGCTCCCTTAATCTCTGATCATAATGCATACTCTGTAAACCAGGCAGCATCCTGGTAAATCTCCTCTGTACCCTTTCCAATGCTTCCACATCCTTCCTATAGTGAGGCAACCAGAACTGGACACAGTACTCCAAGTGTGGCCTAACCAGTGTTATATAGAGCTGCATCATTACATCGTGATTCTTAAACTCTATCCCTGGACTTATGAAAGCTAACACCCCATATGCTTTCTTAACTACCCTATCCACCTGTGAGGCAACTTTCAGGGAATCTGTGGACATGTACCCCCAGATCCCTCTGCTCCTCCATGCTACCAAGCATCCTGGCATTTACTTTGTACTCTGCCTTGGAGTTTATCCTTCCAAAGTGTACCACCTCAGACTTCTCAGGCTTGAACTCCATCTGCCATTTCTCAGCCCACTTCTGCATCCCATCAATGTCTCTCTGCAATCTTTGACAATCCTCTACACTATCTACCACACCACCAACATTTGTGTCATCTGCAAACTTGCCAACCCACCCTTCTACCCCCACATCCAGGTCGTCAATAAAAATCAGGAAAAGTAGAGGTCCCAGAACAGATTCTTGTGGGACACCACGAGTCACGATCCTCCAATCTGAATGTACCCCCTCTACTGAAATAGAGAAGGTTGAGTTACTGGCTTGGTCATTTGCTGCAAGTCACAATCAAGATAATTTAAGTGAAGAGCCTAAATGATGTCAAGATGAGGTTTTAAGTGAATACACTGATGTGTTGAAAGCCAGCTGTAACAATGATAGTGTTAGTTACGTAGAGTTTATTTGTGTGAATGTAAGAAAGCTATTAACAGTGCAAGTCAGATGGCTGTAGGATGGTATGTTTAAACATATAGCTTACAACTCTTGAGATAATATTAACAATTTGGAATCATATTTGGAGTTTAGACCATATTTCCTCCTTATAGAAAATGGTAGTACCTGTTCCGAAACCTGGAAATCCCCACAGGATCCTTCTAATTATAGACCAATATCATTAACATCCCATCTCATTTCGGTAAACTTACAGAACGTATGGTAATAGAGTTGTTGAATTATATTTTGGAAAAGAGAGGTGATGGAGCATTTTATCAGTGTGGATTTTGAAAGTGTAGAATGACATTGGATTCAGTTTTATATTTGGAAGATGATATTGGGAAAGCACTTGTAAATAAAGAAGTTGTAATTGCAGTATTTTTGTATTGAAAAAACATATCGTATGTTATGAAAGGATTAAATTATAGAAATGTGGAGTGAGAAGAAGGCGACATTATTTTTTTCTGAGTTTTTTATTTGTATGCTCCAGGCAGTTAAGGATGCGTAAGGTATATTTGGGCTTCTATATGGTGGAGAATGGGACCCCATAAGACAGTATTTGTAGCCCTTTATTGTTTAATATTATGATTAGTGATATTTTTTCTGAGATAGGTACTGGGGTGGGGAAATGACTTTTTGCAGATGATGCAGATTTATGGATCAGAGGTAGAAAATTCAATTGAGTTGTATATAGAATGTGATTCGTGATTAATAAGGTCAAACTGTGGGAATACAGACAGGGTTTAAAGCTTTCAGTAGCTAAAATACATTTTGTGTTTTACAAAGATGATCAATAGACCTCTTTATTGATCCATATCATCCTCAAAAACAATTGATTTGAAATTATATGGTCAAACTCTTGAATAAGTGTCAGTGGTAAGATTTTATGGCATGTGGCTTGATTACAAGCCAACAGGGAAGCACCATATCAGTAAAATAATTGATAAATGTAAAGGAGCACCGAATATTCTTGGGTGTCTGTGTACGTATTGTTGGGGCACTACTGGCTCATCACTGTGACTCTGTAAATAATTGATAAGTGTAAAGGAGCACTGAATATCCCTGGGTGTCTGTGTGGGTATTCTTGGGGAGCTATCGGCCCATCACCGTGACTCTGACAGGGAACCAATGCTACCAGAAATCCACCGAGCTGCTCATCCGCAAACTTCCCTTCCAGCATCTGGTGCAGAAGATCAGGCAGGACTTCAAAACCGATCTATGCTTCCAGAGCTCGACCATCAAAGGCCTGTAGGAGATTAATGAGGCTTACCCTGTCGGGCTCTTTGCACCATCCACACCGAGCGAGTCACCCTTGTGCCCAAAGACATTCAGTTGGCTCGCGGCATCCGCCGGAAGCAAGACTCAGCCTGGCCTCGGCAGCAAACACAACAAAATGCTCTTTTAAAAGCCACTAACCTGGAAGAGGAAAGGGCTGCCGCATTCTCTTCATGACACTGTTGTGGTGTTCACACACATTATCCCTCTGATCTCCCCCATGGGAGTTTTGGAGTTGTTTGATGGGAAATCCCAATTCTCACACCAACTGATCTACTTGTTTTGGTCTCAGCTCATTTCATCAACACATCAATGTCACACTTTAGCCAAAGATGACCATCCACACCAGCAATAACTCCATCATCTCACAGTCAGTGTGAACTTACTGCTCACGGTTCCTACATCCACGCCCAAATCACTCAGTTGTATCACAAATAGCAAGGGTCACAGAACAGATCCATGTGGAACAACACTTGTCACCAGCATCTGATCACAAAACTACTCTCTGCCATCACTCTGTCTCCTATTACAAAGCCAATTCTTGATCCAATTTGCCAAATGGCCTGACTGAGGCCCATATGAACCGTATCAATAAACTTCATCAGTGCCGGCAGCCCTGGGTGAGGATGGTCAGGACCCAAGTGCTGGAGTATCAGAGACTAAAATCCAGACACGATAGGAGACGGAAACAACGACAGGGTTCAAAACCTGTCTGTGTCTGGAGGGAAGAGCACTTTGAGTAACTCCTTTGCTCCGAATAGGAGAAAAATAAGTAAATAGAAGAGAAGTAAAACATTACAATAAAAACTGCAGATTCTGTAGTCTGAAGCAAAAGCAGAAAACAGGAAACTCCAGACCTGAGTGTTCTCCACTTGTACCAGGAAAACATTTGGAGCTGTAGCAAAGCAGGAAATTTTTGCCAACTTACAAAACCATCAGGCAAAGTCAGCAGAGTCTGGTGAAAGTGACTCCGTGTTTAACAAACACATTTGAGTGGTTGAAGCTGTAACACCAACTGTGGATAAAGGGACCCAGTGACGCACTGAACCGAGATGTCCAGGACACGTTTGATATGCCGCTCCATCACAGGGGATTGGGGAAAATGAGAGCTGACCGTGATTTCTGAACTTGCTGATCACAAACACTGATGGAATCTGAGTTGTGAAGAGCGGTGAGGAGTCTACAAAGGGGTAGATACAGGTGACGTGATTGGACACAGGTCTGACAGCTGGGATATTGTGGGGGAGGGAGAGTGTGAACTTGTACATGACCCTCTGGCTAAAGAAATGTCTTCTTATCTCTTTCCTGAAGAGACATCCTTCTATTCTGAGTGTGTGCCATCTGGTGCTGGACTAACCCACTACAGGAAACATCCACTCCACGTTCACTCAAGTGGTTATAATGTCATTCTCTCCTCATTCTTATGAACTCCAGCAAGTACAGGCCCAGAGCCATCAAATGCTCCTAATATGTTAACCTTTTCATTCCCGGGGTCATTCTCGTCAACCTGCTCTGCACCCTCTCTGATGCAAACACATCATTCCTTGGATAAAGGGCCCAGCGTTGCTCACAATACTCCTTGCGAACTGACAAATGTCAGTATGGACAAGTGGGCCCCCTGTTTTCACATTTCTGTAAGAAAAGTAACTAATTTTCATTCTTATATTTTGCTGATTTTAATGTAATCTTCTTCCTCAGTTGTAATTTCTATTTCCCTTCATGGTGAAAACTTTGCATTCAAAGTCAACAACATCTCCTCCACAATCACCATCAGCACTGGTGCACCACAAGGTTGTGCTTGGCCCATGACTCTACTCACTTTATACCTGTGATTGTGTGGCTAAGTACAACCCCAGTGACATATTTAAGTTTGCAGATGACACCACTGTTGTTGGATGAATCAAAGGTGGTGACACATTTGCCCTCAGGAGGGAGATGTGTGATCTGATTGAATGGTGCCACAACAACAACCTCTCACCCAATATCAGTAAAACCAAAGAGCTGATCACCGACTACAGGGGCAGGAAACCGGAGATCCATGAGCCAGTCATCATTAGGGGACTGGAGGTGGAGAGAGTCAGTAGCATTAAATTTCTGAGCATTATCATTTCAGAGGGTCTGTCCTGGGACTAGCAGTAAGTGTCACTATAAAGCAGGCAGGGCAGAGACTCTGCCTGCGTATAATCAGCGTGACATCTCAAACTTTGACATATATAGATGCAGAGTGGAGAGTAACCTGACTGGTTTCATTATGGCCTGATATGGAAACACAATGATCAGGAATGGAAAGGAAAATGTCTACATGAAATTTGTGGAGATGTCAGGTGTAATTTTTTTTACACAGAGCATGGTGAGTGCGTGGAATAAGCTACCGGCAAAGGTAGTGGAGGCGGATACAATAGAGTATTTTCAGAGACTCCTAGATAGGTACATGGAGCTTAGAAAAACAAAGGGCTCTGGGTAATGCCAAGTAATTTCTAAAATAAGTGGGCCGAAGGGCCTGTATTGTGCTGTAGGTTTTCCATGTTTCTAACTGGTGGATGCATCCCAGTACATCACAGGCAAAGCCCTCCCCATCATTCAGTACATTTACAAGCAGCACTTCTACAAGAAAGCTGCATCCATCATCAACAACATCCTTCATCCACCTCATGCTCACTTCCACTGCTGCCATCGGGAAGGACGTACAGGAGCCTTAGGTCCCACACCACCAGGTTCAGGAAGAGTTATTACCCTACACCAGTCATGCTCTTGAAATGGTGTAGGTATCTTCACTGAACTGATTGCATATCCTGCACACTCACTTTCAAGTACTCCACAATTGAATTGCACAGTAATACTTATGTTTTAGTATTTGCATGATCTGTCTTTTGCACATTGGTTATCTGTCAATCTTTGCTGTTTATAGTTTTTCTAAATTCCACTGTCTTCATTTCCCTGTAAATGCCTGAAAGAAAATGAATCTGAAAGTAGTAACCTGTTGCACCAGATGTCCCAACACAGGAGACCACTGCTACACTACGATAAGGAATGTCTATTGTTTGCTCCCGAGACCACATTTTGTCAAGTTGGATCATTTGACTGCACTCGTTCTACCTGCACACAGACAGAGCCTAAGGAACAAGTCTCCAGAGATCAAGGGGTGGTGTTGAGAGGCAGAGGAACGGTTACAGGATTGCCTTGAGTCAGCAGGCTGAGCCATGTTCAAGAACTCATCGAAGGACCTGAAGGACGACACCGGGGTCACTACAGACTTTACTAAAACAGCTGTGGAGTCGTGTGTCCCCACAAAATCATTCAGGGTTTTCCCAACTCAGTAGGCCTGGATGAGCAATGAGATCCGGAACCTGCTGAGTGCCAGGTCAGAGGCATTGAAGTCTGGAGATCAGGAATGCTACAAGAGGTGCAGGTATGATCTCCAGAAACCATCTCTTTGGCAAAGTGGAGATTCCGGACTAGACTGGAATAAAAGAGAGATGCTTGACAGCGGCAGCAGAGTTTGAATGCCAGAATGTCCTGCAAAGGTAAATAGTGACAAAGGGGACAGATGAGCTCAATGCCTTCTGTACTCACTTTGTCCACCAGAAGAGGGAGGAACCATCGCGCACCCCCGCGTCTCCCGATTATCATTTGGTCTCAGTATCTGAAGATGACGTGCAGGCTGCCTTCAAGAGAGTGAATCCAAGGAAAGCATCCGGTCTGGATGGAGTACCTGGCCGAGTACTGAAGACCTGTGCTGACCAGCTGGCTGGTGTATTCACGGATACCTTCAACCTCTCGATCTGGCAGTGTGTGGAACCCATCTACTTCAAGGAAGTTTCAATCATATCGGTGGCCAACAGGAGCGTGGTAACCTGTTTAAATGACTATTGCCCAGTGGCACTTACATCCACAGTGATGAAGTGTTTTGAGAGGCTGGTGTTGAAGCATATCAGCTCTTGTCTGAATGGTGACTTGGATCCTCTCCAATTCACCTACTGAAGCAACAGCAGATGCTGTCTCGTTGTCTCTTCACACAACTCTGGAACATCTGGACAGCAAAGATGCAAACATCTGGATGCCCTTTATTGATTACTGCTCAGCATTTAACACCATCATCCCCTCAAAACTGATCAGTAAACTCCCAGACCTGGGCCTCAATACCCCCTTGTGCAATTGGATCCTGGATTTCCTCAGGTGCAGATCCAAGTCAGTTCATATTAGCAAAAACAGCTTCTCCACAATCTCTATCAGCACAGGAGCACCACAAGGAAGTGTGCTTAGCCCCCAGCTCTACTCACTTTACACCTATGACTGTGTGGCTGAGTACAGCTGCAACTCCATATACAAGTTTGCTGATTACACCACAATCAAAGGTGGTGATGAATCAGCAAACAGGAGAGAGATTGAAAACTTTGCTGAGTGGTGTAATAACAACGACCCCTCACTCAATGTCAGTAAGACTAAGGGACGCTTTAGTACACTTTAGGAGGGAAAAACCAAAGGTCCATGAGCTAGTAATCAAAGGATGATCAGAGGTGGAGAGAGTCAGTAACTTTAAATTCCTGTGTGTCACTCACTCAGAGGACCTGTCCTCGACCCATCGCATAAATATAATTGTGAAGAAAGCACAACAGCGCTCTACTTCCTCAGGACTCTGCCTACGTTCAGCATGTCATTGAAAACCTTGGCAAACTTATATAAATGTGTGGTGGAAGATGTGCTGACTGGCTGCATTTCGGCCTGATACAGGAACACCAATGCCTTTGAGTGGGAAATCCTGCAAAGGGTAGTGGATTCGGCCCGGTATATCACAGGTAAGACCCTCACAACCACTGAGCACATCTACATGAAACATTGCCGTAGGAAAGCAGTGTCCATCAGCAAAGATCCTCACCACCCAGGCAACGATATTTTCTCACTGTTACCATCAGGTAGAAGGTACAGGTATCTAAATTACAATATGAATATTACTGTGTATAACACACTCAATTCCAGGGAATGGGGGAGTGGGTCACTGTCCCTGGAAATCTCCCACTCTCCCCATTCTGTTTACAATGGTCGCAAGTTTTTCAGCCGCTCTGCTGATTGACAGCTCCGTCTGCCCCGCCTCCCCGGCTGCCGGGTCACTGTCACGTGACACGATGTGATTGTTGCCCCGTGACGCGCTGACGTCACAAATCTCCACCTTCACCGATGTCGTTTCCTCGGAAACGGTCCAGTGCGGGAAGTCCGAGATGGTGGAGCCGGTCTCTACTTGTTGGGGTTTCGGCTCCGCTGTGGGATCCGCCTCTCCTCTTCCTGCCCGCGGAACAGTGAGTGTCTGTCAGCGCCTCACTGCACCGGCTCTCTGCCTCAGGTACAATATTTAAAACATATTTGCACAGTCACATGGATGGGAAAGGTTGAGAGGGATACGGGCCTAATGCAGGCAGATGGGCCGAGTTCAGGTCGACAACTTGGTCGGCGGGGATGAGTTGTACCGAAGGGACTGTTTCATTTCTGTATAAACCAGTGACTCTATTTTGGGAGTTAATTCCGGATGCCAGCTATTCTCTGTGTGAAATATTTACCCCTCAGATCCCCTTTAAATCTGTCTTTAAACAGTTTTGTCCTACTCTCATGGGAGGCAGTTCTTTGATTGTCAAGGCAAGTAGAACACACAACCCTGTCTACCTGTGATGCCACATACAGGGAACTGTGTAACAATATTAGAGGCACATGCACAGGAGCTTCAGTGAGCAAGGCCCAGAGGGATATGAAACTAATGTAGGAAAGTGGGATTAGTACAGCTGTGCATGATGGGCCAGAGGGTCTGTTTCTATCCTGTACAACCCTGACCACAGCAGTCCTCCACTGCAGTGGGGTTTGTCACCTTTATTCTCAGCTGTGAGCTTGTTCCACTGAGCCCCTTATCCTCTGAGAAGACATTTGCAACCTCCCACTGTGACCAAGCTGCCAGCCATCTCTCCTAATATCACCCAGAGAACCTCACCAAATTCCCATAGAAAACTATTGTTACTGGTGCATAGGGAATGGCAGCATTTTGGTAGCCTTTTGAGGGGTTGGTTCAGTATTTGACCATTAATACCTTTGTACAACAACAATCCCATCATACTGGGTACTGAATGTTTTAGGTATGACCATCCTGAAGTTCTGTGTTTCAGGTTCCCATTGCACTTTCACAGTCAGTGGTTTCTGCATGTCCATACTGACCATTGAGAATCTGTCCCCACTAACTCAGCACTTGGTCTGTCTCCTATCCTGCCTTGGTGATTCAAATGCTCATCCAGATGGTCCTTAAATACCAGCCTGCACCACCCCTTCAGACTGTGTTCCAGATTGTAACGTCCCTCTGGGGACAAAGGAAACATAGAAAACCTACAGCACAATGCAGGCCCTTTGGCCCACAAAGTTGTGCCAAACATGTAGCTACCTTTGAAATTACTAGGGTTACCCAGAGCCCTCTATCTTCCTAAGCTCCGTGTATCTATCCAAACGTCTCTTAAAAGACCCTATCGTATCAGCCTCCACCACCATTGCTGGCAGCCCATTCCAAGCACTCCCCACTCTCTGCGTAAGTAAGTAAGTAAGTATGTAAGTACGTAAGTAAGTACGTACGTACATACATACATACATACATACCCTGACATCTCCTCTGTACCTACTCTCAAGCACCTTAAACCTGTGCCCTCTTGTGGCAGCCAATTCAACCCTGGGAAAAAGCCTCTGACTATCCACACAGTCAATGCCTCTCATCATCTTATACACCTCTACCAGGTCACCTCTCATCCTCTGTCGCTCCAAGGAGAAAAGGCCGAGTTCATTCAACTTATTCTCATAAGGCATGCTCCCCAATCCAGGTAACATCCTTGTAATTCTCCTCTGCACCTTTCTGTGGTTTCCACATCCTTCCTGTAGTGAGGCGACCAGAACTGAGCACAGTGCTCCAAGTGGGTCTGACCAAGGTCCTATCGAGCTGCCACATGACCTCTCGGCTCCTCAGTTCAATTCCACGATTGATGAAGGCCAATGAAGCGTATGCCTTCTTTACCACAGAGTCAACCTGCGCAGCTGCTTTGAACGTCCAATGGACTCTGACCCCAAGATCCCTCAGGTCCTCTACACTGCCTTGGTCTTACCATTAATACTATATGCTGTCATCATATTTGACCTACCAAAATGAACCACTTCACACTTATCTGGGTTGAACTCCACCTGCCACTTCTCAGCCCAGTTTTGCATCCTATCAGTGTCCCGCTGTAACCTCTGACAGCCCTCCACACTATCCACAGCACCCCCAACCTTTGTGTCATCAGCAAACTTACTAACCCATCCCTCCACTTCCTCATCCAGGTCATTTATAAAAATCACGAAAAGTAAGGGTCCCAGAACAGATCCCTGAGGCACACCACTGGTCACCGACCTCCATGCAGAATATGACCCATCTACAACCACTCTTTGCCTTCTGTGGGCAAGCCAGTTCTGGATCCGCAAAACATTGTCCCCTTGGATCCCATGCCTCCTTACTTTCTCAATAAGCCTTGCATGGGGTACCTTATCAAATACCTCGCTGAAATCCATATGCACTACATCTACTGCTCTCCCTTCATCAATGTGTTCAGTCACATCCTCAAAAAGTTCAATCAGGCTCGTAAGGCACGACCTGCCCTTGACAAAGCCATGCTGACTATCCCTAATCATATTATACCTCTCCAAATGTTCATAAATCCTGCCTCTCACGATCTTCTCCATCAGCTTACCAACCACTGAAGTAAGACTCACTGGTCAATAATTTCCTGGGCTATCCCTACTCCCTTTCTTGAATGAGAGAACAACATCCGCAATCCTCCGGAACCTTTCCTGTCCCCATTGATGATGCAAAGATCATCGCCAGAGGCTCAGCAATCTCCTCCCTCGCCTCCCGCAGTATCCTGGGGTACATATCATCTGGTCCCGGCCTCTTATCCAACCTGATGCTTTCCAAAAGCTCCAGCACATCCACTTTCTTAATATCTACATGCTCAAGCTTTTCAGTCTGCTGCAAGTCATCACTAAAATCATCAAGATCCTTTTCTGTAGTGAATATTGAAGTAATGTATTCACTAAGTACCTCTGCTATTTCCGCCGGTTCCATACACACTTTCCCACTGTCACACTTGATAGGTCCTATTCTTTCACATCTTATCCTCTTGCTCTTTTCACATACTTGTAGAATGCCTTGGGGTTTTCCTTAATCCTGCCCGCCAAGCCCTTCTTATGGCCCCTTCTGGCTCTCCTAATTTCCTTCTTAAGCTCCTTCCTGTTAGCCTGACAATCTTCTAGATCTCTAACAGTACCTAGCTCTCTTAACCTTATGTAAGCTTTTCTTTTCTTCTTGACTAGATTTACTAAAGCCTTTGTACACCACGGTTCCTGTACCCGACCATAACTTCCCTGTCTCATTGAAACGTACCTATGCAGAACTTCACACGAATATCCCCTGAACATTTGCCACATTTCTTCCATACCTTTCCTTGAGAACATCTGTTCCCAATTTAAGCTTCCAAGTTTCTGCCTGATAGCCTCATAATTCCCCTTACTCCAATTAAACACTTTTCTAACTTGTCTGTTCCTACCTCTCCTAATGCTATTGTAAAAGAAATAGAATTATGATCACTATCTCCAAAATGCTCTCCCACTGAGAGATCTGACACCTGACCAGGTTCATTTCCCAATACCAAATCAAGTACAGTCTCTCCTCTTGTAGGCTTATCTACACATTGTGTCAAGAAACCTTCCTGAACACAGCTAACAAACTCCACCCTATCTAAACCCCTTACTCTGGGGAGGTGCCAATCAATATTTGGGAAATTAAAATCTCCCATCGTGACAACTCTGTTGTTATTACTCGTTTCCAGGATCTGTTTGCCTATCTGCTCCTCGATATCCCTGTTACTATTGGGTGGCCGATGAAAACCACCCAGTAGAGTAATTGACCCCTTCCTGTTCCTAACCTCCACCCACAGAAACTCTATAGACAATCCTCCCATGACGTCCTCCTTTTCTGCAGCCACGACACTATCTCTGATCAACAGTGCCACGCCCCACCTCTTTTGCCTTCCTGTCTGTCCTTCCTGAAACATGTAAAACCCGGCACTTGAAGTAACCATTCCTGTCCCTGAGCCATCCAAGTCTCTGTAATGGCCACCACATCATAGCTCCAAGTAGTGATACATGCTCTAAGCTCATCCGCTTTGTTCACAATACTCCCTGCATTAAAATAGACACATATCAAACCGTTGGTCTGAGCACGTACCTTCTCTATCACTTGCCTGTCCTCCCTCACACGCTGTCTCCAAGCTTTCTCTATTTGTGAGCCAACCGTCTCTTCAATTCGGTCCCCACCCCCCCAACAGTTCTAGTTTAAACTCTACCTGTGGGATTCAAGTGCAACTCGTCCTTTTTGTACAGGTCACACCTGCCCTAAAAGAGGTCCCAATGATCCAGAAATCTGAATCCCTGCCCTCTGCTTCAATCCCTCAGCCATGCATTTATCCTCCAGCTCATTCTAAGGGTCTCGGCCTGAAACGTCGACTGTACCTCTTCCTAGAGATGCTGCCTGGCCTGCTGCGTTCACCAGCAACTTTGATGTGTGTAGCTCATTCTATTCCTATACTCACTGTCACGTGGCACAGGCAGTAATCCTGAGATTACTACCTTTGCTCTCCTGCTTCTCCACTTCCTTCCTAACTCCCTGTAGACTGTTTTGAGGACCTCCTCCCTGTTCCTACCTATGTCAGTGGTACCAATATGTACCACGACCTCTGGCTGTTCTCCATTCCACTGCAGGATGTTTTGGACACGATCTGAAACTTACCAGACCCTGGCATCTGGGAGGCAAACTACCATCGGTCTTTCTTTCCTGCGTCCACAGAATCGCCTAACTGAAGAGTCCCCTATCACTGCTGCCTTTCTCTTACTTTCCCTACCCTTCTGAGCAACAGGGCCGGACTCCCACTGTTGCTTCCCCCAGAAAGGCTATCTCTCCCCTCCCCCCCCCCCCCCCCCCCGAACAGTACTCAAACAGGAGTACTTATTGTTTAGGGGGACAGCCACAGGGGTACTCTCTGGTACCTGACTCATCCCCTTCCCTCTCCTGACTGTTAACCACTTGTCTGTCTCCTGTGGTCCCGGTGTGACCACCTGCCTATAACTCCCTTCTATCACCTCCTCGCTCTCCCTGACCAGACAAAGGTCAACGAGCTGCAGCACCCGTTCCCTAACGCAGTCCCTTAGGTGTCGCAGCTCAACACACCAGGTGCGGATATTGCCATCCAGGAGGCTGGGAGACTCCAGAACTTTCAACATCTGACACCGAGCACAGAACACCGGTCTCACATACATACTTCCTTTCCACAATTAACGCAGGTAAACCTACCTTGTCTCGTTACCACCTAAGCCCGTTGAGCCAAAGCCCTCTCACTCTGCTGCCCACTGGATATGGCGGTCTTCTTTTTAACCTTTTCCTGCTCTACTGGCTGATGTCACGTGCCTGTGCAATCTTGCCTCTCTTTACTCCAAGTAGTAAAATACCTTCGCTCGAGAAATCCTGAGCCGTGCCATTCGCAGCCTTCTTGCTTTTCCTCATCCTCTTTAAACCACACATTTCTCTCATTAAATTTTTGTTGCACACACCTCATAATTGTCTGCATTAAATTCCATCTGCCTTTTTAACAGCTGGACAACATCCCATGTCAGTATTTGCTAACCTTTCTTGCTGTCCACTGCACCCCTAATCTTGGTGTTATCTGCAAACTTGCTGATCCAGTTTACCACATTCTCATCCAGATCGTTAATACAGATGCAAAACAACCATGGACCCAGCACCGGGAAGTTCAACCAGGGCAGGATGTACACAGTGAATGGGAAGTGTTCATGAACAGAGACTTCGTGCGTTTCTGCCTCCACCACCTCCTCTGGCAGGTCATTCGGGAGACCATCACCGATCCTTATCCCTCTCAAACCCCCCTCCCATCCCACTCACAATCTAGAACATCCGCATTAAATATACCCAATGAATTGGCCACAGCCGTCTGTGGGGATGAATTCAGAGTCAGAACCAGAATCAGGTTTATTACCACTGGCGTTTGTCATGAAATTTGTTAATGTATCAGCAGCAGTTCAATGCTGTACATGATAATATAGAAAGAATAAATAAATTACAGTATGTGTGTGTATGGATATGTTTATTTTGTAGATTGAAAACAGTGCAAAAACAGAAATAACATATATAGAATACATCTAGAGCAGTTTTGTCTGTTTTAAATTGAGAAATCAAATGTCTTCAAACTCCTTATGAAACATATCTGCTGTCATGCCTTCTTTTTACTGTAGCTGCATCGATATGTTGGGACCAGGTTAGATGATCAGAGATATTGATATCCAGGAACTTGAAATTATTCACTCTCTCCACTTCTGATCCCTCTATGAGGATTGGTTTGTGTTCTCTCATCGTACCCTTCCTTCAATCAGCTCTTTTGTCGCACTGACATTAAGCACAAGGTAGTTGCTGCGACACCACTCAGCTAGCTGGTATACCTTGCTCCTGTAAGTCCTCTCCTCTCCATCTGAGATTGTACTAGCCATGGTTGTATCCAGCATATTTATGGACGGCTTTTGAGCTACGCTTAGTCACACAGTCATGGGTAGAGGGGGAGTGGAGCAGTCGGCTGAGCACAATCCCTGAGGTGCACCAGTGTCAGTGTTGATCGTCAGCAAGGAGGAGATATTAATTTGAATTTGAATTGACTTTATTTCTTGTGTCCTTCATGTACAGGAGGAGTAAAAATCTATACGTTACATCTCCGTCTAAATGTGCAATTTACAATCATAGTAATTTATATTAATTTATAATAAATAGAACAGCCAGTGTAACATAGAAATACACTCAAATCAGTGTGAGTTAATCAGTCTGATGGTCTGGTGGAAGAAGCTGTCCCGGAGCCTGTGTGTCCTGGCTTTTATGCTGCGGTCCTGTTTCCCGGATGGTTGCAGCTGGAATACATCGTGGTTGGGGTGACTCAGGTCCCCAGTGATCCTACAGGCCCTTTTCTCACACCTTTTGTTGTAAGTGTCCTCAGTCATGGGAAGTTCACAACTACAGATGCGCTGGGCTGTCTGCACCACTCTCTGTAGAGTCCTGCGATTAACGGAGATGCAGTTCCCATACCAGGCAGTGATGCAGCCATTCAGGATGTTCTCAATTTTGCCCCTGTAGAAAGTTGTAAGGATTTGGGGGCCCATAGCAAACTTCCTCACCCGTCTGAGGTGAAAGCGGCGCTGTTGTGCCTTTTTCACCACTCAGCTGGTGTGTGTGGACTGCATGAGATCCTCGGGTATGCTGATGCTGAGGAACTTAAAACTGTTTACCGTCTGAACCCCAGATCCACTGATGTCCATAGGGGTTAGCCCGTCTCCATTAATCCGCACAGATTGTGGTCTCCCGGTTAGGAAGTCGAGGATCGAGTTGCAGAGAGACCAGGTTCTGCAGCTTATTAATCAGGACTGTGGGATTGATGATATTAAACACTGAGCTATAGTCAGTGAAAATATCCTGACACAGGCTGTGCAGATGCACTACCCCTTGGTATGGAAATTATTCCTGATCTTCGTTCTAACAGGATGTCCTAGTATTCTGAGGCTGTGCCCTGTGATCCCAGACTGCCCCGCTGTCGGAAACATCCTCCCCACTCCATTGTAGGTCTTTCTATTTTTGATAGGTTTCAATGAGATTCCCTCATTCTTCTAAAGTCTAGCAAGTACAGGCCGAGAGCCAGCAAACAATCCTTGTGCATGAACCCTTTTATTGCCAGGATCATTCTTGTGAACCTCCTCTGGACCCTCTCCTATGTGAACACGTACCTTTTTAGAGAAGGGGCCCAAAACAGTTCACAATACCAAGTGTGATCGGACCAATGCCTTATAAACTCTGAGCATTACATCCTTGCTTTTGTGTTGTAGTCTTCTTGAAATGAATGCTGACGTTGCATTTGATTTCCTTACCACCAAATCAACTGGCAAGTTTATCAATAGGAAATCCTGCACATCGGAGACGTGCCTGACCCCAGTACCCAGGAGGCGACACCCCGCTGTGGCATCTCTCTTGCTGCCACAGAATCTCCTGCACATCGCCTGTACTGTGAGTCTGCTGTCATCACTGCTGTGATTGACCTTTCCTCCCGTGGAGCATCGGACCAGGGTGTCAGTATCACTGACATGACGGGCTGCTGTTCTCTGGTTTGTCATCCTCCCAGGGGTATCCAAAGGAGTGTACTTGTTGCTGAGGGTCACAGCCACAGGGAGACATGCACTGTCTGTCTCTTCCCCTTTCCAGTCGTGGCAGTCACCAAACTATTTGCAGCCTGACCTCAGGTTTGACCAACCCACTGAATCTCTGGTCTCAGCATCCTGGAAACTCTGGGTCTGTCCATCTCCAGCACCATTCCCACTTCTAGTGGTCACCCTCGTGCATTAATCCTTTTATTGCCAGGATCATTTGTGGCACCTTGTCAAAGAAAGCCTTTTGAAAGTCCAAATATATGACATCAGTGCATCCCCTTTATCCATCCTGCGTGTAATCTCCTCAAACTATGCCAACCGGTTCATCAGGCAAGACTTTCCCTTAAGGAAACCGTGCTGACTTTGTCCTTTCTTGTCCTGTGTTTCCAATACTTCTTAATAATTGACTCCAGTTCTTCCCAACCACTGAGGTCAGGCTAACTGGTCTATAATTCCCTTTCTGCTGCCTTGCTTTGTTATATGCCTTCCCTTTTGGTTTTACATTAGCTTTGATTTCCTTGTCAGCCATGGTTGTACTATTTTGCCATTTGAGTATTTATTTGTTTTTAGAATACATTCATCCTGCACCTCCCTCATTCTCCCCAGAAACTGTTGCTGCTCTACTGCCATCCCTGCCAGCATCTCCTTCCAATTTACTTTAGCCAACTCTTCTCTCATACCACTGTAACTACCTTAACTCCAATGAAACACTGATATGTCAGACTGTACTTTCTCCCTATCCAATTTCAGGTTGAACTCAATGATACTGAGATCACTGCCTCCTAAGGATTCTTTTACCTTAAGCTCCCTAATCACCTCCAGTTTATTCAATAACACATAATCCAGTATAGCTGATCCCCTAGTACACTCAATGACAAACTGCTCCAAAAAGCCATCTGTTCAGCATTCAGCAAACTCACTCTCTTGAGATCTATTTCCAACCTGATTTTCCCAATCGACCTGCATGTTAAAATCTCCCCTGACTCCCATGAAATCTTGAATAACATTCCCCTTTTGATATGTCTTTTCTATTTCCTGTTGTAATCTGTGGCCCACATCCCAGCAACTGTTGGAAGGCCTGTATATAGCTACCATCAGCGTCTTTTACCCTTGCAGTTTTTTAACTCAATTCACAAGCATTCAACATCTTCCAATCTTATGTCACATCTTTCTACTGATTTGTTACCATTCTTTATCAGCAGAGCCATGCCATCCCCATTGCCCACCTTCCTGTCCCTCTGATACGTGTAACCTTGGGCACTTAGCTCCCAACTACAAACATTCTTCAGCCGTGATTCAGTGATGGTCATGACAATCCGTAATAGGGCAATAAGATTATCCACCTTATTTCTTATACTCCGTGTATTGAGATATAACAGTTTGCGTACTGTATTTGCTACCCTTATTAATTCTGCATCCCTCAGGCACTGATACTCACCCTGCTGGCTGCAGTTATGTCCTATCATCTGCCTGCCCTTCCTGACAGTGTGACTGCATGCGATCTTTGCTTTCTTTACCATCTGTCCTACCCTGAGTCTTTTCACACCTGTTCCCACACCCCTGCCAAATTAGTTTCAACCCTCCCCAACTGCTCTAACAAACCAGCAGTATGCCCACAAGAAAACTAATCTCAGGGTTGTATATGATGACAGAAATGTATTTTAATAGTACATTTACTTTCAGCTTTGAACTTCGTAGTAGAGAGCTGTGTGTTGTACTGGTCTGTGTCCTCACTGGCTGGTGCTGTGCTCTGGCAACTCAGTGTGCTTGGTATACAGTGTCAGTATTTCGACAGAAGTGTGTCCTTATTACACAATTGATCTTGTCCATCCTGGAGCTTGGAAGATTCACTGGCGACCAGAATGATCTTTTCAGACTATTATTGGGCAGAGAATCATTCTGTGATCGTCAAGACTATTTGACCCATCAAGTTAATACCAACTCCTGCTACAACATTTCCACAGTCCCATTCCCCACTCTGTCCCCACAGCTCTGCAGGTCATTTCCCCTGAAAGACCTGTCTAATTCCTCTTTAAACACTGGTTGTTCCTGCCACCACTCTGCTGAGTCCCATATTTCCCAAAGTGAAGTCAAGAATGTCCCCCTCCCTGGTGGACCACATATTGTTTCAGGAAACCTTCCTGAACACAAATAATGCCCCATCCAAGCCTCAGGGTGTAACGGAGTCCCAGTTACTCTGAAGAGATATTCACTCACCAAATCTACTCTGTAGTTTTTGCATCATCCCATAACCTGCTAACATATCTGTTTCTGTCTCTTACTGGCTATTGGGAGGCCGACAGTATAATCCCATCATGGTGATTGCACCTTTCTTATTCCTGATTTCTACCCACATTGTCTTACTGGATGAGCCTCTGGGATGACCTTGACCTTGTGACATTCTGCCTGATCAGCAGTACAGAGCCCCAACCTCATTCACCTCCCTCTGGACTGTCTGAATCATCTGAATCCTGGAATGTTTATCTGTCAGTGCTGCCCTTCTCTCAGCCAGATCTCTGTAATGGCTGAGTCACCATGCCATGTACTAATCCAGGCTCTAAGTACGTCTGCCGTAACCGTTCTACACTGCACTGATATAAACACACTTCAGGCCCTCAGTGCCACTGTGCTCAGTAACTTGGCCTAACTTCACAGTGGTGCACTGGGCCAATGGCACCAACACGGGTGATGCCATCTGACTCAAACTGATTGGAAAGGCTGGTTCTGTTATAGGAGAGAAACTGGACACACTGGGGGCCGTGGTAAAACAAAGGACCCTACGGAAAATCCTGGCAATCCTGGACAATGTTTCTCACCCTCTGTATGCCACCTTGGCTGAACAGAGGAGCATCTTCTGTAACAGACTAAGACAACTCTGCTGCTCCAAGGAGCGCTGTATGAAGTCATTCTTACACTGGGCCATCAGGGTCAATAATGAGTCAACCTATAGCCAGGGAAGTGATGCCCCCCCCCCACCCCCATGTTAGACTGTTGGAGGTAACTGACTTTTTATTCTTTCTCTTGCTTCTCTTCTGATATTTGTATATCTGTGCACTTGTAATGCTGCTGAGACACTGTAATTTATCCACTTGGACTTACTTCCTGTGTTAATCCACATCCGTCAATGCCAGTTACTGACCTCTTACTCTTCCCATCACCTGTCCTGAAGGAGAGCCCAATGATCCATGTAACTAAAACCCTCCGTCCTGCACCAGCTCGTGAGCCACACATATAACTGTACCACACTTTTATTTCTTCCCTCGCTAGCAGGTGGCACTGGAGTTTCCACCACTGCCGCCCCCCCCCCTCCCCCGACCACAGAGTTTCCACTTTACTTTTTCCCCAACTCCCTGAGCTCTCCTTGCAGGACTTGGTCTCTTTTGTTAGAGCCAATATGGACCACAACCTCTGGCTGCTCACCCTGCCCTTTCAGAATGGCCTGTACTTGTTCAGTTCCATCCTTGGCCCTGGTACCAGGGAGGTAATGCACCATCCTGCAGTCTCTCTCCTTGCCACAGATACACTTGTCTGTGACCCCGGCTAAAGACTCCCCTGTCACTGAGGCTCACCGAGAACACAGAACAGTACAGCACAGGAACAGACCCTTCTTCCCATGATGTCTGTGCTGAACACGATGCCAAATGAAACTAAGTCTCTTCTGCCTGCTTATAATTCATGTGCTTCAATTCTCTGAATATTCATGTGGTTATCTAAAACCCTGTTAAATGTCATTATCATATCTGCTTCCACCACTCCCCATGGCAGCCCATACCCGGCCCTCACCACTCTCTGTACAGAAACAGAAATCTTACCTGTCCTAATGTCCACCTTTAAATTCTCACCCTGGCATTTTAAAGCTGCGCCTTCTCATATTTGATATTTCTACCCTGGCAAAATGCTCTTGCCTGTTTACCTTGTTTACACCTCTCATAGTTCTATAATCTTCTGTCAGGTCTCCCCTCAGTCTCCTTCACTCCAGGGAAAACAGTCCCAGTCAGTCTGATCTTTCCTTGTAACTCAAGCCCCCAGTCCAGGTAACATTCCTGTGAATCGTTTCTGCACCTTTCCAGTTTAATCACATCCTTCCTCTCATGTGACCAGAACTGCACGGGGTACTCCTGGTGTGGTGTCATTATTGATTTGTACAACTGTAATGTGATGTCCCAACTCCTCTCAGAGCCTTTGCCGATGAAGACAAGCATGTTGTGCTCCTTCTTCACCACCTTGTCTGCCTGTGTTGGCACTTTCAGGGAGTAAGGTACATGTGCCCCAGGTTTCTCTTTCATCAACACTCCTCAGGACCTTCCATTCACTGGGTATGTCCTGACCTGCTTTAACTTCCCAAAATCCATCATTGTGCACTTGTCTGTCACAGTAACAACACTTCTCTGTTTCTCTGCACCAACACCCCGTCAGTAAATGTCAATGGACCATTCAGCTCTGAACCTTGGTCATATATGGTTTTATGAACCACTCACTGCTCCCGTCTCTATTTTGTTGTGTAGTTCAGCACCTCGACCCCTCTCTATTTCTCTCATTTATAATTTATCTCCACATAAATAATAGTTTGACTTTTGATTCCTTCTACCACTCTACATGCCTTCACACTTCACCACATTAAACTCCATTTACCATGTATTCTGCTCGCCAGCTTCCCATGTCCCACTGAAGAGATGAAATGTCCAATCACAACATGTCCCCCACCACATTCCCTGTCATTGCCACCGTGGATTCCTCACTCTCTGCCGCTCCTCCGGGTCATTAATATCAATAATAAATCATTGACAATCCAGAACTGGTCGCTGGGACACTCCACTAGTTATATCATCCCAGTCTGAAACAGACCTGTTATTCTGTCTCAGTATGATGACCAGTCTTCAGTCAGTATTAACACACTTCCTTCCCAGTACTGAGCTCTGGTCTTGTGCACCAGCCTTACATGTGGCACCTTGGCAAATGGCTCCTGAAAATCCAAAAACACCACTTCTCCAACTTCCCCTGTAAAGTCTCAAATCTCTGGTGTGTTTGTCAAACATGACTTAACATTCAACAACCCAGGTTACAGGGTCCAAGACCAGGTTCCAGATGGACAAGGTGGTGAAGAGGCTTTTGGAACACTGACCTTCACTCAGGGCCCCGAATATAGAAGCTGGGATGAGATGTTGCAGTTGTACAACACATTGGTTTGGCCACATTTTGCAAATAGTGTTTAGTTTTTGTGACCCTGCTGTATGACAGACACCGTTCAGCTGGAAAGAGCACAGAGGAGATTTATGGGGATGTTACTGGATCTCAAAGGATTTGTGGAAAGGTGTTTTGGATAATTTTCCCTGTAATGTTGGAGAATGAGTGCTGATATTGCAGAGGTGTATAAAATCATGAGGGACCTGGAGGCTGGAAATGGAATGAGCTGCTAGGGGGAATGGTTGAGTCAGGTACATTAAAAAGGCACTTGGACAGATAGATGGAAAGGAAAGGTTTTGAAGTGTCTGAGCCAAATGCAGAGTAATGGGACAAGGAGGAGGATAACCTTCAGAATGTGGTGGTGAGGGGGTTACAGACCACAAGCTCAGATGGGAACTTTGGTCATCGTGGAATCTGTGTGAACCTGACTGTAGACATTGAACTTTTCCAAATGATTTGTTATTTCTTGATAGATTATCAACTCCAGTACCTGAAGTGAAGTTAACAGGACTACAGTTACCTGCTTTTTATCTTCCACCCTTCTTCAGCAATGGTTTTCAACTCCACTGGGACCTTTCTGTAACAGTGAGTTTTGACAAACTTTAATGTCTCTACTTTCTCTACAGACTTCCTGTGAAACCCTCCAGTGCAGGTCGTTGGGACCTGGTAAAGTTTGCTTTTAGTCCCATTAGTTTCTCCCTTGTGATGCCAATTGTTATACATTATGGCACAATGTTGAAATGTCACCGTTAGATATCTGTGCGATGTTTGCTGTGTCCCACTGTGAACACTAATGCAAATTACTGAGTTAACTTCTCTGCGTGTTCCTTGTTACTTTTAGCTTTTCACTGATTCCTAGAAAATCTCTGATTCTCTTGTGCACCACCAGCGCCTCTTTGTATGTTCTTTGATTTAATATTTCCTTGAATGCCTTTGACCACACCCCAGGATCTTGAGGCCACTCCCACCAATGTTGTCTTTCCCTCCCCCTTTCACCATCATTGTCCCTACATATAAAGTTCCTATGAAAATTTACAGCATTGAATCTCAGTGGATTGAATTTGGCTTTTTTTGAAACCAATCAATGGAAAAATACTCTTTTGTGTCAAAGGGAAAACAAATCTCTACAAAATGCTCTCAACTAATTACAAATCTAAAACACAAAATAATTGTCTGTTTAATTATTCACCCCCTTTAATATGACACACCAAATCATCATTGGTGCAGCCAATTAGTTTTTGAAGTTACATGATCAGTTAAATGGAGATCACCGTGTGCAGTCAAGGTGTTTCAATTGCTTGTAGTAATAGTACACCTGTAAGTGGAAGGTCGAACTGCTGGTGAGTCAGTATCCTGGGGAAACTACACCATGAAGACAAATCAACACTCCGAGCTGCTCTGCAAACAGGTAATTGACGAACACAAGCCAGGAGATGGATACAAGAACATTTCCAAGTCACTGAATGCCCTTGGAGTACAGTTAAGTCACTCATCCAGAAGTGGGAAGTATATGGCACAGCTGTAAATCTGCCAAGAGCAGGCTATCCTCAAAAACTGAGTGGCCATGCAAGAAAGGGCCGGTGGGGCAGGCCACCAAGAGACCTATGATAACTCTAGATGAGTTACAAGCTTCAGTGGTGGGAGAGATTGTGCAAACATCAACTGTTGCCCGGGTGTTTCACCAGTCGCAGCTTTACGGGAGAGTGGCAGAGAAAAAGCCACTGTTGAAAAATGCTCTCATGAAATCTTGCCTGGAGTTTGCCAGAATTGTGGGGGACTCTGAAGTTAGTTGGAAGAAGATTCTATGGTCTGATGAAAACAAAATTGAATTTCTTGACCATCACAAACACTAAGTTTGGAGTAAGCTAAACACCGCACAACATCAAAAACACACCATCCCTACCGTGAAGTATGGTGGAGGCTGCATCATCCTGTGGGTGTGCTTTACTGCAGCAGGCCCTGAAAGGCACATAAAGGTAGAGGGTAAAATGAATGCAGCAAAATACAGGGAAATCCTGGAGGAAAACCTAATTCAGTCTTCAAGAGAACTGCGACTTAGAGGAGAAAATTAATTTACCAGCAAGACAGTGACCGCAAGCATAAAACCAAAGCTGCACAGGAATGCCTTAAAACAACAAAGTTAATGTCCTGGAGTGGCTTTGTGAGAGTCCAGACCTCAATCCAATTGAGAATTTGTGGCTGGACTTGAAAAGATCTGTTCACTCAGCAACCCATGCATTCTGACAGAGCTTCAGCAGTTTTGTAAAGGAGAATGAGGAAAATTGCAGTGTTCAGATGTGCAAAGCTGATAGACACCGATCCATCCACACAGACTCAACTGTAAACACTGTCAAAGGTGCATCAACTAATTACTGATTTGAAGGAGGTAAATACTAAGGCAATGAATTATTTTGTTTCATATTTACAATTAATTTAGATCTGTTTTCACTTTGACACCGTGGAGTCTTTTCTGTTGATCAGTGTCAAAAAAGCCAAATTAAATCCATTGCAAAACAATAAAACATAAAAACTTCAAAGGAGACTGAACATTTTTTATAGGCACTGTATCCACTCTTTCAGCAGCACGTTATCAACAAATCCACCCTGCTCCTTTCCATTTTGCCAATTCTGTGTGGAACATTGAATACAGTGGAATGTCGAATTCCCAGTCCCAGTCTCTGTAATAGCTGTTAGATCAAACATATTCATCAGTACACAATATGAAACAGATGGCAACCTGCCCTTCGTCCCACAATATCTGCGCCAATCATAATAATGAACAGACTTTATAAAGTACTGGGGAAGTCTGACTGGAGTATTGTGAGCAGTTTTGGGCCATTGATCTTAGGAAGGATGAGCTGAAACTCGATGGGTTTCAAAGGAGGTTCTCCAGATTGATTGCAGGATGAAACAGCTTGTCATATGAAGAGCGTTTGATGGCTCTGGGACTGTATTCACTGGAACTTTTGAACAATGAGGGGTGGCCCAATTGAAACCTATCGAATGGTGAAAGGCAGTGATAAAGTGGATGTGCAGAGGATCGGAGTGACTAATATCAGGACACAGCCTCAGAACAGAGGATCGTCCTTGTAGAATGTGGAGATGAGGAATTTCTTTAGCCAGAGTGTGGTGAATCTGTGGAATTCATTGCCACAGGGAGCTGTTAAGCCAGGACTTTATGTATATTTAAGGCGGAGGTTGATAGATTCTTGATTGGTCAGAGTATGAAGGGATACAGGGGAAAGTCAGGAGACTGGGGCTGAGAGGAAAAATGGATCAGCCACAATGAAATGTTGGAGCGGAGTTGATGGGCCAAATGGTTGAATTCTGCTCCTATATCTTAGTCTGTGTCACTTCCTCAAACCTCAATCAATGTTATCAAGCGTGATCTGCCCACACAAAACCATGTTGATTGTCCCTAAGCAGGCCATGCCTTTCTGAATGTGCATAAATCCTGTGCCTCAGTATCCTCCCCAGTAGCTTCTCTACCACTGAAATGAGGCCTATAGATTCCTGGATTCTTGTTATTTCCCTTCTTGATCAAAGCTGCAACATTTCTGACACTCCAGTCCTGTGGGACCTCACATGTTGTGATCGAGGACACACAGATCCTTGTCAAATCGCCAGCAATCTGCTCACTTGCTTCCTTCACTGTTGTAGGATATTTGCCTTCAGGCCCTGGAGTCTTATCCATCTTATTGCTTTTCAGACGTCCCAGCTCAACCTGCTGCTTAATCTCAAAATGTCTCTGCACATTCGAATGTCTCATTCTGTTTTCATTGCCATTCAATTCCTTCACTTCAGTAAATACTGACACAACGTACTCATTCAGTACCGCAGCCACTTGATCTGACTTCAACCACATCATTCCTCCTTTAATCTTGAGTCGACATTTCTATTCTCTGGTTATCCTCGTCTTATTAATACAAATCACAAGGCCTTGGGATCATCTTTGGTCCTACATTACAAGGACAGTTTGTGGCCCCTTTTGGCCTTTCCTATCACCTGCTTTAGCATTTCCCTGCTACCTTTATATTCCAAAGGTACCCAGTCTGACTTTAGCTTCACAAACCTTCCACAACCTTTTGACTAAATTTAGGATCTCTCTGCTTGTCTAAAGATCCCTTACTTACCATCCTTCTCCTCACTCCTCACCGGAACATGCTGACCCTGAACTCAGAGTTGCTGGTCTTTAGACAACTCCCACACATCAGATGTGGACTTGTCTGACAGTGGCTGCTCCCAATCAATGTCCCTTGGCTCCTGTCTTCCTCCGTCCTGACTTGTCCTCTTGCAAATTAGTACCTTCATACAAGATCTACTTTTATTTTTACTTGTAACTAAGAAAAAAGAAACTTGTGATCACTGTTCCCAAAATGTTCACTGACTCTCAACTGTCACCTGGCCTGGCTCATTCCCAACTGTTCTCACCTCTGGTTGGGCCCTGTACATAATGTTTCAAACACTCAGATTCACTGAAGAAATCTGGCGCATTTTAGAATTAAGCAAGTTCCAGTCAATTCTAGAGAAGATAATGTCCCCCCACTGGATGTTGCGGGGCCAATACAAATACCCCAACAGTGTAACTGCAGATTGCCTCTGTTTGCTGTGACATTCCCAGTGAGGTAACCTCTGCAATTTTAACCCCCCACTCACATGTAAAACAATGAAACCCAGGAATGTTGAGCTGCCAGCCCTGTCCGTCCGATAACATAGTACTCCTAGTGTTGAAATAAACTCATTTCAGCCCATCAGTCCCACCATGTTTATTAGCCTGACATTGGCTCTCGTTCTTTTCAGACTGTGTGTGAGGGAGTTTTGTTTTTCGCTGGAGCGCTTTGTGTCGGATGAATCGTTGGAAATTGGCGGTTGTGGTAAAGTGAAGGTGGAGCTGGACGATGAGAGGCCGCTCTCGGCTCTGTCCGTCACTCTGACTCTGTCTCCTCCCCTCCCCGCCTCTGTCTCTCTGCGCGTTTCTCGGGCAGGTCGGGGCGCTGTGTATAAAAGGAGACAGCAGCAGCCAGTTTGTCAGTGAGCAGCGACCTGAGTGAAGCAGCATCATGTCTGGCAGAGGGAAAGGAGGCAAAGGACTGGGCAAAGGCGGAGCCAAGCGGCACCGTAAAGTGCTCCGTGATAACATCCAGGGCATCACCAAACCGGCCATCCGCCGTCTGGCTCGCCGTGGCGGCGTCAAGCGGATCTCGGGTCTGATCTACGAGGAGACCCGCGGGGTGCTGAAGGTTTTCCTGGAGAATGTGATCCGGGATGCGGTCACCTACACTGAACACGCCAAGCGCAAGACGGTGACTGCCATGGATGTGGTGTACGCTCTGAAACGCCAGGGCCGCACTCTCTATGGCTTCGGCGGCTGAAAAACTCCCACTTCCTCCCGAGCACAAAACAAAGGCTCTTCTAAGAGCCACCCACCGCCTCACAGACGGAGCCGTATCCACAGACTTTTAATTGTTTGTATCGATACATTCAGCTGAGTTACATTTGAAACAGATTAATCGGTTCGGCTTGAGATATTCCTGCGAATCTGCCTTTCCAGTCCGTGATAGAACCTCTGAACGCATTAAGATCGATCTTCATCCTTTTATTCGTCTCAGATAGAAATCAGTTCACTCGTTTAGAGAAACGATTCCGTAATTATGCATTTAAATCTTGACTCAGGGAATTAGATATTAAATTTATTAAATGAAACTGAAATTGTATAATGCGTGATAAAACTAACGGTAAATAATTTTAAATAAGTCTTCCAGCACCGTTGCTGGGTGCTCTGAAATTGGCGGGCAATTTGAAATTGATTCTGCGCCAATCACACTGTATTCTGATCCGATGAAGTCCGACCGCCAGTAAATTCCTAGAACTCCTTCTGTACGTGGTGTGTGAGGGAGTTTTTTTCTCTCTCTCTGGACCTCTGTGTTTCGGACAAACCGTTGGAAATTGCCGGGTGTATTAAAGTGAAGACGGAGCTGGACGATGAGAGGCCGCTCTCGGCTCTGTCCGTCACTCTGACTCTGTCTCCTCCCCTCCCCGCCTCTGTCTCTCTGCGCGTTTCTCGGGCAGGAGAGGTGGCAGAGGACTGGAGGATGGGTCATGTTATGCAGTAACTTTGAATCGATGGAAGAGTAAACACAAGACATTTGTGCAGATGCTGATGGAGGGTCTCGGCCTGAAACGTTGGCTGTTTCCAGTTTCTCATAGATGCTGCCTGGCCTGCTGAGTTCCTCCAGCACTGCGCGTGTATCGCTGCGAGGAAAAGCCCGGGAGCTGAGTCAGGGCTGCTGCTGTCCATTTATTAAAGACTCGGCTGATAACGTCACTGCTCGGCTCAGCAAATTTATCGATGTCACTAAAGTTGGTGATATCGTGGAGTGTGAAACAATGTAACTAACATTACAACAGGATAGTGATCAATGAGGTCACTGATTTGAGGAATGACAGATAAATGTGAGATGTTCATTGACGAATCAGGGCAGAACTACCGTGGGGAATGGTCTGTCCCTGGGAGTGCTGTAAAACAGATATCGGGGTGCAGATATCGAATTCCTTCAGAGTGTAAACACAGGTAGTCAGGACGGTGAAGAAGCTGTTCGCCACACTCGCATTCAGCGGGTAGAGTATCGGGCACTGGACTGTGACGTCACATTACAGCTCTACCAGCCTCGGGGAAACTACTCTCGGAGCACGGAGTACAGTTATAGTTGCCCTGGGATCAGAGGGTGACATTAAACTGGAGAGGGCGCAAAAGGGATTTAACAGGAGGCTGGATAGGCCAGGACCAGAGTGTATGTGATATTAGAGAGGTGAGAAAATAATGGCAGACATTGATACGGTCAATAGTGAAACTGTTATCTCCAGGGTTATAGAGTTGGAAGCGAGAGATTCCAGATATAAACTGAGAGAGGAAAAATTTAAATGGGACCCTGAGGATCAGGTTTTATACACAGAATGTACTGTTTACATGGAACAAACTACCCCAAGTGGTGGTGTAGGTGGGCACAGTGGCAATATCTCTTGGACTGTGGGGAGGGAAGTTTCACAGGGACATGGGCCAAATGCAGGCAACTGACAATAATTTTGTTTGGCCACTTGGTCAGCATGGATGTGTTGGGCTGAAGGGTCTGTTTCTGTGCTGCATAACTCAGTGACTACGTCTGCTGCTGTGGCAGAGCAGGAGGGACAGTGTCAGTAGTGAGAAGGTTTGGGGGATGTAGACAGGAGAGTGAATGGTTGAGGATGTGGCAGATGGAACAGAATGTGGGGAAATGTGAGATCACCCATTCCCAGGAACAAACTGTAAGAGTCATTTCCACACGGGGATGTTCAGAGGGACCTGGGCATCCTTGTAAACAAATCACTTGAGTTAACATGTAGATACAACAAGTAATGAGATAGGGAAACAGTATTTTGTCCTGTGGTCCTGGAGGAGTGGAGAAGAGGGTACAGATGTCTCACTGGGATTATATAGGGCCCTGGTGAGAGCACACCTTGGGTATCGTGTCCAGGTTTAGTCACACTTCTTCATGAAGGATATCCCTGCAATAGAGGGAGTGCAGTGACTGTTCCCCACACTGACTGGGCTGGTTCCGGGGATGGAAGGTTGGCTATGTGAGAGGAGAGTGAGTGGGCTGGGTCTGTATTCCCTGCCATTCATGAGAAAACGAGCAAATCTGTTAGATTCTTTCAGGATGTGACAGGCAGTCGGCAAGAAGAATGTTTCCCGTGAATGAGAACTCGATAACTGAGGAAAATACCCTCAGAATGAGGCGTAAATCACAAACACGAGAGAATCTGCTGATGCTGGGAATCAAACACAACACACACAAGATGCTGGAGGAACTCAGCAGGACAGGCAGACCCTAAGGAAAAGAGTAAACAGTCGACACTTCGGGCCGAGACCCTTCATCAGATCTCAGCGTGAATGTTCTCAGCCCGAAGCATCGGCTCGTTACTCTTTCCCATAGATGCTGCCTGGCCTGCTGACTTCCTCCAGCATTTTGTGTCTGTTGCTCAGAATGAGATGACAAGCATTCAGGATGGAAATGAGATATTTCCTTAATCAAAGAACAAAGAATTTCAGTATTCCTTATATAAGTAATGTGGAGCCTCAGTTGCTGGGTTGAGTCAAAGCTGAGATCAACAGTCTCTGGGAGAGATTTAGTCACTAAGTGAATCCATAAGACCATAAGAGCAGAATTCGGCCAGTTTGCCTGTCGAGCCTTCTCTGGCATTTAATCATCACTGATCAATTTTTCCTCTCAGCCCCAATCTCCTGCCTTCCATTGTATCCCTTCATGCCCTGACCAATCAAGAATCTATCAATCTCTGCCTTTACGCAGTGATTTGGCCTCCACAGCTGCCTGTAGCAAAAAAATTCACAGATTCACCACTCTCTGGCTGAAGAAATTCCTCCTCATTTCCATTCTAAAAGGATGCTCCTCTATTTTGAAGCTGTGTGGTCCAGTTTTAGACACTCCCACCACAGGAAAAATCCTCTCCACATCCACTCAATCAAGCCCTCTCACTATTTGATAGGTTTGACTTCTTTCTTCGAAGTTCCAGTGAATAGAGGCTCAGAGCCGTAAAACTCTCTTCATTAGACAAGCCATATAACCCTGAGTAAAATTCTCCATTTGTGACGTCATGTCAAAACAAAAAAATCTGGATTTCAGAGATGTTTGCATTTTGGAATTATGGATCAATCTGCACAACCTTAATCACTAACTTGTACTGCAGTGAACACTGTTAATTTAACCCATGCAATCCCAGGCATACAGATGCAAAATAAAGACAATTCTAAATTGAAAGTAGGAAAGTTGAACCTTACTTGGAGGTAAAGCCTGATTACTAGGCCTCAGAACATTCTACTATTAAATGGTCAAAATAAAGCCAAGTAACAAGGTTTAAAATACCCACAGCATGCCGAGTTACATGCCTCTCATTATCTTGATCCATGGGATAAACACAAGTGGACTGATTAACCCTGGCTGGTTTGTCTGGGTGAGGATGTCTCATGATTAAAGACCCAAAACACCCAATGACCCCAGGTTGCATTACTGACGATGTGTCCCTTTGCAACACCCAGTTCATTAAGCCAAGTGGTGTCAGGCCACGTTAATGAAGGGAATGGGCCAGATTAAAGTGACTCCACTACACTATCTACCACAGCCCCACATATCTCACCATACTAAACTCCACAGCCTTATCTCCCCCAGCCCCACATATACATCCACCAGCCCTACCCTCAAACCTAATCCTGAGGTCCAAGGGGGCACACACCCCCACAAACCCGATGACCAGTGTAAGGAGAAGGAAGATGCAATAAAGGCAAGTGATGGACCTGGTTAATGAAGGCATGGACCAGATCAAAGTGGCAGCGTTGTGTGACACTGAATCCAGAGTGACGAGATGAAGAGGCACAAGAGGGATGATTCTCCCACTGCCCGCATAATCTGTTTGTTATTTTGATTTTGTTCTGATAGTCTTCCTTCTCTTTGAATATTTTGGTATAATTCATATTTAATTTCAGTGTTTCTTGTCAGTGTTGTGTCTCTGAGGCAATATGTCTGTGATGCTGCTACAAAGACTTTGTTCCTTTCACCTGTGCATAAATAAACTCGATTTAAACTTTACACTGAAATGTCCACATCTCTCCTTCACTCTCCTGCAGCCCTATGTCATGAACTAAATGGCCTAGTGTTTAATTTTACAATATTTCATCTGATTTTATTTAATTCTGCTTTTGAAATTTGCCTTTCCCTTTTCAATTTCAGCCCGCACCCCGGCCTGTCTCTGCCCTTCAGTACTTCCTACCGCTTTAAACGACAGCGGTAAACCCCGCCCATTGGCGCCGCTTCCCATCCCCCAGCGTTCCGATTGGTGATTCATTTTTCCAAACAGCCAATGGAAATGCTCAGCATTCCCATCGTCATTAACATACCGCTTTGGGCGCTGCCTATTTAATCCGCGCTCCGAACAGCTTCTGCTTATTATTGTGTTTGAAACCGACGAGGAAATGCCGGATCCAGCGAAACCCGCTCCCAAGAAGGGCGCCAAGAAAGCTTTGTCCAAACCAGCGAGCAAGTCTGGCCACAAGCGCAAGAGGTCGAGGAAGGAGACTTACGCCATCTACACCTACAAAGTGATGAAGCAGGTTCACCCCGACACCGGCATCTCCTCCAAGGCCATGAGCATCATGAATTCATTCGTCAACGATATTTTCGAGCGCATCACGGGCGAGGCTTCCCGCCTGGCCCATTACAACAAGCGGTCAACCATCAGCTCCCGGGAGATCCAGACCGCCGTGCGGCTGCTGCTGCCCGGGGAGCTGGCCAAGCACGCCGTGTCCGAAGGGACAAAGGCGGTGACCAAGTACACCAGCTCCAAGTTCAGTGACAAAACAAACCGGAAAATCAAAGGCTCTTTTAAAAGCCACTCACGGCTTCATTAAAAGAGTTATTTTTTGTTGATGATCTCCGTTAATCAGAGCTTGCTGTCCACTGCTCAGTATAGTCCGATTTCTCTGTTACATCCCAGCCGACTGCACAGACACGGAATTGTTACGCACCCCTTCCCCGTCGTTTCCTCTCGTTCATCATATTTCCCTGAAGAGGACACCAATTGTTTCTGGTTTAATTGCCCTGGAGAATGCGGTTCCTTAAGCTTTGTCCCATTTTGGTTACTTCTCTTAACCCCATTCCAACGCGAGAGCTGATCACAGTCACGGTTCGTTCAGAGTATTTGTTAAAGCTCCATTTTCTGAAGGGCGACCCGTTCACAATGACCGACCGCGAACAGAAGTTGAGAATCTGTTTTATTCCAATCGTTTATCAATTGAAAGAAATCGGTGAACTAAGTTCCCAGACACCACCGCAGTATTAACTACACCCGGTTTAAATGTGTCGGACTTCAGTAACAGGGGTAAAGGGTCGACAAACAAACCTGTTTAATTTCAACAACAACGGCTTTTTTGGCGGTCTTTTGCAAATTTCAGTTTATTTCAGCGGTTAAACGGTTATTTTCCGCGCTTCTACCGTTGCTGTCTCTTGATTGGTGAATAAAGCAGCTCTCTGATTAGAATACTTCATCTTTCCAATCAGATAAGGCACTGTTTCACCAATCATAAACGCCCCACGACTATCCTCCAGACTGTATAAGGAAGGGCGATAAGGCGTATTTCTAGAAGCCTGATTTTTAATGGTGAAGACTTGAAGTTTATTTCTGATTTACCAAATCTATCCGACGTTGTATGTATTGAGGAAACCTGGTTGTTACCGCATTTAAATTCTTTCTTCCAGGATTAAATTGTAATTAGGCGTGATAGATTAGTTGGTACAGGAAGTGGTGTTGCAAGTTTTATAAAGAAAGGGAGAGGGCATGGAGTTGTAGATGTAAATGAAATGTATGAGGCATTTGTAGAAATATTTGATTCAACAGGTAGGGACATTAAAGTGGTATATTATAACCACTATGGAAAGCTTTCGATTGATTTGTTGGACAGTATATGTAGCTCTAGCTCACTAAGGGTTGTGTGGTGTGGGGGTTTTAATGCATACAGTTCACTGTGGGGTTGTTCTCAGAATGATGGCGATGGTTTGATTGTAGAAGAGTTTTAGACAGTTCACATCTTGTGTCTTACTGGTGGGACAGTTGCGAGATTTAATGTTCATAATAGTTCTGAAACTGCTGTAAATTTAACTTTAATTTCAAACATTCAGGCTGCAATGAGTGAGTGGGATGCCATGGGAGATGAAGCATTGGGGAGTGATCATTTTCCTGTATTTATAAGCTTGGGTTTGGATTTATATAGGGGAAAGGAGGCCACTTTTAGGAAGTGGAACTTTGGTGAAGCAATTTGGGAGAAGTTTGAATGTTTTATGTGGTGAGTGTCTGTCTGGGCTGAATGGTGAGGATGATGTGGATTTCTGCAAAAAACGATGTCATGTTATTCATCAGATTGTGGTGGAAGAGATTCATAGTGCAGTAATAGGAGAAAAGCTGGACAATGGTTGATGGAGGAGTGTGCAGAGGCAATTATTGAGAGAAATAAGGCACTTCAGAAAGTTACGCATACCACTCTCTGCGTGATCATATTAAGTGTAACAGGTCACGGACCATGGTGAGGAAAGTAATGAAGGTTGTGAAAAAGATTTACGCGAGGTCATATTGTGAAAGTATTGGAAGGACTATTAAACTTGGAGATGTTTGAGGAATGATTAAGAAAATAGGGGTGTGGGATTCATAGGGTTCCCAGTATTGATTAAAGAAGGTAATACAATTGTTACTGAAATGGAGAGGGTTTAGTTACTGGCTCGGTCCTTTTCTGCAATTCATAATCAAAATAATGAAGAGACTAAACAATGTAGGGATAAGGTTTTAAGAGAATACCCCGACGTGTTGGAAACCAGCTGTAGCAGTGATAGCGAAGTAGAATTTTCTTTGTGTGAGTTTAAGAAAGTTATTAATAGGACAGGTCAGGCGGCTCCGGGAAAGGATGGTACTGTCATGGTCCCTTCTGGCAATCCCCGACCTTGCTAGTTAGCTCAGCAATTGGGCCTCAATTCCCTCATTGAATTTCCAATCATTCCCAGGTTCCACTAACTGCACACACCTGCTTTCCATCAGGAAATGCAGGATAAAGACACTGTGATCACAACAAGGAGCTGCCAGTTTGTTGGTCAACTCTCATATGAGTAAATCTGATTCCTGAGGACTGTCAGTTCTAAGTTCCGCATTGTTTGCTGGATACACTACGTGACCCTTGTCTCTGTGTAAAGACTCTCCTGGATACCGGTTCCCCGTTCACGGCGGTGCTAATGCCTCACGACTCTGCCTTAGCGCCTGTGTCCTGCACTTGGGTTCATCCCCAACCACGTCTGTGCAACAGATACATGTTATTGCATGTTTAAACATATGGCCAACAGCTCTCTTGAGATAATATTATATTTCTGAATCATAATTGGAATTCAGGCCATCTTCCATCCTCATGGAAAATGGCAATTGTAGAGTCTGTTCTAAAACCTGGGAAACCCCTGTTGGATCCTCCTAGTTATAGACCAATATCACTGACGTCCCATTTGTGTAAACTTACGGAATGGATGGTGATAGTGTGGTTGAATTATATTTTGGAAAAGGGAGGTGATGTGCTGTTGTTAACAGACTGGATTAATTTGAGGGGCAAGTGCTGGTTGCACGCCACATGTTTCAAAATCAGTCAATGATTTTATGCAGAAAACTCTGCAGCTACTTGAACACAGCAAGCTTCCACAAACAGTGTACTCAATGGAGACGTCAATCCATGGCCTCGTATACTGTCGCAATGAGGCCACACTCAGGTAGGAGGAACAACACCTTGTATTCTGTCTGGGCAGCCTCCAATCTGATGGCATTAACATCGACTTCTTGATCTTCCAGTCATGCCTCCCCTCGCTCATCATTCCCCATCCCCCTTTCCCTCTCATTGCCTGCCCATCGCCTCCCTCTGGTGTTCCTCCCCCCTTTTCTTTCATCCATGGCCTTCTGTTCTCTCCTGTCAGATTCCCCCTTCTCCAGCCCTGTATCTCTTTCACCAATCAACTTCCCAGCTCTTTACTTCATCCCTCCCCCTCCCAATTCCACCTGTCACTTTGTGTTTCTCTCTCCCCTCCCCACCTTTAAAATTTACTCCTCATTGTTTTTTCTCCAGTCCTGCTGAAGATCCTTGTCCCAAAACATCAGCTGTACTTTTATCCACAGATGCTGCCTGGCCTGCAGAGTTTCTCCAGCATGTTGTGTGTGTTCCTTGGATGTCCAGCATCTGCAGATTTTCTCCTGTTTATTACTCAATGTCAACAGGCACTTTGTGTGACAACTGTCACAGTCTCACTCACTTCGAAATGCAGATATGAAACTCGAGGTTCAGCAGATGCTGGGAATAAACTGTAAAGTGACACACACAAAGTACTGCAGGAACTCAGCAGGTCAGGCAGCAGCTAAACAGAGGAATAAACAGTCTAGATAGGATGAAGTGTCTTGGCCCATAATATCAACTATTTATTCCTCTGCATAAATGTTGCCAGGGGCACTGAGTCCCTCCAGCACTTTGCAAACATAAACCTCTTTTTTTCAATCAGTTTCCAAATGTTGCTGAACTTTTCATTTGCAGCCTCATCCTCCTGGTCTGATTCCCTCCTTCTACTCCACGTAAACTCGAGCCTCCATCACATCTGGAGCTCCAAAGCCCTCATTTGTGCTGACCCCTCTTGTTTCTGCTCCACCATTCTGCTGTCGTACTTTAGAGGAGAGTGTTGTATTGCAACAGCCCGGCAGGGTGAGGCACAGACCTTCGAAATCAGTGAAAATGACACAAAACAATGAATAGAGCAGGACAGGAAGATTTTAAGCACACAAGACTTCATCCTTGGTCCAGAGCTGTGAGGGATGAGGAATATTTGGGACAAAACCCTCGTGAATTCATCTTCTGCAGTTTCCAGAAAGTTCGGGATTTAATTCAAAGTAAACCTGTTCATTCACAGCCCGGTGAGCAGTTGCAAGCTGAATTTTATAGGGTGAGTGAGTGGTGAACAGCAGGGATGGGTTTGAAAGCTCTGCTGTGCAACAGGAATATGAGCAGGTACCAGATGAACTGAGTGGCCTGTCTACTGTACATTAGCTGTGTGACAGGCGGGAAGCACCTGAGACACAGGATCTGAAATAGAACTGATTAATTTGTCACAGATCCACAATATTAAACACCAGTGTTGTTTAAAACTAACATCAGCAGAACGAACCCTCCAATGCTCAGTGATCAGTTGCAATATCTGCAGAATCTGACATTAACAGTCTCACATGAACTTCCAACTAGATTCAGTCACCATGATGATTAAAATGTTCACATGGAGCTTATTTCAACTTCCTCCCTGCTGTGAAGTTGCCAGTGTTTCAACAGGTGGGATGACTGCATAAACTTCCTTACCGACACAAGACCGAAGTGTGTCCTCTATGTATTATAAACTCACTGGAGCCTCACAAAGTGGGTGAACTGAATGAATCTCCTCCCACACTCGGAGCAGGTGTGAAGCTATACTGAGAGACCGAGACAACAGAGCCAAGTGCAGCTGCTCACCGGCGTGAACTGCCTGGTATTGTAATAGCTCATGTCACTGAATAAATCCCACCCCACACAGGGAGCAGGTGAATGTCCTCTCCCCGTGTGAACTGGCTGGTGTTGTAAGAGCTCATGTGACTGAATAAATCCCGCCCCACACAGGGAGCAGGTGAATGTCCTCTCCCCGTGTGAACTGGCTGGTGTTGTAAGAGGTCATGTGACTGAATGAATCCTGTCCCACACACGGAGCAGGTGAATGGCCTCTCCCAGTGTGAACTTGCTGGTGTTGTAAGAGGTCATGTGACTGAATCAATCCCGTCCCATGCACAGAGCAGGTGAATGGCCTCTTCCCGTGTGAACTGGCTGGTGTTGTAAGAGCTCATGTGACTGAATGAATCCTGTCCCACACACGGAGCAGGTGAATGGCCTCTCCCCGTGTGAACTTGCTGGTGTTGTAAGAGGTCATGTGACTGAATCAATCCCGTCCCATGCACAGAGCAGGTGAATGGCCTCTTCCCGTGTGAACTGGCTGGTGTTGTAATAGCTCATGTGACTGAATGAATCCTGTCCCACACACGGAGCAGGTGAATGGCCTCTTCCCGTGTGAACTTGCTGGTGTATCTGCGGGTGCAGTGGCCTGGTGAATCCCTTGCGGTGAATGTCAGCTCACCAGTATCAACACTGGCCATTTATCAGGTCAGATCAAGGACATGTCCACATATTGGGGTTCTCCTTGCAAAGACTGGTGTGCTGTCTTCTCAGCCATCTCATCCTTCACATTCAATGGTTGGTAGCATTCGAATGTTGGCGAACTGACAAACACGTGAGAACCGACACACTGTTGTGTTTGAGATTTTCAGACAGAAATTCAGTCTTTTCTGCCCTGTAAAATGTTTGCAAAGAAGATCAACAGGTGAAAGAGAATACACCTCAGCTGAGATTATTTTAGTTTTCATGTTGATGTCTGATGTCACACTGTTACAGTGAGGCTGAACACAGTTTGGAGGAACAACATTTGTAACTGGGCATAGTTCAGGCATCAGGACACAACATCAAATTCTCTGTTTTCCTCTCTGCCCATCAAGCTGTGACTTGGGTCAGTGTGTCTCTCTCCATTAGTATAGTTTCACATTCTGGGTATCTCCACAGACCCACTAAAGCACACAATACAAACAGAGCTGCTTTGTGAGAGTTTCTGCTGATTATGACCCTGCTGGCATTCGACCATGGTAAACCCAGAGTCAGCAATGCCATTGAAGCTGAAGAGAATGTGATCAGGCTTTCTGGGTGCAGCTTGACACTGCGGTATTCTTGTGGTGTGAATGCTACTGGTAACCAGTATGTTATTGTGGGTTTTTGCAAATAAAATGGCATGAGGCATTTTATGTTTAAGGACAACTATAACGACTCATTTATTGTTCTCCAAACACAGAAACAAAGCACGGTTTAAAAAAAATCACCTAATTACATCATAACATCTGTCCAGCCTTTTAAAGAGAAACACAGCTCAATGTTGGTGGTTGTTAATTCTGCGTGTTTCCACCCATTTCATTACCCTACACAGACACCCCCTTCCCCCCAAGTCCTCTCACTCTGTGATCTTTATAGCAGTTTATTTCCTTTCAATTTCACTTGTAGGATGTTATGGACAAACACATCAAGATATATCAGTGCTTCCAAGGGTGTTGCCATTTACTGTGGAGTTTCCTCCAACATTGGACCTGTAAACTCCTCACACTTGTCCAGATTAAACTCTGCCCCCCATTTCTTCATCCATGATTCCAATTGATCTACATCCAGTTCTGTCTGTTTGACAACCTTCCTCACCACCCACAACTGCACCCACATTTGTGTCATCAGCGATCTGATCAGCCCATGTGTGTTTTAATCTGATCAGACAGAGGTCCCATCACTGATCACTGTGGACACATGGGTTACGTATCTACAGTCAAAATCATTCTCAATTCCATCAGCCTGAATGTTGCTACACGCTACACACTATTCAACCCCCCCCCCCCCCCCGCCATGCAGAGACTCGAGGAAAGTTACATATTTATCACAAGACCAGAGTTGGATTCAATAGCCTGGACTTGTTGCTCTGGAGGCTTTGCTCCACAGTCCATTCAGATTAGTACAATGTAACCAGACACATCATCGCTGATACACTGATGTACAGCATTGTGGCACAAACAGGAGAAAATCTGCAGTTGCTGCAAATCCAATCAACACAGACAAAAGAACTGAGCAGGCCAGGTAGCACCTGTAGAACAAAAAAATACAGTCAATGTTTCCGTCCAAAACCCTTCGGCAAGACTGAAGATGAAAACATAGAAAATAGTTGTAGGAGTAGGCTATTTGGCCCTTTGAGCCTGCACTGCCATTTATTATGATCATGGCTGATCATCCAACTCAGAACACCACCCCAGCCTTCCCTCCATACCCCCTGACCCCCGTAGCCACAAGGGCCATATCTAATTCCCTCTTAAATATAGCCAATGAACTGGCCTCAACTGTTTCCTGTGGCAGAGAATTCCACAGATTCACCACTCTCTGTGTGAAGAAGTTTTTCCTAATTTCGGTCCTAAAAGGCTTCCCCTCTATCCTCAAACTGTGGCCCCTCGTTCTGGACTTCCCCAACATCGGGAACAATCTTCCTGCATCTAGCCTGTCCAATCCCTTTAGGATCTTATACATTTCAATCAGATCCCCCCTCAATCTTCTAAATTCCAACGAGTACAAGCCCAGTTCATCCAGTCTTTCTTCATATGAAAGTCCTGCCATCCCAGGAATCAATCTGGTGAACCTTCTTTGTACTCCCTCTATGGCAAGGATGTCTTTCCTCAGATTAGGGGACCAAAACTGCACACAATACTCCAGATGTGGTCTCACCAAGGCCTTGTACAACTGCAGTAGTACCTCCCTACTCCTGTACTCGAATCCTCTCGCTATAAATGCCAGCATACCATTCGCCTTTTTCACCGCCTGCTGTACCTGCATGCCCACTTTCAATGACTGGTGTATAATGACACCCAGGTCTCATTGCACCTCCCCTTTTCCTAATGGGCCACCATTCAGATAATAATCCGTTTTCCCATTTTTGCCACCAAAGTGGACAACTTCACATTTATCCACATTAAATTGCATCTGCCATGAATTTGCCCACTCACCCAACCTATCCAAGTCGCCCTGCATCCTCTTAGCATCCTCCTCACAGCTAACACTGCCACCCAGCTTCGTGTCATCCGCAAACTTGGAGATGCTGCATTTAATTCCCTCATCCAAGTCATTAATATATATTGTAAACAACTGGGGTCCCAGCACTGAGCCTTGCAGTACCCCACTAGTCACCACCTGCCATTCTGAAAAGGTCCTGTTTATTCCCACTCTTTGCTTCCTGTCTGCTAACCAATTCTCCACCCACACCAATACCTTACACCCAATACCGTGTGCTTTAAGTTTGCACACTAATCTCCTGTGTGGGATCTTATCAAAAGCCTTCTGAAAATCCAAATATACCACATCCACTGGTTCTCCCCTATCCACTCTACTAGTTACATCCTCAAAAAATTCTATGAGATTCGTCAGACATGATTTTCCTTTCACAAATCCATGCTGACTTTGTCCGATCATTTCACCACTTTCCAAATGTGCTGTTATCACATCCTTGATAACTGACTCCAGCAGTTTCCCCACCACCGACGTTAGGATAACTGGTCTATAATTCCCCGGTTTCTCTCTCCCTCCTTTTTTAAAAAGTGGAGTTACATTAGCCACCCTCCAATCCTCAGGAACTAGTCCAGAATCTAACGAGTTTTGAAAAATTATCACTAATGCATCCACTATTTCTTGGGCTACTTCCTTAAGCACCCTGGGATGCAGACCATCTGGCCCTGGGGATTTATCTGCCTTCAATCCCTTCAATTTACCTAACACCACTTCCCTACTAACATGTATTTCGCTCAGTTCCTCCATCTCACTGGACCCTCTGTCCCCTACTATTTCTGGAAGATTATTTATGTCCTCCTTAGTGAAGACAGAACCAAAGTAATTATTCAATTGGTCTGCCATGTCCTTGCTCCCCATAATCAATTCACCTGTTTCTGCTTGCAGGGGACCTACATTTGTCTTTACCAGTCTTTTCCTTTTTACATATCTATAAAAGCTTTTACAGTCCGTTTTTATGTTTCCTGCCAGTTTTCTCTCATAACCTTTTTTCCCCTTCCTAATTAAGCCCTTTGTCCTCCTCTGCTGAACTCTGAATTTCTCCCAGTCCTCAGGTGAGCCACTTTCTCTGGCTAATTTGTATGCTGCTTCTTTGGAATTGATACTATCCCTAATTTCTCTTGTCAGCCACGGGTGCACTACCTTCCTTGATTTATTCTTTTGCCAAACTGGGATGAACATTTGTTGCAGTTCATCCATGCAACCTTTAAATGCTTGCCATTGCATATCCACCGTCAATCCTTTAAGTGTCATTTGCCAGTCTGTCTTAGCTAATTCACATCTCATACCTTCAAAGTTACCCCTCTTTAAGTTCAGAACCTTTGTTTCTGAATTAACTATGTCATTCTCCATCTTAATGAAGAATTCCACCATATTATGGTCACTCTTACCCAAGGGGCATCTCACGACAAGATTGCTAATTAACCCTTCCTCATTGCTCCAAACCCAGTCCAGAATAGCCTGCTCTCTAGTCGGTTCCTCGACATGTTGGTTCAAAAAACCATCCCGCATACATTCCAAGAAATCCTCTTCCTCAGCACCTTTACCAATTTGGTTCACCCAATCTACATGTAGATTGAAGTCACCCATTATAACTGCTGTTCCTTTATTGCACACATTTCTAATTTCCTGTTTAATACCATCTCCGACCTCACTACTACTGTTAGGTGGCCTGTACACCACTCCCACCAGCGTCTTCTGCCCCTTAGTGTTACGCAGCTCTACCCATATCGATTCCACATCTTCCCGGCTTATGTCCTTCCTTTCTATTGTGTTAATCTCTTCTTTAACCAGCAACGCCACCCCACCTCCCCTTCCTTCATGTCTTCCCTCCTGAATATTGAATATCCCTGAACGTTGAGCTCCCATCCCTGGTCACCCTGGAGCCAGGTCTCTGTGATCCCAACTATATCATAATCATTAATAACAATCTGCACTTTCAATTCATCCACCTTATTACGAATGCTCCTTGCATTGACACACAAAGCCTTCAGGCGCTCTTTTACAACTCTCTTAGCCCTTATACAATTATGCTGAAAAGTGGCCCTTTTTAATGCTTGCCCTGGATTTGTCGGCCTGCCGCTTTTACTTTTCTCCTTAGTACTTTTTGTTTCTACCCTCACTTTACACCTCTCTGCCTCTCTGCACTGGTTCCCATCCCCCTGTAGTGAACTAACCTCCTCACGCCTAGCCTCTTTAATTTGATTCCCACCCCCCAACCATTCTAGTTTAAAGTCACCTCAGTAGCCCCCGCTAATCTCCCTGCCAGGATATTGGTCCCCCTAGGATTCAAGTGCAACCCGTCCTTTTTGTACAGGTCACGCCTGCGCCAAAAGAGGTCCCAATGATCCAAAAACTTGAATCCCTGCCCCCTGCTCCAATCCCTCAGCCACGCATTTATCCTCCAACTCATCGCATTCCTACTCTCACTGTCGCGTGGCACAGGCAGTAATCCTGAGATTACTACCTTTGCGGTCCTTTTTCTCAACTCCCTTCCTAGCTCCCTATATTCTCCTTTCAGGACCTCATCCCTTTTCCTACCTATGTCATTGGTACCTGTATGTACCACAACCTCTGGCTCCTCACCCTCCCACTTCAGGATATCTTGGACACGATCAGAAATATCCCGGACCCTGGCACCAGGGAGGCAAACTACCATCCAGGTCTCTGGACTGCGTCCACAGAATCGCCTATCTGACCCCCTTACTATCGAGTCCCCTATCACAACTGCCCTCCTCTTCCTTGACCTACCCTTCTGAGCTACAGGGCCAGACTCTGTGCTGGAGGCACGGCCACTGTCGCTTCTCCTGGGTAAGCTGTCCCCCCCAACAGTACTCAAACAGGAGTACCTGTTGTTAAGGGGCACAGCCACCGGGGTACTCCCTATTACCTGACATTTCCCCTTCCCCCTCCTAACCGTGACCCACTTATCTGCCTCCCGTGGCCCCGGCGTGACCACCTGCCTGCAACTTCTCTCTATCACCTCCTCACTCTCCCTGACCAGACGAAGGTCATCGAGCTGCAGCTCCAGTTCCGTAACGCGGTCCCTTAGGAGCTGCATCTCGCAAGCGCCAAGCAGATGTAGACGTCCGGGAGGCTTGTAGACTCCAGGGCCTCCCACATCCGACACCGAGAACAGCAAACTGCCCTCACACTCATACAAAAGACGAGGAATAGATTTAAAAGGTGGGGGTAGGGGTGAGAGAAAACAAGGTGATCGGTGAACCCTGAAAGGGGAGGAAAAAAGTAAAGAGCTGGGAAGTTGATTGGTGAAAGAGAGAGAAGGCCATGGAAGAAAAGGGGGGAGGAGCACAAGAGAGAGGTGATGGGTGGGCAAGATGAGAGAAGAAAAGGGGATGAGAATTGGTGAGGGGGGGGCGGAAGCATTACCAGAAGTTTGAAAATTTAATGTTCATGCTATCAGTTCGAAAGTTACCCAGACAGAAAATATTGTTCTTCCAAGCTGTGTAGCCTCATCACATTGTATGATTTTATTTAAAAAGCAAACTTGATTTAATCAAAGAGTTCAATTGTAAGAATGAGTCTCTAAGAACGTTATAAATTTAGACTGCATGAGAGATTGGAAGACACATTGTGAAGTCCAACTCTCACACTGTACCAGAGACTGACAGGTACAGAATGAACCCTACACTCTCACACTGTACCAGAGACTGACAGGTACAGAATGAACCCCATACTCTCACACTGTACCAGAGACTGACAGGTACAGAATGAACCCTACACTCTCACACTGTACCAGAGACTGACAGGTACAGAATGAACCCCATACTCTCACACTGTACCAGAGACTGACAGGTACAGACTGAACCCCATGCTCTCACACTGTACCAGAGACTGACAGGTACAGACTGAACCCCACACACACTGTACCAGAGACTGACAGGGACAGAATGAACCCCACACTCTCACACTGTACCAGAGACCGACGGGTGCAGAATGAACGCCATACTCTTACACTGTACCAGAGACTGACGGGTACAGACATTCTGTTGTTTAACAAACCTGGACAACCCTCATCACCATCTCAGTACAGCACCACTTTGACCACTTTATACTACAATGGACTCTTGTTCAAATTCTGTTACCTGTTTGTAATTCTGTAGAGTATGCTTTTATTTTGTGAATGGTGTGTCTCTGAAACTGTGTGTCTATGAATCTGCTCCAAGCAAGTTGCAAATGACAATAAACGACTTTCAACCTCACACAGAAATGGGTCTCATGATGACAATTGGACCTGCGATCTCCTGCTGCCCTGTTTCATTACATAAACGTTTTATATTATTGAGTGTGTGTTTTTCTCATTCCTTCTGCTTTTCTAGCAGACACAATGAGCCAAATGCCGAATACTGCTCCTGTGCCTTATGGTCCATTTTGTATGTTAGATTTCCTTCCTGAGGAATTAACCGGCAGCGGCAACTCACCAGATCAGCGCCAGATCCCAGTCCGCAGTTTTACCCAACCGAACACGGGGCAGTTCAGAGAGAGAGAGTTCTGATTGGTTGTACGTGTGCCTTCAGAGAGCCAATCAAATGACTTTACTGTATGAATAGAATCTTCAAATAGCCATTGGGAATCCAAGGCCTCCCATTCCTCATTAGCATACTGTTCCGGGCGCTGCCTATTTAATTCGTGCTCCGAGTGAGTTCTGCTACTTCAGGGTCTGAAACCGACAGAAGAAATGCCTGAGCCTGTGAAATCCGTTCCGAAGAAGGGCACCAAGAAAGTTTTGTCCAAACCAGCAGGCAAGGCAGGGAAGAAGCGCAAGAGGCTGAGGAAGGAGAGTTACTCCATCTACATCTACAAAGTGATGAAGCAGGTTCACCCCGATACTGGCATCTCCTCCAAGGCCATGAGCATCATGAACTCGTTCGTCAACGATATCTTCGAGAGAATCGGGGGCGAGGCTTCCCGCCTGGCCCACTACAACAAGCGGTCAACCATCACCTCACGGGAGATCCAGACCGCCGTGCGCCTGCTGCTGCCCGGGGAGCTGGCCAAGCACGCCGTGTCCGAAGGGACAAAGGCGGTGACCAAGTACACCAGCTCCAAGTAAAGCTCTCCAGTGCGATGATCGAAAACAAAACGGCTCTTTTAAGAGCCACTCACAATTTCACTAAGAGGGTTATACTAAAATTTAGACACTAAATTGCACACATTTTATGTCTGGTGTCTTTTACAAGAGCTAAGGTAGAGTTCATCTCCGTATAATCCCGGTGTTTTACATTCCTCCCACTGCACTGACACGGACTTGTTACCTTCCCATCCTCATCAGTCCGCCCCTGCTGGTATCCATGTCGAGCGGAGGATTGCTGCCTTTGCTGTTTTAGCTGTGGGTTCAGGAGTTTGTTAGTTACAGTTGGGTAACTTCTCTGAATATTATTTCAATGCGAGGCCTGAACGAGTTCATGATTGTTTCATAGAACATTTTTAAATTGCAGTCTAGAGGCTGGTCACAGTTTGAGAAGAGCCGTTTGTCCATAACCTGATAACGTTTACACAATGACCGACCGCGGGCAGAAGCTGAGATTCAGTTTTACTCGGTTCCGTTACGGGTTGAAAGAAATTAGAGAATTGAGTTCCCAGATATTTCAATATCAACTACACTTGCATTAAATGTGCCCGGTTTCAGTAACGGGGAAGTACGAACACTCAGTCGTCAAACAGATCAGCAATTATTTAATTTCTGATTAAATTTGAACAAGAGATTTATTTTCTGGCGGGCTTTTTCGAAATTTCAGTGAACTTTGGGGAGGAGACGGTTACTTTCCGCGCTTCTACCTTTACGGACTGCTGATTGGTGATTAAGGCAGCTCTTCGATTGGGATATTTCTCTTCACCAATGAGAATAAGCACGGTTACACCAATCACAAACATCAGTTTGCATTCTCAAAGAAGGTATAAAAAGGGCGAGATGGGGCGGGGCGAACATTCTTTCATTCTCGGTGGAGCAGTTACTGTGATTGTGGAAAAGGCACCGCTGGCAAAGTTCGGTCCAAGGACTGCAGTTCCCGGTCGGCCGGGTTCACAGACTCCTAAGAAAGGGCAACTATGCTGAGCGGGTGGGTGCTGGAGCCCCGGTCTACCTGGCTGCTGTGCTCGAGTATCTGACAGCCGAAATCCTCGAATTGGCCGGCAACGCGGCCCGGGACAATAAGAAAACCCGCATCATCCCCAGACACCTGCAGCTGGCCGTCCGCAACGACGAGGAGCTGAACAAGCTGCTGGGAGGGGTGACTATCGCTCAGGGCGGTGTGTTACCCAATATCCAGGCCGTGCTGTTGCCCAAGAAAACCGGCGGTGCCAGTAAGTGAAGCGACGTAAGCTGAACCTATTTACCCAAAGGCTCTTTTCAGAGCCACTCACGGTGTCTGTGGAAGGGCTGAGCAGCGGGTGATTTCCGTTCAGAGTAACTGGACTCTGTATCTGTCACAGTCACGACAGTTCAATGTCCGTCACGTTTCTTCCGCGAAGTAATCCGATATCTATCTGCACAGAAATCGGTCCGCTTCGGTCCTGACTCATTTCCCCTCTCTGCCGGCGCAATGCAGCTCTCCCCTTGCGGAGAGTCAGCGGGTTCACTCGGCCTCGGGTCGTGAAATTAATTTCCAGAGTCAGCCCCCGGACAGAGAATTTAATATCCGATCATTGTACGACTCCGCTCTTCATGACCTAAATCCGCGTTGTCTGGGCTTGGCATTGCGGGTTGACCCGGGACCGTTCCGGTGTGCAGCAGGCGGGAACATCGCCTGTTCGTTGCCTCATGAGAATTCCCACCGCCTCACAGAACAATAATATTTACATTTATCTACAAAAGTGCATTTACCCTGTGGAACTGACAGTATTTACTGGAAATCTCGTCCACCCAGGTCTCTGAAATATAAATGAATATTTTGCGAGAGAGTTTGGTCAGATCTCCCGAGAGGCTCCCTCTGTCAGGCGGTGGGTCGCTCTGAGAACAGACTTTGGTTTGTGCCAGGGAGGGGGTGGATGGGTCGAGGTCTCCAGCACCGAAGGACCCGTCACTTGTCGAGTCTGATTTCCCACAAAGAGGTTCAGTGTTGTCCTGTCTCTGGTAGGAACTTCGAAATACTGATTGAGAAGAATCTCCTGGGCACATTGAATAAATTCTGATCCACCAAACCCTTGGCATTACGGCTGTCCCAGTCAGCGTGAGAGAAGTTGAAATGTCCCTCTATTACAACCTTGTTGACTCCTGATATTTGATGGCCAATAATACAATCCCATCAAAACATCCTAGAACAGCACAGCACAGTACAGGCCTTTCAGCCCTCGATGTTGTGCCGACCCATAGATTCATTTTTTAAAAAAAAGTACTAAACACACACTACTCCGTAACCCTCTGTATTTCTTTCATCCATGTGCCTGTCCAAGAGGCTCTTAAATTACCCCTAATGTGTTAACCTCCACCACCGTCCCTGGCAAATCATTCCAGGCACCCACAACCCTCTTTAAAAAAAGAACTACCCCTGATGTCTGCCCTAAACTTCCCTCCCTTGACTTTGTCCATATGCCCTCTGGTGTTTGCTATCCCTTCCTTACTTCAATATTATTGGGACAATCTCCAAGTACCACTGAGATGTTCTCCCTGATCAAGCACATCTTTCCCTCCTCTTCCCTGCACTCCATCATACCTGTAGCATTTGTAATGTGAAATGCGACAGGTATCTGTAGCATTTGTTGCCCCTCACACAACCATTTATTGTTTGCGATATAATACCCCAGCCTCGTGCATGAATCCATGCCTGGGGCCATCTGCTGTTCATAAACACAGGACAGTACAGGGGTGACACTTTGGCTCTTCTCTACATATTCCTGTGCCTGTCTGAGATTTCCTTAAATACTCCTGTGTTCTCTGCCTCTGCCACCACCCCTGGCAGTGCATTCAAAACCTCCACTACTCTGTTTTCTTCACTTCCCTCCTCTGACCTTAAATACATGCCAACTAGTAGAAGGCAATTCACGCCTGTGAAAAGTATTGCTAGGTATCTACATCAACAATGACCTGCAAAAATCTATAAATTTCTATCAACTCTCTCCTGAGCTGACGCCACTAGTGGAAAAAGCTCCAGCATGTACAGCCTCTCCTCACCGAACACCACCTCCAGACCAGACATCCTGGTAAACCACCTCTGCACCTGCTCCACAACCTCCACACGCTTCCAATAATGAGGTGACCAGAACTGAGCACTGTACTCTCAATGTGGCCTCACCAGCTCTTATAAACCTGTAACATCATGTCCTGGTGCTTGAACTCAATGCCTTGCCTGAGGAAGACAAACATGTCATACACGACTTCACCTCCCTGTCAACCTGTGCTCGCAGTTTCAGTGAGACTGTATGCTTGGACCCCATCATCCTTCTCTTTGTCAATACTGTTAATGTTCCTACCATATCAGCAACTGTTCAATATCCTGCTGTATTGTTTGGAACTCTTCTGTGCAATGCACAGTGTTCACAAATCTGTGTGCCATCTGTAAACCTACATTACCACATTTTTATCCACATCATTTATATCACGAGTAACCGAGGTCCCAGTACAAACATCTCTGGATCACGACTCATCACAGACCTCCACCCAGAACCGGACCCATGCACCACTAACCACTCCCTTCCATGGGAAAGACAATAGGCCACATCACTGTGGACCCATCCTAAACTCCTTGTTGAGCCTACCATGTGGGACCTTGTTGGACACCTCACCCTGTTTGATTTCAGCTTCCTAAACCTTACAAATGCTTTTTCCTCCTCCTTGACTAAATTAATTTCCTCTCTGATCATCCAAGGTTCCTGTACCTTGCTGACCTTGACCCTCCCTCTCACTGGAACAAACTGGCCCTGAAACACTGTGCAGCTGGTCTTTAAAAAAACTCCAAGTCAGATGTGGATTTGCCTCAAAATCCATCCTTACAACATTACTGTGCATGACATCAAACTCAGCTTCAATCTCTCCATTCAGTGACTGGTGTTCCGGTTCACATCCCCCTGTCAATCTCGTTTCAGCCCTCCCAGGGAGCAGCAATGAACCTCATGATACTGACCCCCCTCCAGTGAAGGTGCAAACCATCCCTCTTGTACAGGTCACCAGAAGAGGTTCCAATGATCCAGAATCCTGAAACCTGCCCCTGCTCCAGCTCCTCAGCCACACATTCATCTGCTCTAACTTTCTGTCCCTAACACCACTACCACACGGCACTGGGATTTACCTGGAGGTTATAACCCTTCAGGTCCCGCTCTTTAACTTCTTCCCTAACTCTCTATATTCACTGTGTGGCACCCCTTCCCTCTTCTGCCTGTCCATTAGAAACTGACATCAACCACCACCTCTGGCTGAATGAACACTGCCCCCGCCCCTGTTCTGTATCTGCTCTGAGACGTCCCTGACCCTCGCACCAGGGAGGCAACACACCATCCAGAATCTCTCACTGACGTCCACCAACTCATCTATCCATTTACCCAGAACGATCACCCTGGCTGACGGCCCTCACCCCGTAAGCTTCAGAGCCAGTCTCAGTGACAGGACATCCCCCAGCAGTAGCAAAAAGAGGTTCAGTGTTGCTGAGGGGAATGGCCACAGGAGCTTGCTGTACTGAGGGCCTGTTCCCGTTACCTCTCCTCGCAGTCACTCAGCTACCTGCTGCCTGTACCTCAGGAGAGACCACCTCACTGAAACTCCAATCTGTAATACACTCAGTGCACTGTCTGGTCCTTTGGAAATCACAAGGTGCCGCACATGAGGCTGCTTAACAAGTTAAGAACCCATGATATTACAGGAAAGATAATAGCTGATTTGCAGGAGTCAGAGTGGGAATAAAATGAGCCTTTTCTGGTTGCCTGCAGAGTTCTACAGCGATCAGTTTTTGGATCACTTCTTTTTATGCTATATGTCAGTAATTAGAATGATGGAATTGGTGGCTTTGCGGACAGTACAAAAATACATGGAGAGGCAGATAGTGCTGAGCAAGCAGAGAGGCTACAGAAGGGCTGAGATGGATTAGGAGAATGGATATTTAATGGCAGATGGGATACAGCGTCTAGAGGACTAGAATAGAAGAGCCAAGGATGTAATGTTGAGGCTTTATGAGGCTCTGGTAAGGACTCACTTGGAGTATTGTGAGCAATTCTAGGCCCTTATCTAAGAAAGGGTGTGAAGGTTCAGAGAACATTCACAAGAATGACTCTGGGATTGAAAAGGTTATCATATGAAGACCATTTGAATGTTCTGGGCCTGTACTCACCAGAATTCAGATGAATGAGAAGGAATCTCATTGAAACCTCTCAAATGTAGAAAGGCCGTGGTCGAGTGGATATGGAGATGACGTTTCCAATGGAGGGGGAGTCTAGGATCAGAGGCCATGGCCTCAGAATAGAGGGACTTTAAACAGAGATGAGGAGGAATTTCCTTAGCCAGAGTGGAATTTGTTGCCAGAGGCTAATGTCGAGGCTGTCATTGAGTATATTTGAGGCAGAGGCTGCTAGTTTCTTGATTATTCAGGGCATGATGGATTACAGGGACTAATCAGGAGATTGGGGCTGACATGGAAATGGATGAAATGGCAGAGCAGACTCAATGGGCCAAAGTGACTAACTCTACTACATTTTATGGGCTCACAATGGAAGAGCTCCATCCCAGACAACAATTGGTAAATCTGCTCTACACTGTCCGGCAGGTTCATTCTGCTCCCGGGGATTGGCAGGGGGATGGGGACAAGAGCACCAGGTCACAGATTACAGTGCAATCATGTTCGTCCTACAGTGTGTCCACCAGAACAGCACCCAGTATGCAGTGGTGTGGGAAACCAAATATTATCAAACGGGTGCCTGACATCTCTTTGTTAATCTTCTATCTCTTTATTTTCTGCCATTAGCTCTCGCACCATCTCCTAGACTCACGGTGCTTTACCGATGAAGCTAAAATTCTCAGCAATCAGTTGCAGACATCCTACCTCTACCGGAAATTCCGGGATTCTCCCGCATATTAATAGCAGCTCCCTGATGCCCGCAAATTATATACAATATCCTGGAAATGAGAGGGACAGTGAGAGCGAGCATCCTGATTGGCCTCTCCTTGTGCTAAGTAGATCTATCAGTTTTCTCTGTGGCATTAACACGAGGAAATCTGCAGATGATGGAATTTCAAGCAACACACATAAAAGTTGCTGGTGAACACAGTAGGCCAGGCAGCATCTCTAGGAAGAGAAACAGTCGATGTTTCGGGCCGAGACCCTTCGTCAGGACAAAGTGAAAGAAGAGCTAGTAAGAGATTTGAAAGGGGGAGGGGGAGATCTGAAATGATAGGAGAAGACAGGAGGGAAGGGATGGAGCCAAGAGCTGGACAGTTGATTGGCAGAAGGGATATGAGAGGTTCATGGGACAGGAGGCCCAGGGAGAATGAAAAGGGGGAGGGCGGAAACCAGAGGATGGGCAAGGGGGATAGTGAGGGGAACAGAGGGAGAAAAAGAATGTGTGTATATAAAAAAATAACGGATGGGGTACACGTGGAAGGTGGGGCATTAGCGGAAGTTAGAGAAGTCGATGTTCATGCCATCAGGTTGGAGGCTACCCAGACGGAATACAAGCTGTTGTTCCTCCAACCTGAGTGTGGCTTCATCTTGACAGTAGAGGGGGCCGTGTATAGACATGTCAGAATGGGAATGAGACGTGGAATTAAAATGCGCGGCCACGGGGCGATCCTGCTTTCTCTGGCGGACAGAGCGTAGGTGTTCAGCGAAACAATCTCCCAGTCTGCGTCGAGTCTCGCCAATATATAAAAGGCCACATCGGGAGCACCGGACGCAGTATATCACCCCAGCTGACTCACAGGTGAAGTGTCGCCTCACCTGGAAGGACTGTCTGGGGCCCTGAATGGTGGTAAGGGAGGAAGTGTAAGGGCATGTGCAGCACTTGTTCCACTTACACGGATAAGTGCCAGGAGGGAGATCAGAGGGGAGGGATGAGGGGGACGAATGAACAAGGGCATCGCATAGGGAGCGATCCCTGGCGGGGGGGTGCAGAGAAAGATGTGCTTAGTGGTGGGATCCCGTCGGAGGTGGCGGAAGTTAAGGAGAATTATATGTTGGACTCGGAGGTTGGTGGGGTGGTAGGTGAGGACCAGGGGAACCCTATTCCTAGTGGGGGGGGGCGAACGGGAGGATGGAGTGAGAGCAGGTGTGAGTGAAATGGGGGAGAGGCGTTTGAGAGCCAAGTTGATGGTGGAGGAAGGGAAGCCCCTTTCTTTAAAAAAAGGAGGACATCTCCTCCATCCTGGAACGAAAAGCCTTATCCTGAGAGCAGATGCAGCGGAGACGAAGGAATTGCGAGAAGGGGATGGCGTTTTTGCAAGGGACAGGGTGAGAAGAGGAATAGTCCAGATAGCTGTGAGAGTCAGTTGGCTTATAGTAGACATCAGTGGATAAGCTGTCTCCAGAGATAGAGACAAAGTTGAGGAAGTCAACAAGCTCAGTATGCGTGCGGGAAGCAGCGCCAATGCAGTCGTAAATGTGGCGAAGGAAAAGTGGGGGACAGATACCAGAATAGGTTTGGAACATAGATTGTTCCACAAAGCCAACAAAAAGGCAGGCATAGCTAGGACCCATACGGGTGCCCATGGCTACACCTTTAGTTCGGAGGAAGTGGGAGGAACCAAAGGGAGAAATTATTAAGAGTAAGGACTAATTCCGCTAGATGGAGCAGAGTGGTGGTAGAGGGGAACTGGTTTGGTCTGGAATCCAAAAAGAATCGGAGAGCTTTGAGACCTTCCTGATGCGGGATGGAAGTATATAGGGACTGGACATCCAATTTCTCTGTGGGTGGGCTTTACAGTCGACCTCTGTCTCTCCATCAGTTCAGTTTCGTGTCCTGCACCGCTATGGCAAAGTATTTCAATAGAAGAAAACATAAAACTTACATCACTGCAGACTACATTAAAGTGTACTCCTGCCTAATAGAGGTCAAAAATAACGACAGTGGTGCTCGCTGCCCTGTTTGCAACAATGACTTTTCTATTGCCCATGGTGGGTTATGACTGTAAAAGGCATGTTGAGGTGAGTTTAACAGGCGTCATTCATTCATTAGAAACATAGAAAATAGGTGCAGAAGTAGTCCATTCGGCCCTTCGAGCCTGCACCGCCATTCAGTATGATCATGGCTGATCATCCAACTCAGAACCCTGTACCTGCCTTCTCTCCATACCCCCTGATCCCTTTAGCCACAAAGGCCATATCTAACTCCCTCTTAAATATAGCTAATGAACTGACCTCAACTGTTTCCTGTGGCAGAGAATTCCACAGATTCACCACTCTCTGTGTGAAGAAGTTTTTCCTCATCTCGGTCCTAAAAGGCCTCCCCTTTATCCTCAAACTGTGACCCCTCATTCTGGACTTCCCCAACATCGGGAACAATCTTCCTGCATCTAGCCTGTCCAATCCCTTTAGAATTTTATACGTTTCAATCAGATCCCCCCTCAATCTTCTAAATTCCAGAGGGTATAAGCCTAGCCGATCCAGTCTTTCATCATACGAAAGTCCTGCTATCCCAGGAATCAATCTGGTGAACCTTCTTTGTACTCCCTCCATGGCAAGAATGTCTTTCCTCAGATTAGGGGACCAAAACTGCACACAATACTCCAGGTGTGGTCTCACTAAGGCCTTGTACAACTGCAGTAGTACCTCCCTGCTCCTGTAGCATAACTAATGTTATTTAAACTAGCTGGCTAACTGCTAAAGAGCTACTCTATTGATGCCCTATGTGACGAGGCCAAACTCCCTGTACACGTGCTTAAAGTTGTAATAGAATAAAAAAATGACTCCATAATAATCTATAAGTACATATTTTAATGTCACATTTTCTGCAGATACCCAGTTTACGGATTAGACAAAATCACTAAACAAAGTATTACATAAGACAATATAATAAGGATACACCTTATGCTTTTTTTTTAGGGACCATAACATATTAGGGCGGCTAATCGCAGGGAAGGCTGCTCAAGTATTTCACAGTTCTTTTCAGCAGAGCCACATCACAGTACAAGGAAAGTTTGCAAAAGAAATAGAAAAGTTATTTGCATTAACATTGAGATTGCCAACAAAATACTCAAGAAGGAATATGTGTATGTATGTATACATATATATGTGTATGTGTATGTGTGTAAATAGTTACTATATGTGTCAAATTACAGGCTGCAGTTTGCAGTGATAGTAGTTCAGAAGAAGTGTATCTACATGTTTTGTGAGCTGCCCTCACGATGTCACCGTGTATCGCCAGCACCACCTTGCCTGATGAACAATACAGGCATCCAAGAGTCTCCCAGATAGGTACGTGGATGTGTAGAGAATGGAGGGCCATACAATGCATTAGGTGGGGGATAAATCCTCCGGACCTGAGCAATTACTTCACGGGAGGTAGAAACCACTGATGAAAGTCCTGGAGAATGGAAAGAGGCGAATGTTTTTCCATTATTTGCAAGGACAAGCCGGGAACTACATGCAGGTCAGTCTGACATCAGTAGTGGGGAAGCTACTGGAGAGGATTCTGAGTCACGATGTACCAGCATTTGAATAGCGAATTAGGTGTCATAAGGGCTTTGTGCACAGGGAGTTGTGGTTGGAGAATCTCTTGAGTTTTTGAAGATGCAGGAGGGTAAAAAGGTAGATGTGATATTATATGGACCTTGGAGAAAGTGTCACATGGCAGCCTGGTCTGGAAGGTTAGGCCCCACTGTATCCAGGGTGAGCGAGTCAGCTGGATTCAAAGTTGTCTTGGTGGTAGGAAGCAGAGAGTTGTGCTTGAAGGTTGTTTCACAGAATGGAGGCTGGTGATTAGCGGTGAGCCGCAGGGGCCAGAGTTTGGAGCCTCGGCATTTGTTATTTGTATATTTGATTTACATATGATCAGCAAATGTTCTTGATAGCGAAGAAGATTGTCGCAGATTACAGGGGGACCGTGATCATTTCGGGAAGAGGGCCACAGCGTGGCAAATGTACTTCAATACAGTTAAGTGTGAGGCGGAGCATATTGGAAAGTCAAACCAGTGTAGAACTTATAACCATATAACAATTACAGCACAGAAACAGGCCATCTCGGTCCTTCTAGTCTGTGCCAAACTCTTACTCTCACCCTGTCCCACCAACCTGCACTCAGCCCATAACCCTCCATTCCTTTCCTGTCCATATAGCTATTGAATTTAACATTAAATGACAACATCGAACCTGCCTCAACCACTTTTGCTGGAAGCTCACTCCACAGAGCTACCACTCTCTGAGTAAACAAGTTCCCCGTCATGTTACCCCTAAACTTTTGCCCTTTAACTCTCAACTCATGTCCTCTTGTTTGAATCTCTCCCACTGTCAATGGAAAAGGCCTATCCACATCAACTCTATCTATCCCCCTCATAATTTTAAATACCTCTATCAAGTCTCCCCTCAACCTTCTACGCTCCAAAGAATAAAGACCCAACTTGTTCAACCTTTCTCTGTAACTTAGGAGATGAAACCCAGGTAACATTCTAGTAAATCTTCTCTGTACTCTCTCAATTTTTTTGACATCTTTCCTATAATTCGGTGACCAGAACTGTACACAATACTCTAAATTTGGCCTTACCAATGCCTTGTACAATTACAACATTATATACCAACTCCTATACTCAATGCTCTGATTTATAAAGGCCAGCATACCAAAAGCTTTCTTCACCACCCTATCAACATGAGATTCCACCTTCAGGGAACTATGCACCATTATTTCTCGATCCCTCTGTTCTACTGCATTCTTCAATGCTCTACTATTTACCATGTATGTCATATTTTGATTAGTCCAAACAAAATATAGCACCTCACATTTATGAACATTAAACTCCATCTGCGTTCTTTCAGCCCACTCTTCTAACTGGCCTAAATCAACTTACACTGTGAACGATCGGTCATTAGGGAGTGGAATGGACTGGAGAGATTTAGGGGTAAAGTGCACACACGGGTCATTGAAAGAGATATCACTGGTAGACAGGGTGATGCAGAACGTAACATGCTGGTCTTCATTAGTCAGGGGATTGAGTATATCAGTTCGGACATTATGATAGAGTTGTGTAAGTGACCGGAGGCCACAGTTGCTGATTTGTGTACAGCTCTCGTCACCGTTATAGGAAACGGGGTTAAACTGGGGAGAGTGCAGAAAAGATTTCCAATGATGTTTCCCGAACCTGAGGTTCTCAGTTACACAGAGAATTTGGCCAGACAATGTCCTTTGTCCTCTATTCCTTGGGATCAGAATTAGATTTATCAGTGTTATATGACATGGAAACTGTCGTTTAATTTTGATGGCCAAAATGCTGGAGGAACCCAGCAAGTCAGGCCACATTTAGCACCAGAGTCCTGACGAAGGGTCCCGGCCCGAAACGTCGACTGTACCTCTTCCTATAGATGCTGCCTGGCCTGCTGCGTTCACCAGCATTTTCTGTGTGTGTTGCTGGGAGCATTATGTCAGAGAGAGTGTGTAAAAGGGGCGGGCGGTTTAGACTACTGTTGCTGTGTTTGTGAGTCCGAACATATCGTAGGATTTCCCAGCGTCTGATAAACAAAATGAAAAAAAATTCTCTGTTACGGAATCGCCTCACTCTCCCACTCAGTCCTGAAGCTGGAATAAACCGCAAAGTTTTCGTTACTTTTAGTATTACAGTCCAAAAGCAGAGAACAGGTCACTGATCGGGAGAGAGATCGCGGGCAGCGCAATAATGAAACGGGTTAAAATAGAAAGAGCTGCCTTTAATCTTGAATAAACTTTATTTCCAGCGAACTTTGCGGCCTCAGTGACGGACAGGGGCCAGTCCGAGTCTCCGGAATGTCCGATTTTAATTGGAATTGGAGAGTTTTTGAGGAGAGAGAAACACAGAAAAATGAAGTCTCCGGGATCTGACAGGAGGATGTCTCCGCCCCGTCCGCTCGCTGCCTTTAAATTGCTCTGTGCCGCCGCCTTTCGCTTCATTTCTCATTCAGTCTGATTGTGAGAAGGATTTTCCAGAGTTGCCGACATGACCGAGACAGCACCCGCCGAAACGGCTCCTCCAGCCGCACCCGCCGCCGCAAAGAAGAGTCCCAAGAAGAAGGCGGCCGCCCGGAGCAAACCAGCCGGTCCCAAGCTGGGCGAACAAATCGATAAGATTGTGGCGGGTTGTCGCGATAGGAAGGGGATGTCCGCTGTGGCCATCATGAAGGCTTTGACCAGCAGTGGTGTCGATGTGGGGAAACGTCGCGCCCAGATCAGGATGTGCATCAGGAAGAGAGTGGAAAGCGGCTCCTTGGTTCAGACCAAGGGCGCAGGTCTTTCGGGATCCTTTAAATCCGGTCAAGGAAAAAGTGCCGTGAAAACAGTGAAGAAAGCGAACAAGCCATCGGTAAAGAAATCTTCCAGCAAGAAGTCTGGCGCCAAGAAACCAGCGGCTAAGCAAGCGGCAGCGAAGAAACCAGCAGCCAAGAAAGCGGCAGCGAAGAAACCTGCGGCCAAGAAAGCGGCAGCGAAGAAACCAGCGGCCAAGAAAGCGGCAGCGAAGAAACCTGCGGCCAAGAAAGCGGCAGCGAAGAAACCAGCGGCTAAGAATGCGGCAGCGAAGAAACCAGCGGCTAAGAAAGTCTCAGTGAAGAAATCAGCGGCCAAGAAAGCGGCGCCGAAGCCCAAGAAGACAGCAGTCAAAAAGTAAATGGAGAATACACCATTTGTGTGTGTTTGAACCCAACGGCTCTTCTCAGAGCCACCCACATCTCAGAAAAGAGCTGATCATGAATATTGTGATTCCCGCTGCGGGTCCGACTTAGTTTTCCGGGGGAACTTCTGCCATAAAACCCGATATTCCCGGTACTTCGCTGACATTCGGTGCCGCCGTGACGTCCCAGATTTGAAGTGAAACACTGAGTTTCACTCAGGGTGTGTGTGTGTGTGTGTGTGTGAGAGAGAGAGAGAGAGAGAGAGAGAGTGAGATTGAGAGACATGTGATGTAGGTGTAAACCCAGTCCCTTCTCCCATGCCGGGAGAGAGTGACTGAGACACTGACTCCAGCGGAGATTACGCGCCTCACACCCCAAAGCCCGATTCTGCTGAGTTGATTGGGAACTGCTGAAACCCATGTGAGAAGGGAGGGGGCGTCTTGAGAGAGGGATCTGTCTCTGGGGATGGACTGCAGGGGGAAGATATATGATAAACTACCCGGTGACATTGCCGACTGACCTTCATTCAGTTACCAGCCACAAAACTACGTAAGTTTATTCACACGAAACACCAACATCAAATATGTACAAGAGAGGGAAAGCAAATTAAAAAAAAAATAACCACTATTGCCTGGGATCACCACTCCAGGAAATCCCCCTCTGTTCCCAGCGCGACCACATGCTCCCACTGCAAGGACAGCCGGACATGTCCAAAGCAAACAAAACGGTAACAGCCGCAGCAGCTGTACATGGCATGTTAGTGGGAGAAATGAAGGGCCAGGTGAGACCCTGACGGGGAGGGAGCGCGTTCATCTCCTGTCCCTCGCTGAATCAACCAGGCGGCAGAGAACAGCTGATGATCGCGGTCAATCAGTACAAAACCGAACAACCCCATCAGGAGGGCAGATCGCCACTACAATAATACAATGATCAGCAAGCGACAGCCCTTTCCTTTGCTGTGGTAGTGGCTCTTAAAAGAGCCTTTTCTTGTGCTGGGTGTGGAGGCCGGGTTTAGGCGCGCTCCCCGCGAATGCGGCGGGCCAACTGGATGTCCTTGGGCATGATGGTGACTCGCTTGGCGTGGATGGCGCACAGGTTAGTGTCCTCAAACAGCCCGACCAGGTAAGCCTCGCTAGCCTCCTGCAGGGCCATGACGGCCGAGCTCTGGAAGCGCAGATCGGTTTTGAAGTCCTGAGCGATCTCCCGCACCAGGCGCTGGAAGGGAAGTTTGCGGATGAGCAGCTCGGTGGATTTCTGGTAGCGCCGGATCTCCCGCAGAGCCACGGTGCCGGGCCGGTAGCGATGAGGCTTCTTCACTCCGCCGGTGGCTGGAGCGCTCTTCCGCGCCGCTTTGGTTGCTAACTGTTTACGAGGAGCTTTCCCTCCGGTCGATTTACGCGCTGTCTGCTTGGTGCGGGCCATTCTCCTTCAGAACCGAGAACACAGGCTGAAATACAGGAACAAGATAGACGAAACGGGTTCAGGGACGTGACTATATAATATTTGAGAAGGACTGTCCCATCGCCTCTGATTGGCTCGTCTTCAGGTGTCTATTAAAGGATCTAGTTTCTGCGATTGGTTGACTCATTTCATGCAGGCTGATGGCGAATAACAATTAAGGGCCAAATGAGAAGCTCTTAACTGGCGGTCGGAGGTCATCCAATCAGAATGCAATGTGATTAGCGCGGGATACAGTTCAAATCGCCCGCCAATTTCAGAGCAGCCAGCAACTGCCTGATTATTTTTATTTGCAATTAATTCTATCACGGATTATACAATTTCACTTTTATTTAATATCTAAACCCCTCAGTTAAGATTTAAATGCATAATTATGGAATCGTTTCTCTAAACGAGTGAACTTATTTCTGTCCGAGACGGATAAAAGGATTAAGATCGACCTTAATGAATTCAGAGATTTTATTGTAATCACGGACTGGAAAGGCAGGTTCGCAGGTTGGTTTCAAGAGGAACCGATTAATCTGTTGCAAATGTAACTCAGGTGAATGTATCGATAAAAAATAATCAAAATTTTGTGTGTGGATACGGCTCCGTCCGTGAGGCGGTGGGTGGCTCTTAAAAGAGCCTTTGTTTCGTGCTCGGGAGGAAGTGGGAGTTTTTCAGCCGCCGAAGCCATAGAGAGTGCGGCCCTGGCGTTTCAGAGCGTACACCACATCCATGGCAGTCACCGTCTTGCGCTTGGCGTGTTCAGTGTAGGTGACCGCATCCCGGATCACATTCTCCAGGAAAACCTTCAGCACCCCGCGGGTCTCCTCGTAGATCAGACCCGAGATCCGCTTGACGCCGCCACGGCGAGCCAGACGGCGGATGGCCGGTTTGGTGATGCCCTGGATGTTATCACGGAGCACTTTACGGTGCCGCTTGGCTCCACCTTTGCCCAGTCCTTTGCCTCCTTTCCCTCTGCCAGACATGATGGTGCTTCACTCAGGTCGCTGCTCACTGACAAACTGCCTGCTGCTGTCTCCTTTTATACACAGCGCCCCGACCTGCCCGAGAAACGCGCAGAGAAACAGAGGCGGGGAGGGGAGGAGACAGAGTCAGAGTGACGGACAGAGCCGAGAGCGGCCTCTCATCGTCCAGCTCCGCCTTCACTTTACCACAACCGCCAATTTCCAACGATTCATCCGACACTCAGCGCTCCAGCGAAAAACAAAACTCCCTCACACACCACGTACGTACTGAACGGTTTCTGGGTTTTTGCTGATTCTCCTGCTTTAAATTATAGGAAGTGCTTTTCCATTCTACAAATCCCCGAGGACCTCGGTCTGTCCCTCCCGGCTCCATGCCCAGTGCGAGCGCCCTCACACACAGCAGTTGGTGGGCGAGGGTGCAGTCACTTCCAGTGATGAGAGGATTGATTCATTAGAACATTTGTTCCTCTGAGTCCCCAGGGAAATGAAAGACCGGTCACATACAGGAACAGGATACATAACCAGATATATAGACCGCGCTTCTGGCGCCTTCGAAAGCCCAGGTAAAGGTGTGGCTGAGGAGCTGGTGTGAGGTGGGTGGGGGCTTCAGGTACAAGGATCATTGGACTCTCGAAATGAAGGGGAGACGGGTCCAAGGTGGAGGGGAGACAATATGTTTACGGGGAGATTCCCTCCAGCTGCACGGAAGGGTTTAAACGAGCAGGAACATACAATAGACAATAGGTGCAGGAGTAGGCCATTCGACCCGTCGAGCCAGCACCGCCATTCACTGTGATCATGGCTGATCATCCACCGTCAGTATCCAGTTCCTGCCTTACCCCCATAACCTTTGATTCCGCTATTGTTAAGAACTCTATCCATCTCTTTCTTGAAAGCATCCAGACACTTGGCCTCCACCGCCTTCTGGGGCAGGCATTCCATATATCCACCACTCAACTCCGGTCTAAATGGCCTACCCCTTATTCTTAAACTGTGGCCTCTGGTTCTGGACTCACCCATCAGCAGGAACATGCTTCCTGCCTCCAGCGTGTCCAATCCCTTAATAATCTTATATGTTTCAATAAGATCCCCTTTCAGCGTTCTAAATTCCAGAGTATACAAGCCCAGTCGCTCCAATCTTTCAACATCGCCATCCCGAGAATTAACCTTGTGAACCTACGCTGCACTCCCTCAATAGCAAGAATGTCCTTCCTCAAATTTGGAGACCAAATCTGCACACAATATTCCAGGTGTGGTCTCACCAGGACCCTGTACAATTGCAGAAGGACCTCTTTGCTCTTATACTCAATTCCCCTTGTTATGAAGGCCAGCATGCCATTAGCTTTCTTCACTGCCTGCTGTACTTGCATGCTTGCTTTCAGTGACTGATGTACAAGAACACCTCGATCTCGTTGTACTTCCCCTTTTCCTAACTTGACTCCATTTAGATAATAATCTGCCTTCCTGTTCTTACCACCAAAGTGGATAACCTCACATTTATCCACATTAAACTGCATCTGCCATGCATCTGCCCACTCAACCAGCCTGTCCAAGTCACCCTGCATTCTCATAACATCCTCCTCACATTTCACACTGCCACCCAGCTTTGTGCCATCGGCAAATTTGCTAATGTTACTTATAATTCCCTCATCTAAATCATTAATATAGATTGTAAACAGCTGCGGTCCCATCACTGAACCCTGCGGTAACCCACTGGTCACTGCCTGTCATTCCGAAAGGGACCCGTTAATCGCCACTCTTTGTTTTCTGTCAGCCAGCCAATTTTCAATCCACGTCAGTACTCTGCCCCCAATGCCACATGCCCTAATTTTGCCCACTAATCTCCTTTGTGGGACTTTATGAAAGGCTTTCTGAAAGTCCAGGTACACTGCATCCACTGGATCTCCCTTGTCCATTTTCATAGATACATCCTCAAAAAATTCCAGAAGATTAGTCACACACGATTTCCCCTTTGTATGTCCATGCTGACTCGGACCGATCCTGTTACTGCTATCCAGATGTGTCGTAATTTCATCTTTTATAATTGACTCCAGCATCTTTCCCACCACAGACGTCAGGCTAACTGGTCTATAATTCCCTGTTTTCTCTCTTCTTCCCTTCTTGAAGATAGGGACAACATTAGCCACCCTCCAATCCACAGGAACTGATCCTGAATCTATAGAACATTGGAAAATGATTACCAATGCATCCACGATTTCTAAAGCCACCTCCTTAAGTACCCTGGGATGCAGACCATCAGGTCCCGGGGACTTATCAGCCTTCAGACCCAACAGTCTATCCAACAATATTTCCTGCCTGATATAAATTTCCTTCATTTCATCCATTACCCTAGGTCCTTTGGCCACTATTATATCTGGGAGATTGTTTGTGTCTTCTCCAGTGAAGACAGATCCAAAGTACCTGTTCAACTCGTCTGCCATTTCCTTGTTCCCCATAATAAATTCACCCGTTTCTGTCTTCAAGGGCCCAATTTTGGTCTTAACTATTTTTTTTTTCCTTTTCACATAGCTAAAGAAGCTTTTACTATCCTCCTTTATAATCTTGGCTAGTTTATCTTCGTACCTCATTTTTTCTCCGCGTATTGCCTTTTTAGTTACCTTCTGTTGCTCTTTAAAAGTTTCCCAATCCTCCAGCTTCCCACTCATCTTTGCTATGTTATACTTCTCTTTTATTTTTATACTGTCCATTACTTCCCTTGTCAGCCACGGCCTCCCTTTACTCCCTTTAGGATCTTCCTTCCTCTTCAGAATGAACTGATCCTGCACCTTCCGCATTATTCCCAGAAACACTGCCATTGCTTTTCCACTGTCATCCCTGCTAGGATATTGTTCCACTGAACTTTGGCCAGCTCCTCCTTCACAGCACCATAGTTCTGTTTGTTCAATTGTAATACTGACACATCTCCCCCATTTCACGTACATCTGCTCTCACTCCATCCTCCCACCACCCCACTAGGAATAGGGTTCCCCTGGTGCTCACCTACCACCCCACCAGCCTCCGGGTCCAACATATTATTCTCCGTAACTTCCGCCACCTCCAATGGGATCCCAACACTAAGCACATCTTTCCCTCCCCCCACCCTGTATTCCACAGGGATCGCTCCCTACATGACTCCCTTGTCCATTCGTCACCCCCATCCCTCCCAACTGATCTCCCTCCTGGCACTTATCCGTGTAAGCGGAACAAGTGCTACACATGCCCTTACACTTCCTTCCTTACCACCATTCAGGGCCCCAAGCAGTCCTTCCAGGTGAGGCAACACTTCACCTGTGAGTCGGCTGGGGTGATATACTGCGTCCGGTGCTCCCGATGTGGCCTTTTGTATATTGGCGAGACCAAACACAGACTGGGAGATGCTTTGCTGAACACCTACGCTCTGTCCGCCAGAGAAAGCAGGATCTCCCAGTGGCCACACGTTTTAATTCCACATCCCATTCCCATTCTGACATGTCTATCCACGGCCTCCTCTACTTTAAAGATGAAGCCACACTCAGGTTAGAGGAACAACACCTTATATTCCGTCTGGGTAGCCTCCAACCTGATGGCATGAACATCGACTTCTCTAACTTCCGCTAATGCCCCACCTCCCCCTCGTACCCTATCTGTTACTTATTTTTATACACACATTCTTTCTCTCTCTCCCCTTTTTCTCACTCTGTCACTCTAAATATACCCCTTGCCCATCCTCTAGGTACCCCCCCCCCCCCACACCCTCCATGTCTTTCTTCCCGGACCTCCTGTCCCATGATCCTTTCGTATCCCTTTTGCCTATCACCTGTCCAGCTCTTGGCTCCATCCCTCCCCCTCCTGTCTTCTCCTATCATTTTGGATCTCCCCCTCCCCCTCCAACTTTCAAATTCCTTACTCACTCTTCCTTCAGTTAGTCCTGACGAAGGGTCTCGGCCTGAAACATCGACTGCACCTCTTCCTAGAGATGCTGCCTGGCCTGCTGCGTTCACTAGCAACTTTTATGTTTGTTGCTTGAATTTCCTGCATCTGCAGAATTCCTGTTGCTAGAGAGTACCCCAGTTTCTGTCACACATAACAATAAGTACTCCTGTTTGAGTACTGTTGGGGGGGGTGAACAACCTTCCTGGGGAAACAACAGTGGCCACGCCTCTGGCACAGAGTCTGACCCTGTGGTTCAGAAGGGCAGGGAAAGGAAGAGGATGGCAGCAGTGATAGGGGACTCTATAGTTAGGTGGTTGGACAAGCGATTCTGTCGACACAGGTAAGAAACACGGATGGTAGTTTGCTTCCCAGGTGCCAGGGTGTGGGAAGTTTCTGATCACATCCACGATACCCTGAAGTAGGTAGGAGAACAGCCAGAGGTTGTGGGACATATTGGTACCAATGACATATGTAGAAAAAGGGAGGAGGTCCATGAAAACAGACTGCAGGGAGTTCGGAAGGAAGTTGAGCAGCAGGACCTCACAGGTAATCTCGGGAGTACAGGAATAGAATGAGGTGGAGGATAAATGCCTGGCTGGGGGATTGGAGCAGGGGTCAGGGATTCAGATTTCTGGATCTTTGGGACCTCTTTTGGGGCAGGTGTGACCTGTACAAACAGGACAAATTGCACTTGAATCCCAAGGGGACCAATATCCTGGCGGGGAGGTTTACTGAGGCTGTTGGAGAGAGTTTAAACTAGCACTGTAGGGGGTAGGAACTGAACTGAAGTGATGGAGGAAAGGGAGGTTGGCACTCAGATAGAGAAAGCTTGGAAAAGGAGAATAGGCAGGTGATAGACAAGGGACGCGCTTAGACCGATGGTTTGAGATGTGTCTATTTTAACGCAAGGAGTATTATGAAAAATGCGGATGAGCTTAAAGCATGGATCAGCACTTGGAGCTATGATGTTGTGGCCATTACGGAGACTTGGATGTTGCAGGGGCAAGAATAGCTACTTCAAGTGCCAGGCTTTAGTTGTTTCAGAAAGGACAGGGAAGGAGGCAAAAGAGGTATGGGCGTGACACTGTTGATCAGGGATAGTATCATGGCTGCAGAAATGGAAGAAGTGAGGGAGGGGTTGTCTACAGAGTCTCTGTGGGTGGAAGTTAGGAATAGGAAGGGGTCAATAAGTCTACAGGGTGTTTTTTATCGACCACCCAATAGTAACAGTGACATCGAGGAGCAGGTAGGGAGACAGATTCTGCAAAGATGTAACAATAACAGGGTTGTTGTGGTGGGAGATTTTAATTTGCCTAAATATTGAATGGCATCTCCCTAGAGTGAGGAGTTTAGATGGGGTTGAGTTTGTTTGGTGTGTTCAGGAAGGTTTCTTGACACAATATGTAGATAACCCTACAAGAGGAGAGACTTGTATTTGATCTGGTATTGAGAAATGAACCTGGTCAGGTGTCAGGTCTCTCAGTGGGAGAGCATTTTGGACATAGTGATCACAATTCTATCTCCTTTACCATAGTATAAGGGAGGGATAGGAACAGACAAGTTAGGGAAATGTTTAATCGGAGTAAGGAGAAATATGAGGCTATTCAGGCAAACTTGGAAGCATAAGTTGGAAACAGATGTTCCCAGGGAAATGTATGGAAGAAATGTAGCATATCCTCAGGGGATATTTGTGTGGGGTTCTGCATAGGTACATTCCAATGAGACAGGGAAAGGACGGAAGGGTACAGGAACCGTGGTGTACAAAGGCAGTTGTAAATCCAGTCAAGAAGATAGAAGAGCTTACGAAAGGTTCAAAAAACGAGGTAATGATATGAATCTAGGAGATTAAAAGGCTAGCAGGAAGAAGCTTAAGAATGAAATTAGGAGAGCCAGAAGATGCCATGTGAAGGCCTTGGCAGACAGGAATACGGAAAACCCTAAAGCATTCTACAAGTATGTGAAGAGCAAGAGGATAAGACGTGAGAGAGAATGGGACCAATCAAGTGTGACAGTGCAACAGTGTGTATGGAACCGAAGGAGATAGCAGAGGTACTTAATGAATACTTTGCTTCAGTATTCACTATGGAAAAGGATCTTGGTGATTGTAGGGATGACTTGCAGGTGACTGAAAAGCTTGAGCATATAGATATTAAGGATGTACTGGAGCTTTTGGAAAGCATCAAGTTGGATAAGTTACTGGGACCGGACGGAATGTACCCTGGCTATTGCTGGAAGTGAGGGAGGAGATTGCTGAGCCCATGGCGAGGATCTTTGCATCATCAATAACAACGGGAGAGGTTCCGGAGGATTGGAGGGTTGCGGAGGTTGTTCCCTTATTCAAGAAAGGGAGTAGAGATAGCCCAGGAAATTACAGACCAGTGAGTCTTACTTCAGTGGTTGGTAAGTTGATGGAGAACATCCTGAGAGGCAGGATTTATGAACATTTGGAGAGGCATAATACGATTAGGAATAGTCAGCTTGGCTTTGACAAAGGCAGGTCGTGCCTTACGAGCCTGATTAAGTTTTTTGAGGATTTCATTAAACACATTGATGAAGGTAGAGCCCAAGATATAATGTATATGGATTTCAGCAAGGCATGTGATAAGCTACCCCATGCAAGACTTATTGAGAAAGTAAGGAGGCATGGGATCTAAGGAGACATTCCTTTGTGGATCCAGAAACAGGCTTGCCCACAGAAGGCAAAGAGTGGTTGTAGATGGGTCATATTCTGCATGGCAGTTTGTGACCACTGGTGTGCCTCAGAGATCTGTTCTCGGATCCCCTACTCTTCATGATGTTTATAAATGACCTGGATGAGGAAGTGGAGGAATGGGTTAGTAAATTTGCTGGTAAAACCAAGGTTGGATGTGTTGTGGATAGTGTGGAGTACTGTCAGAAGTTATAGCGGGACATTGGTAGGATGCAAAACTGGGCTGAGAAGTAGAAGATGGAGTTCAACCCATGTAAGTGTGAGGTGGTTCAGTTTGGTAGGTCAAATATGATGTCAGAATATAGCATTAATGTTAAGACACTTGGCAGTGTGGAGGATCAGAGGGATCTTGGGGTCCAAGCCCATAAGACACTCAAAGCTGCTACGCAGGTTGACTCTGGTTAAGAAGGCATATGGTGCATTGGCCTTCATCAACCATGGGATTGAGCTTAAGAGCCGAGAGGTAATGTGGCAGATATGCAGGTCCCTGGTCAGACCCCACCTGGAGTACTGTGCTCAATCCTGGTCGCCTCACTACAGGAAGGAGTGGTAACCATGGAAAGGGTGCAGAGGAGATTTACAAGGATGTTGCCTGGATTGGGGAGCATGCCTTATGAGAATAGGATGAGTGAACTCGGCCTTTTCTCCTTGGAGTGACGGAGGATGAGAGGTGACCTGATAGGTGTGTACAAGATAATGACAGTTGTTGATCATGTGGATAATGAGAGGCTTTTCCCCAAGGCTGAAATGGCTAGCATGAGAGGGCACAGTTTTAAGGTGCCTGGAAGAAGGTGCAGAAGAGATTTTTTTTTTTTTACACAGAGAGTGGTGAGTGCGATGACTTGGCTTCTGGCGGCGGTGGTCGAGGTGGAAACAATAGGGTCTTTTAAGAGACTCCTGGATGGATCCATGGAGCTTAGAAAAATAGAGGGCTATGGGTAAGCCGAGGTAATCTAAGGTAAGGACATGATCGGCACAGCTTGGTGGGCTGAAGTGCCTGTATTGTACTGTAGGTTTTTTATGTTTCTATAGGCAGGGCAGCCTCATTTCTGTGGTAGAGAAGCTACTGGGGAGGATATTGAGGTACAGGATTTATGCACATTTGGAAAGGCATGGCCTGCTTAGGGACAATCAGCATGGTTTTGTGTGGCACATCACACTTGACGAAGTTGCTTGAGGTTTGTGAGGTGGTGATATAGACAATAAGGTATAGGGGTAGAATTAGACCATTTGTCCCATCGAGTCTGCTCCGACATTTCATTGTGGCTGATCCAATTGTCCTCTCGGCCCCAATCTCCTGCCTTCTCCATGTGTCCCTTCATGCCCTGACCAATCAAGAATCTACCAACCTCTACATATAAATATACATGAAGTCTTGGATCAATAGCTGCCTTTGGCAATGAATTCCACAGATTCACCACTCTGTGGCTCAAGAAATTCCTCATCTCCACATTCTACAAGGATCCTCCTCTATTCTGAGCCTGTGTCCTCTGGTCTTAGATACTCCCATCCTCTGTACATGCAATTTATCAAGGCCTTTCACCATTTGATATTCTAGTGAATACAGGCCCAGAGGCACTAAACACTCTTCATATGACAAGCTGTTTAATCCTGGAATCAATTTTGAGAACGTCCTTTGAAACCCATCCAGTTTCAGCCCATCCTTCCTAAGATAAAGGGCCCAAAACTGCTCACAATACTCCAAGTGAGACCACACCAGTACTTTATAAATTCTCAATATTATTATGATTAGCACGTATATGGTGGGCCAAGGGGCAGGTTGCCATCTATTCCAGATTGCGTTTTGACAAATATGTTTGATCTACCAGGTATTGCAGGGACATGGTTACAGGGACTGGGACTGGGAACTCAACCTTCCATCATGTTTCATGTTCCACACGGAATCGGCAAAATGGAAAGGAGAAGAGTGGATTTGTTCATAATGTGCTGGTGAGGGGGTGGATACAGTGCCTATAGTATTTAGTCTCACTGGATGTTTTCATGTTTTATTGTTTTACAACATTGAATCATAGTGGATTTAATTTAAAACACTGATCATCAGAGAAGACACTGTGGTGTCCAAATGAAAAGATCTTTAAAAAGGGATCTAATTTAATTACAAATATAAAACACAAAATAATTGACGGATAAGTATTCACCTCCTTCAAGTCAGTAATTAGTTGATGCACCTTTGGCAATAATCATAGTAGACTCTGTGTGGATAGGTCTCTATCAGCTTTGCACACCTGGAAACTGCGATTTTTCCCCTTCTTCACAAAACTGCTGAAGATCTGTCAGAGTGCATGCAGTTTGTGCACAAACTGTCCATTTCAAGTCCAGCCACAATTAGATTGAGGTCTGGACCCTGACTTGGCCACTGCAGGACATTAACTTTGTTTTAAGGCGTTCCTGTGTAGCTTTGGTTTTGTGTTTGTGGTCACTGGCTTCCGTCAAACTTAGTGTTCAGTTTGATGGTCAAAAAGGGCAATTTTGTTTATATCAGACCATAGAAACTTCTTCCAGCTGACTTCAGGGTCTGTCACTTCTGGCAAATTCCAGGCAAGGCTTCATGAGAGCATTTTTCAGTGGCTTTCGCTTCACCCCTCTCCCAAAAAGCTGCAACTGTTGAAGCACCTGGGCAACAGTTGTTGTGTGCACAGTCTCTCCCATCTCAGCCACTGCAGCTTGTAACTCCTCCAGAGTTGTCACAGGTCACTTGGAGCCTCTCTCACTGGTCCCCTTCTTGCACGGTCACTCAGTTTTTGAGGATGGCCTGATCTTGGCAGATTTACAGCTGTGCCACATTCCTCCCATTTCTGGATGAGTGACATAACTGTACTCCAAGGGTATTTAGTGACTTGAATCCATCTCCTGACATGTGTTTTTCCAAAGCATTTTTGCAGAGCTGCTTGGAGTGTTAATTTGTCTTCATGGTGTAGTTTCTCCCAGGATACTGACTCACCAGTAGTTGGACCTTCCAGAAACAGACATATTTTTACTACAATCAATTGAAACACCTTGACTACACATGGTGATCTCCATTAAACTGATTATGTAACTCCTAAAACCAAGTGGCTGCACCAGTGATGATTTGGTGTGTCATATTAAAAGGGGTGAATACTTATACAGGCAATTGTTTTATGTTTTTATATCTGTAATTAATTTAGAGATCTGTTTTCACTTTGACACAAATGAGTTTTTTTTTACCGTTGCTCAGTATAAAAAAAAGCCAAATTCAACCAAAGTGATTCAATGTTGTGAAACAATAAAAGACGAAAACTTCCAAGGGGCGTGAATACTTTTCATCGGCACTTTACATGTAGCGACAGTCATGGTGAAAGGGGGAGGGAAAGAAGACACGGGGAGGAGTGGTCTCAAGATCCTCAGGTGTTCCTCCTGATGGGATAAAACACAAAGAGGGGAAATATCAAAGAGAGATGAGAATGGAACTGTGATTGTCATGAGAGATTTAATCAGAAGCAGATTAGGGTAGCGCTGCATCGAGTATCTTTGCTCTGTGAGCTGCTACAACCACGATCTGCTGGTGACAACCCATTCCAATTGAGTTTCCGATTCACATATCGACATATCGGTCCCTTACAGCTGTTTTAACCGGTGGTGGGGTAATAATGGGACAAGCTCCCACTTCCAATTAAATGCCGCCAACGGTGTGTGCCTCAGATTGTCTCTGTCAACCAAGTCCAGCTCCTGGCTTTTACATATGGCTTAGCTATGACATCCGACAAACTGTTTCTAGTGACAGGGGAAGATGCAAATGGGTTTACTGCCATCATATAACCAACCGCTATGGGCAGATGAGGCTCCTCAGCCATACTTGGCAGATCCAGTGGAAGAAAAATTCTGATCTCAAACCTCCACTGGGCTGTGGCTAGACCCATTCATGGGAAGACTTCGGGAGTAAACCCTGAGGAACAATCCGGAGCTGGATTCCCTGTCGGTCCTGTGTTCAATGCAGACTGGCAATCCTGCAACACCGCTGGTGCCTGACTGCATCGGTCTCTGCCGTTGCTTTGCATTCATCAGCTGTGTGGAGAGCAGGGGCCCCTGCATGGGCAACTGCTTGCTTTACATACCTTACTTCCCTGACTTACATACTGACTTTGACACTAGGGTGCAATATCCATGATCGACCCTGACCTGCAGAGGGCCATCACCAACATGTCCGTACACAGCCTCCTCTCCCGCTACAGTGAGGCCAAGTACAGGTTGGATGAGCAAATCCTCATATTCTGACTGTGCAGCCTCCGACCTCGAAGGCATGAACACTGATTTCTCCAAATTCAAGAAATCATTACCCTCTGTTTCCACACCCCCCCCCCAGTGAACTACTACTTTTCTTCTGACTTTTGCCACCTCTCCTCACGCACCCTCATGACCTGCTCATCAACTCTCTCTGGTTCCCCACCTCCTCCGTGTCATCCCATGGTCCATCATTCTCTCCTATTAGATTTCTTTCCCTCCATCTCTTTGCCTTTTCTGCCTGTCACCCAGCTCCTCACATCATCATCCCTCCACAAACCACATGTTCCCCACCCCTCACTTGTCCTCCTCCCCCTCCCCCACCACCTTATTCTGGCTTTTGTCCCTTTCTTTCTAATCCCGATGAAGGTTCTCAGCCCGAAATGTCAACTGTTTGCTGAGTTCCTCCAGCATTTTCTGTGTGTTTGCTTCAGTCTGTGTATTGATTAAGCTAATCTAACTGGTACAGTGGAAGAGGAATTTGTGAAATGGTCAGAGACAGTTTCCTACAGCAGTATCTTACCCATGAATGGGCCATTTCAGATGTAATCTGTGCAGTGAGGTGGGATTACAGAGAGATCTTGTGGTGAAGGATCCCTGAAGAAGTGATCACAATGTGGGAGATCTCCAGACCACAGATTGAGGGTGAACACCAGGTCAGAACCAGTGTCCTCAACCTAAATAAAGACAATTACAGAGACGTGACAGTGGAGTTGTCTGGGGCAGATGGGGTAAGTAGGCTTAGGGACAGGTCAGTAATGAGCAGTGGCAGATGTTTAAGGAGAGAGTGTTCGTAACACTCAGCAGACGTTGATCCCGATTAGATAGAGGGATCACAGACAGCAAAGAACATTCTGTGGTCAAAGGAGGCAGACAAGAAGATCAGGACTTTTCCAGGAACCAGTGATGAGACAAAAACTAAAACTAACAAGGAAAAAGCAGAGAAGTTAACTCCAGTAATTTGCATTAGTGTTCACAGTGCCAGCGCAGCAAACATCCCACAGATGGTGACATTTCAATATTGTGCCATAATGCGTAACAATCACCATCACGAGGGAAAAAACTAATGGGACTAAACGCAAACACTACTTGGTCCCAAAGACCTGCACTGGAGGCTTTCACAGGAAGTCTGGAGAGAAAGTAGAGACATTGAAGTCTGTCAAAACTCAGTGTTACAGAAAGGTCCCAGTGGAGTTGAAAACCATTGTTGAAGATGGGTGAAAGATGAAAAGCAGGTAACTGTAGTCCAGTTAACTTCACTTCAGGTACTGGAGTCTATAATCTATAAAGAAATAATGTCATTTAGAAAAGTTTAATGTCATTGAAATAAGTCACCAGGGTTTACAGACAAATTCACACAGCACAGAAACGAGCCCTTCAGCTCAAATAGTCCATGCTGACCAAAGTTCCCATCTGAGCTTGTGATCTGTAACCCCCTCACCACCACATTATGAACAAGGTTGTCCTCCCCCTTGTCTCATTTCCTTCCATTTGACCCATATCCTTCAAAACCTTTCCTTTCCATCTACCCGCCTAAGTGCCTTTTTAATGTAGCTGACTCAACCACTCCCCATAGCAGCTCATTCCATTTACTGACCAGTCTGTGTGTGGAAAAGTTGCCCTTCAGGTCCCTATTACATCCCATCTTAAACCAATGCCCTCCAGTTCTTGATTCCCCAACACTGGCAAAGAGACTGTTCTCTTTGACCCAACCCAGATTCCTCATGAATTTATACGCCTCTGCAATATCAGAACTCATTCTCCAACATTCCAGGGAAAATTGTCTAAAATCCTTTCCACAAATCTCCTCTGCACTCTTTCCAGCTAATGGTGTCTGTCATACAGCAGGGTGACCAAAACAAATCATTCTGGTCGCCAGTGAATCTTCTCAGCTCCAGGGTGGACAAGGTCAATTGTCTAATAAGGACACACTTCAGTAAAAACACTGACACCATATACCAAGCACACTGAGCTGCCAGAGCACAGCATCGGCCAGTGAGGACACAGACCAGTACAACACCCGGCTCTCTACTACAAAGTTCAAAGCTGAAAGTTAAATGTATTATCAAAATACATTTCTGTCACCATATACAACCCTGAGATTAGTTTTCTTCTGGGTATACTGCTGGTTTGTTAGAGCGGTAGGGGAGGGCTAAACTAATGTGGCAAGGGTGGGGTTGTAGGAACCAGAGTGGAGGCACTCAGGATAGGATGGAGGGTAAAAAAGCAAAGATAGCATGCAATTACACTGTCAGGAAGGGCAGGCAGATGATAGGACATCACCGCAGCCAGCAGGGTGGGTATCAGTGCATGAGGGATGCAGAATCAAAGGGTAGCGATACTGTACTCAGGGTGTTATATCTCTACCCACAGAGTATAAGAAATAAGGTGGATGATCTTATTGCCCTATTACAGATAGTCAGACATGCTGTCATGGCCATCGCTGAGTCGTGGCAGAAGGATGCTTGCAGTTGGGAGCTAAATGTCCAAGGTTACATGTTGTATCAGAGAGATAGGAAGGTAGGCAGAGGAGGTGGCAACAATTCAGTAGAATGATGTGATAGAGGATCAGAAGATGCTGAATCATTCTGCATTGAGTTTCGAAACTGCAAGGGTAAAAGGACCCTGACGGCAGTTATATACAGGCCTCCAAACAGTAGCCTGGATATGGACCACAGAATACAACAGGAAATAGCAAAGACGTGCCAAAGAGCAATGTTATGATAGTCATGGGAGATCTCAACATGCAGATAGATTGGGAAAATCAGGTTGGAAATAGATCTCAAGGGAGTGAGTTTGTTGAATACCTACAAGATGGCTTTTTAGAACAGGGATCAGCTACATTAGATTGGGTGTTATATAATGAACCTGAGATGATTAGGGAGCTTAAGGTAAAAGAATCCTTAGGAAACAGTGATGACAATATGATTGTGTTCAACTTGAAATTTGATAGGAAGAAAGAAAAGTCTGACGTATCAGTATTTCAGTGAAGTAAAGAATATTACAGTGGTATGAGAGAGGAGTTGGCCAAAGTAAATTGGAAGCAGATGCTGGCAGGGATCAAGCAGAGAAGCAATGGTGTGAGTTTGTGGGAAAAATGAGGAAGATGCAGGATAGATGTTTTCCAAAAAATGAAGAAACACTCAAATGGTAAAATGGGGCTGATGAGGGAAGTCACAGCTAATGTAAAAGCAAAAGAAAGTGCATCCAACAATGCAAAAATTAGTGGTAAGACAGAGGATTGGGAAGCTTTTAAAAGCCGACAGAAAGAATAACAGGAGGGAAAAGATGAAATGTGAAAACAAATAGCAAACAATATCAAAGTGCATAGTAATAGTTTTCTCAAGTGTGTTAAAAATAACAGAGAGATGAGAGTGGATATAGGACCGTTGGAATACGAGGGTGGAGAAATAATAAAGGGGGACAAGGAGATGGCTAATGAACTAAATGGGTATTTTGCATCAGTCTTTGCAGAAGACACTAGCAGTGTGCCAGATATTGAATATAGAATAGTACAGCGCAATACAGGCCCTTCAGCCCACAATGTTGTGGTGTCCCTTAAACTCTCCATCCCATATTACCCCCCACCTTAAAGGGTGTAAAGGTGTGAGGGAAGAGAAGTCAGTGCAGTTACAATTGCAAGTGAGAAGGTGCTCAAAAAGCTGAAGGACCTGAAGGTACATGTCACTCGGACCAGATGTACTGCACCCTACGGTTCTGAAAGAGATAGCAATAGAGATTGTGAGGGCATTAGTAATTATCTTTCAAAATCATTGGATTCTAGCATGGTGCCAGATAACTGGAAAACTGCAAATGTCACCCCACTCTTTAAGACTCCAGGAAAGCAACAGAAATGAAATTATAGACCAGTTAGCCTGAACTCAGTGGTTGGGAAGTTGTTGGAGTCAATTGTTAAGGATGAAGTTCTCGAGTACTTGGAAACACAGAACAAGATAGGACAAATACTGCATGGTTTCCTTAAGGGAAAATCTTGCCTGATGAACCTGTTGGAATTCTTTGAGAAGATTACATGTAGATTGGGTAAAGGGGATGCTGCCATGTTGTATATTTGGACTTTCAGAAGGCCTTTGACAAGGTGCCACATATGAGGCTGCTTACCACATTAAGAGCCCATGGTATTACAGGGAAGGTACAAGCATTGACTGATTGGGAGAAGGCAGCGAGTGGTAATAAAAGGATCCTTTTCTGGTTGGTTGCCAGTAAGTAGTGGTGTTCTGCAGGAGTCAGTATTCAACCGCTTCTTTTTATGCTGGATATCAATGATATCGATGATGAAATAGATGGCTTTGTTGTCAAGTTTGCAGATGATATGAAGACTGGTGGAGGGGCAGGTAGTGTTGAGGAAATGGGTCGGCTGCAGAAGGACTTAAACAGATCAGGAGATGGGCAGGAGAGTAGCGAATGAAATACAATGTCAGAAAATGCATGGTCATGCTCTTTGGTAGTAGAAATAAATGTGCAGACTTTCTAAATGGGCAGAAAATCCAAAAATCTGAGATGCCAAGGGAATTGGCAGTCCTCGTGCAGAACAACCTAAAGGTTAACTTGTAGATAGAGCTGGTGGTGAGGAAGGCAAATACTATAATTAACATTCCTTTCAAGGGGTCTCAAATATAAGAGCAGGGATGTGATGCTGAGGCTTTATAAGGCACTGGTGAGACCTCACCTTGACGACAGTGAACAATTTTGGGCTCCTCATCTCAGAAAAGATGTAGTGGCATTGGAGAGGGTTCAGAGGAGGTGCATAAGGATGATTCCAGGATTGAGAGTGTTAGCCTCTGAGAAATGTTTGATAGCTCTGGGTCTGTACTCACTGGAATTTAGAAAGATGAGGGGGGATCTCATTGAAACCTTTCAAATGTTGAATGGACTAGACAGAGAAGATGTGGAAAAGACGTTTCCCATTTCCCATGGCGAGGGAGTCTAAGACAAGTGGGCACAGCCTCAGGGTAGAGGGGCGCCCATTTAAAACAGAGATGCAGAGAAATTTCTTTAGCCAGAGTGTGGTGAATTTGTGGAATTTATTACCAGAGGCAGCTGTGGGGGCCAGGTCGTTGGGTGTATTTAAGGCAGAGTTTGATAGTTTCTTGACTGGATGGGGTATCAAAGGCTTCAGGAAAAAGGCCGAGGAGTGAGGTTGAGGAGGAGAAACAAGGGTCAGCCATGATTGAATGGTGGGGCAGACTCGATAGGCCAAATGGCCTAATTCTGCTGCTATGTCTTATGGTCTTACTCAGTAAATCCAAGAATCACAACATAATAAATGAAAGACCGCACCCAACCCAGTAACCAAATAACCAATGTGTAAACGACAACAACGTGTGCAAATACAAGAGAGAAAATAATAATAATCATAGAGAAATGAGAAATAAATAGAGAACATAAGATGCAGAGGTTGTGGAAGTGAGTCAACAGAAACAGACAATAGGTGCAGGAGTAGGCCATTCGGCCCTTCGAGCCAGCACTGCCATTCATTGTGATCATGGCTGGTCATCCACCATCAGTACCCCATTCCTGCCTTCTCCCCATATCCCTTGACTCCACTATCTTTAACAGCTCTATCTAACCCTTTCCTGAAAGCATCCAGAGAATTGGCCTCCACTGCCTTCTGAGGCAGAGAATTCCACAGATCCACAACTCTCTGGGTGAAAAAGTTTTTCCTGAACTCCGTTGTAAATGGCCTACCCCTTATTCTTATACTGTGGCCTCTGGTTCTGGACTCCCCCAACATCGGGGACATGTTTCCTGCCTCTAGTGTGTGCAATCCCTTAATAATCTTATACATTTCAATCAGATCCCCTCTCATCCTTCTAAATTCCAGTGTATACAAGCGCAGTCGCTCCAATCTTTCAACATATGATAGCCCTGCCATCCCGGGAATTAACCTCGTAATTGTGGGAAACAGTTTGTGATGAGTTAAGTGAAGTTAAACCGAGTTATCTCCACTGGTTCTGGTTTAAGGTGACACTGGTGAATCTCTTTTTCTAGTAAATGAATAGCCTGTAACTTCCCTTTGGACTTAGAGGCAATTTGATGTGGCAGAACGGAGGTGAGGCAGCGGACCCGTCACTGACAGTGAGGAAGACACGAAGTTCGTTTGATTTAAACGCCGGGCCCAAATGGAAAAGTCAGGTACAGGCCAAATGGAAGCAGCGGGGACCAGGCCCCAGATCATATCGAAGCAACTGAACCCAGTGTTTGGATGATGATTTCGGTGCCAGGCCAGATTGAAATGGTCAGTGTGTTGGGCCCGAGGCCAGGGACCAGCCGGTTCAGCTCGTTGCTCCTTTCTGTGCTGAACTAAGCATCTGTGGACGGACTCTCTGAGGATTTCAGTTCAAAATGCTACAGTATTTGCTTGTGTTTATTGTTTGCATGATTTATTTTCCTTTCTGCACATTGGGTGTTTGACAGTCTTATTTTATCAGTGGGTTCTTTTGGCTTTCTTTGTTTTATGGCAGCCTGTTTGGAACGAACCTCAAGTTTGTAGAATATAAACATACATTGATAATAAATGTACTTTGAACTTTGGTTCAAAAACCTGATGGTTGAGGGATTAAATATGGTGAAAAATTTAACAAAATTCCAAACTGATGCTTTTTTAATTACAGGCCAGGATGCAGAAGAGTGGAAAATGACAAATATTCTTTCCCTTTTTAGGAACTGCAATAGGGACAAGACAGGAAACTATACCCTGGTGACTCTTACATTAGTGGTAGGGATATTTTGGAAATGATGGCACACACTCAGTGATTCAGGATCAGTTTCTGCCCCTCTGCCATCCGATTCCTAAACAGACACTGAAGCTTTGGACACTACCTCGCTTTTTAAAACACATATATTTTATATCAGTTTCTGCACTATTTTTACTATTTAATATACATATAAATTATTGACTGTAATTTACTTATTCATAGAACACATAGAAATCTACAGCACAATGTTGTGCTGACCATGTCACCTACTCTTGAAACTGCCTAGGATTTCCCTAGTGCAGAACCCTCTATTTTTCTAAGCTCCATGTACCTGTGTAAGAGGCTCTTAAAAAACGCTATTTTATCCGCTTCCACCACCATCGCCAGCAGTGCATTCCACACATCCACCACTCTGTGTGAAAAACTTACCCCTAACAACCCCTCAGTACCTATTTCCAGGCACCTTAAATCTATGCCCCATCGTGTTAGCCATTTCAGCCCTGGGAAAGGACCTCTGACTATCAACAAGATTAATGTCTCTCATCATCTTGTACACCTCTCTCAGGTCACTTCTCATCCTCCATTGTTCCATGGAGAAAAGACCAAGTTCACTCAACCTATTCTCACAAGGCATGCTCTCCAATCCAGGCAACATCCTTGTAAATCTTCTCTGCACTCCTCTTCACATTCTTCCTGTAGTGAGGTGACCAGAACTGAACACAGAACTCCAAGTGGGGTCTGACCAAGGGCTTTACCTCACAGCTCTTGAACTCAATCCCACAATCTCCTGTCGCACTCACTTCAATAATAAATAAATGCTTTGAGACGGTGGGCAAGGACTACATCTGCAGTGTGCTGACACGAACACGGGACCCCCAATTTGCCTACTGACACAACCGATCAACAGCTGATGCAATAGTCACAGCTCTGCACATTGCCCGTGGAGAAGAGGGATGCTTACGTCAGAATGTTGTTCTTGGACTACACTTGAGCATTCAACACCATAATTCCCTCCAGCCTCAACAAGAAGCTTAGAGACATCAGCCTTCATCCTGCCTTCTGTAGCTGGATCCTGGACTTCCTGTCAGATTGCTGGCAGGTGGTAAGAGTGGGCTCCCTCGCCGCTGTCCCTCTGACCCACAACACAGGTGCCCCTCAGGGCTGTGTACTGAGCTCCCTTCTTTACTCTCTCTACTCCCATGACTGTGTCGCCACCCACAGCTCCAATCTGCTGATTACATTTGCTGACGACACTGCACAGATTGGCCTAATTTCAAATAATTATGAGGCAACCTACAGAGAAGAAATCATCACCCTGACACAGTGGTGTCAAGAAAACAACCTCTCCGACAATATCGCAAAAACAAAGCAGCTGGTTGTGAACTACAGGATGAATGGAGACATTTATTGACATCAATGGATCTGGGGTTGAGAGGGTGAACACCTTTAAGCTCCTCGGCATAAACATCACCAAGGATCACACGTGGTCTGTGCTTACCGGCTGTGTGGGGAAACGGCACAACAGCGCATCTTTCACCTCAGACGGTTGAAGAAATTTGGTGTGGAACCCAAATCGTAAAAACTTTCTATAGGGGCACGATTGACAGCATCCTGACTGGCTTTTTAAAACTAAAGGGAATAGTTTTAAGGTCACAGTGAAAAGGGGATCTGAAGTGTAAATACTTCACACAGAGAATAATTGGTATCCCAAATGAGCCGCCGGAGGTGTGGGGGGCAGAAACCCATAAAGTCTCTGTTCATGAAAACTTCCCCGGAACCTGTCGTTCACTGTGTACATCCTGCCCTGGCTTAACCTCCCAAAATAGAGTCACTGGTTTATACAGAACTGAAACAGTCCTTTCCGTACAACTCATCCCCGCCGACCAAGTTGTCGACCTGAACTCGTCCCATCTGCCTGCATTAGGCCCGTATCCCTCTCAACCTTTCCCATCCATGTGACTGTGCAAATATGTTTTAAATATTGTACCTGAGGCAGAGAGCCGGTGCAGTGAGGCGCTGACAGACACTCACTGTTCCGCGGGCAGGAAGAGGAGAGGCGGATCGCACAGCGGAGCCGAAACCCCAACAAGTAGAGACCGACTCCACTTCTCTGCAGAGCCGTCCCGTCCATCCCGGATTTACCGCCCAGCCCCGGACCGGGCCGTTTCCCAGGAAACGATGTCGGTGAAGGAGGGCCCTCTGTGACGTCAGCGCGCCAGTGTCGTATTCATATTGTGTCACGTGCCGGAGGGGCAGCGGGAGCTGTCAATCACTGGATCCGCTGGGGAACTTGCGAACATTGTAAATAGAATGGGGACAGTGGGAGATTTCCGGGATCGGTGTCCCCACCCCCACGGAAATTGGGTGTGTTATAGACAGTAATATTCATATTTTAATTTGACTCTTCACGGTCTTAGAAATAGTTAATGTTTGTATACTGTATATTTTTGTGTGGATAATCTTTTGTAATTTTCGGCAAAACACGTTGTAACTGGATCACTGAACACTCCGTGAAAAAAGAGCGTCACGAAAAAATATTGTCAAAGTCAAAAGTTAAACCCAGGCAAGTTGTTATTATAGTACTTATATGTCACCATATAGTTCAAAGTACAATTTATTCTGACAGTACATACGTGAAACCAGATACTGTACAACCTACTTGGAGGTAGGTACAGAGGAGATGTCAGGGGTAAGTTTTTTACGCAGAGAGTGGTGAGTGCGTGGAATGGGCTGCCGGCGGCCGTGGTGGAGGCGGAAACGACAGGGTTTTTAAAGAGACTCCTGGATGGATACATGAAGCTTGGAAAGATAGAGGACTATGGGTAAGCCAAGGTAGTTCTAAGGAAAGGACATGTTCGGCACAACTTTGTGGGCCGAAGGGCCGGCATTGTGCTGTAGGTTTTCTATGTTTCTATTATGTTTCTACAACCCTGAGAGTCCTTTTCTGTGGGCATTCTTAACAAAATCTACAGAACAATAACTGTAAATTGTAAATATGAGGAACGATAAACTGTAAGCAAACTGTGCAAACGAAGAAAGATAAATAGCAATAAATAACGAGTATGACATAACAATATAATAGAGCTCTTAAATAAGTGTATTTATCCCCTTTTGTTCAAGACACTGATGGTTGAGGGGTAGTAACTGTTCTTGAACCAGGTGGGGTGAGTCCTGAGATACCTGTACCTTCTACCTGATGGCAGCAGTGAGAAAAGAGCATTGCCTGGGTGGTGAGGATTTTTGACGACGGACGCTGCTTTCCTACAGCAATGTTTCACGTAGATGTGCTCAGTGGTTGTGAGGGTTTCACCCGTGATATACCAGGCCGAATCCACTACCTTTTGTAGGATTTGCCACCTCCGGGATGGAATCCCATTGGTCATGATGCATATGCCTTGGGGTGGATTTGACCCCATGATGCACGAAAGAAAGAGAATTCTGAAGTATGAGTGAGTGCCCTGATTGTGTGTCTGAATGGTCACGTGAGGGTCACTGTCCTGGACATCTAAGAGAACTCCGGTGGCCTGTGTGTTCACACATGGAGCAGACAGAAAGAAGTGTGTTGAGCAGTGGGTGGAATGGAAGAAGGGAGTGCTTGCAGAAGTACAGATATAAGGAGAAAGGTGTGAGGAAACGTTCAGCTGCCCTGTGGTGTTCACCTGGAGCGAAATGCAAAAATAATTGGTTGCTTCTCACAGTAAGAGCAAAGAAGATGAAATAAAGTTAGAGAAAAAAGCCTCAGAAAGAACAGGAAAATGCAATCGGGTCTACCTCAGTGTGTAACAAGACACAACTCGTACCAATGTCTGAGTAGGAAGTAGTAGGAACCTGCTGTACCTCAGCCTCCCACAGGTACGGTTACAACAAAGCCCACCCCAGTCGTGTCTCCTGAGTACTCGACGAGGCAGGTGTAAACCTCTGGTTAGCACGATGGGAGAATGAGCAATATGGAGACTTTTATGCACTCTGAACTAAAATGGTGTGTTATATTGAAGTGTTTCCTTCACACTCCACAGTGACATATGATACACAGTATTGCACAAAAAGCAGATGCGCACGTGAATGAATTTATAAAGTAGACAAGCAAGATATTTCAGAAGTTCACGGATTTACTCCATCATAATGAATGTTATTGTAAATGATGAGTAAATTAGGCCAGGTTAAATAAAATGCAGACTGTTACTTGTCTGAGGTGAAAAGAGGTAAGTAAAATTCTGAGTGGTTTACAATAATTCCAGATGAAATCAAGTGATTCAAACTGTTTCTTTCTTTCATTTTAAATCTTTTATTTATTGAATTAGTACACAAAAGGTAAAACATATATAAACTAATACATTGTTGCGATATAAATTTACAGGAGATATTAATGCATAAAAAACAATACAAACAGTGCATTTTAGTTATAAAATAATGAGGTAATATAGTAGTATACTAATTTTCCATATATATCAACAAAGAGAAGAAAACCCCCCAAAAAAGACCCCCCCCCCAAAAAAACACCGTGCAACTAACCTAAAAAGCAAAGCAAAGCAATAGGCTAACTAGGTATCAAGTAGACTTAAACAACTTAAACAATCACGTCCTCAAACCCGACCTCCATTAATAACCGTTAAAAACCAAGAAGGAAATGTAAATATTATCAGAGAAAAAAAGTTACATTAAATGAAAATGTTGAATAAAAGATCTCCAGATCTGTTCAAATTCTACTGAAGTATCATAAAGATTACTTCTGACTTTTTCCCAATCTAAAGATAGTATCGTTTGAGAAAACAAAAAAAAACGTAGTTGGGGCATTAATCTCCTTCCAATGTTGTAAAATACATCTTTTCGCCATTAAAGTAAGAAATACAATCATTCTACGGGCTGAAGGGGAAAGATTACTGGAAGATTCAAACTGTTAAGGGAATGGATAATATTTGTGTGAGGACTGGAGACTCCCTGGACTGTTCTACCACTGTCTCATTAATATTGACCATTGTATAAAAATATTGTGACAGTTGCCCGTTATTTTATTAATTAATTTGATTAATTATTTATTAATTTGAACGTTATTTTAACTTGTATTCTGTTTTATATTTAATAAAATGACAGTAACCACATTGTTTTTGATCATTACTAGATTAACTTCTGTTTACAGTTTAACTCTTACTTTCAACATTACCTGCTTTACATGCTTTTGACTTGTCACCCACTTGTGACTGGTATTATTTTTGTTTTGAAAAGCGTATAGCATTGTTTAGAAAAAGCTATTCTAACTGTATGGATTTTGCATTTCTTTGATTCACTTTAACAAACATGGGGATGTTGGCGGTGGACACAGTAGGGGTAAAAGATGGAGACAGCCTGGCCACCGAACTCAAAGATACCCTCAGCACCAAGGCAACTTTGATAACAGTCAGTTTCAGCCTCTATCGCCATCACCACCACAGACTATGAAGCTTACTTTAATTTATCCTTTCCCAATCTGTATTGTAGAATCTGTACAATTGTAATTCTGCCCATTGTAAGATAGCACCAGATGTAAGCTGGTATGTCAATGTTTGGCATTGACAGCTTCTTCTCCTGATCCGACACTGGGAGAAATGTTAGTGGGTATGTGGTTTGTGTGCTTCATGTCACAGGCGAGGCAGCACAGCTCCTGTTCCACTCAAACAACATGACCCTTAGTTATGAATGCATGTTGGTCGAGTTGTTGAGTGTGCTGTAGGGGGCCCAGACATTCGGAAGGTGGGTTAACAGTGCAGTCTCTACCCCTCAATTGTACTGAGTTTGTTTCTGTTTACCACTTTGATAAGAAGATTAGAGCTGTGAAGGGAGCACTGGACCGCACTGCCCAGAGAAATCACACTTGCCAATGGAACTGCTTTGAACGATGGCAATAAACTTCTCATCATGGACTGCATAAATCCTCAGCTATGAAGCTGCTTCATGAGGATGAGGGTGAAGTCTGTTACTGCAACTATGGGGTAATAGGATCAGATTTAGGTAACAGTACGTGCAATGTCCATGTCACCAGTAATCCTGTAACTTCTGTTAATGGCACTTACAATATTGGATGGCAGGCTCACTGCTGTTTGCCAAGGGTATCCTCTTTGTCTTTAAATTGAGCCTTTGGCCTGAACAGAAGCTGTCAAATACTTATTGATATTTGGAGTCTGTAGCAGAAAATACTAACACCTGTCAGCATTGAAGCATGAAGGAGACTGATGAGTGTAACTGGATTCTAGTGTTCCTGTTCTGGGGACCTACCAGACGAGATCATGAAAACATAGAAAACACAGAAAATAGGTGCAGGAGTAGGCCATTCGGCCCTTCAAGCTGGCACCGCCATTTATTATGATCATGGCTGATCATCCAACTCAGAACCCTGCACCAGCCTTCCCTCCATACCCTCTGATCCCCCTAGCCACAAGGACCATATCTAACTCCCTCTTAAATATAGCCAATGAACTGGCCTCAACTGTTTCCTGTGGCAGAGAATTCCACAGATTCACCACTGTCTGTGTGAAGATGTTTTTCCTAATCTCAGTCCTAAAAGGCTTCGCCTTTATCCTCAAACCGTGACCCCTCGCTCTGGACTTCTCCAACATCGGGAACAATCTTCCTGCATCTGGCCTGTCCAATCCCTTAAGGATTTTTTACGTTTCAATCAGATCCTCCCTCAATCTTCTAAATTCCAACGAGTACAAGCCTAGTTCATCTAGTCTTTTTCATATGAAAGTCCTGCCATCCCAGGAATCAATCTGGTCAACCTTCTTTGTACTCCCTCTATGGCAAGGATGTCTTTCCTCAGATTAGGGGACCAAAACTGCACACAATACTCCAGGTGTGGTCTCACCAAGGCCTTGTACAACTGCAGTAGTACCTCCCTGCTCCTGTACTCGAATCCTCTTGCTATAAATGCCAGCATACCATTCGCCTTTTTCACCACCTGCTGTACCTGCATGTCCACTTTCAATGACTGGTGTATAATGACACCCAGGTCTCGTTCCACCTCCCCTTTTCCTAATCGGCCGCCATTCAGATAATAATCTGATTTCCTATTTTTGCCATCAAAGTGGATAACTTCACATTTATCCACATTAAATTGCATCTGCCATGAATTTGCCCACTCACCCAATCTATCCAAGTCGCCCTGCATCCTCTTAGCATCCTCCTCACAGCTAACACTGCCGCCCAGCTTCGTGTCATCCGCAAACTTGGAGATGCTGCATTTAATTCCCTCATCCAAGTCATTAATATAAATTGTAAACAACTGGGGTCCCAGCACTGAGCCTTGCAGTACCCCACTAGTCACTGCCTGCCATTCTGAAAAGGTCCCGTTTATTCCCACTCTTTGCTTCCTGTCTGCTAACCAATTCTCTATCCACATCAATACCATACCCCCAACACCGTGTGCTTTAAGTTTGCACACTAATCTCCTGTGTGGGACCTTGTCAAAAGCCTTTTGAAAATCCAAATATACCACATCCACTGGTTCTCCCCTATCCAGTCTACTAGTTACATCCTCAAAAAATTCAATGACCCCAGTGTTGCAGTGATCGGCTAACAACACTGCTGTAGTGCTGCATGATACAAGTCTGGTCATCAAAGACATTTCTAACAAAGTGGCAGCAAGCTGCATCATGGCCTTTAAAATCTGAACAGCATTAAACTTCCTGTTGGCCGAGAGGGGAGGAACTTGTGTCATTATTGGACTGAAATAATGCAAAACATCGTCGATTTTATCCGTGCAGATCCTGTTAGAAGCTGTTAAAGTGAAGAAGTTTGGGCAGGAGTTACATACGACTCTATCATCACCTTTGGAACCCTTCTGATTAGCCTCATTCTCTGCCAGGAAGTTTGTGCAACTCCAGTGCACAGTGGGCAAGTGGTTTATATTCTTGCTGGTGTTGAAACTTGTTTAAGTTTATTACTGAGAGCACTCTGTGGAGAGAGGACCCGAAGGACAGCTGCCTCCTATCGTTCAGCAATCCTACTCTGCAGACAGACGATGACAGGATCACTGGGGAGACTCGAATTTTCTGTGCAATTCAGCTGCATCCACAATTCATGTGGTCCTTTACAGGACGCAAAGGGAAGTGGGGACTGTGGATGTTACAGCAAGTCAAGTTAATGTAGCGCCTTGGCAAGGATAGTTCACAGATAGTGTGCAGTCAACCCAGGGAAGAAAGGTCTTTGAAGAGCAGAGTTTCCCTTTGCATAGCAGGGGACTGGAGCCATTTTGCACACCAAAACAAGATGAGGATGCAATCGATGTGTTCCAGGGTGACACTTAATATTGGTCACACACAAGAGAAATCTGCAGATGCTGGAAATCCAAGTAACACACACAAAATGCTGAAGGAACTCAGCAGACCAAGCAAATCGATGGAAAAGAGTAAACAGTCGACGTTTCCGACCGGCACACTTCGTCTGGACTGATATTAGTTAGTTACCTTACTACTGTGGTGGGACCATGCGGGAATTCATAGTCGACAACAAAAGCCCCGGATTAATATGCCCGGAATGATGGACTCAGTGTAACAACGAACAAGTAACAAAGAACGGTGCTGAGATATAGATTCTCAGGGGATTCTTGAAGAAAGAGGTTGACAATAACACCACTTTCTTCTCGGAAGGATCACAGCAGCCCGAGCAATTCCATCCTTCCCAATGCCCAATGAACTGGATAGCGCAAACACAAATTCTTTGTCCGCTTTTATTTGTCTTTTGAATTCAATATTCCCGTTGAATAATGTAGTAAAATTCATCTCTCCCCGTCGGGGAATTGAACCCCGTCTCCTGCGTGACAGGCGGGGATACTAACCACTATACTAACGAGGAATTGCAGTTAATAGCTCATGTCATGCACATTAAAGAGTACAGGAGGGTGAACAGAATTACCTTAATGTTTCTCAGCTGTAATACTGGAGCCTTTCACTCGTGTCCCTCCCACAGCAGTGTCTCAGTTTGCTCCAGCGATTCAGTCACCTGTTGTGTTCAAGGATTAGCGAAAGGAACTGCTCTCATTCGAGCCCAAATCCGTGTTGTTGGAATCAACATTTTTAATCACAGTTATATATTTATATTTCTGCTTTTTTAATGCGACAGGCGGGAAACGATATGTAGCTAATCGAATTCTGAACCAATCACTCCCACTTCATTGAAACACTGGGTGTTATGTATCTCCGGTCTGTCGGAGGATGGCGACCTCAACCGGACATAACAGGAACTGCACCAGAGTGAGGAATCACAGTGACCACATTCAGAAAACAGCTCGAACCACAGTCATACACTTCTAGCGTCCGAGTGGTTCAACCCTGACAATCCGCGTACGAATTCCCGAAGTTACTTAAATCGATGGGTGAGTGTAAAATTATTATTCACCTTGGGGTGGCCAGTGGATCAAGGACTGAAGTGCTGTCCCTTGCATTTTCACAGTGAACTGATCCGTGCAGCTTCCTGCTCGCACTCCAACTCAGATTGCCACAGCCAACTAGGACACATCAAAACATGTCGGATGATGTGTTCACACTGAGTGGTGTCAGTCTACTCACCATCCACTCTGTCTATTTATACACAATGGGATCTCTCTCAGCCCCCTCCCCCATTACTAGAGTAAATAAAACTCTTTATTGTGATACACAAATGTAATATAGATTCACAGAATCATGCGACCCTAAAACAAGCCTTTCGGCCCACAATGTCCGTGTTGACAATCAACTACCAATCACACCAGAAAAGAGCTCGCTTACTAGCTATTCTCTTCAGTGTCTTGATGATTCAGGTGGTCGCCCAGACAATTCTCTAATGTTGTGAGTGTACCTGCCTCACCAGTCACTCAGGCATGGGTTCCAGTTTCCAAAAACATCCGCATAACGTTCTCCATGTGATGCTCTCTAAGTTTACACACGTCAGGACAGTTTTCTACTATCCTGATAGGCCCGGGTTAATTTGATATGACCTCCGTCACCTCCAAAGCTCTCCATGGAAACAATCGTCAATCCATCGGCCGAATGGACGCCCATGGGCCCAGCACGCTGCCGCTGCGCCTCTCTGCTGTTGTCTGAACGTGGTGACGCGCTGCTCCGTCGTGGACGTTGCTCATTCTTCTCTTCATTTTCATTTGTCGATTCTTTGCTGACGTCACATCATTTCATGGAAACACAGAAAACCTACAGTACAATACAGGCCCTTCGGCCCACAAAGCTGTGCCGAACATGTCGTTATCTTAATAATTACCTACGGTTACCCATTGCCCTCTATTTTTCTAAGCTCCAATAGAGGGTTTCCCTTATAAGTGTTTCCTTTATTAATTGTTCCTTGTTGATTTATTTCGCTCCTTTCTCTCTGCTTTTCATCTCGTATTTGCTATAACCCTGCCCCCTCCTGATATTATCTCTGTGCTGTCTGTCCTCCGACGCATTCGGAGACCTCGTTCCCGACATATCAGCAATGAATGTGTTTCACATTATTTACTGAACCTAGTTTCAGTGGCCCTGTTGTCACACATTCTGTTCATAAAACCATAAGAGCATAAGACAAAGGAGCAGAAGTCAGCCATTCGGCCCATCGGGTCTGCTCCGCCATTTTATCATGAGCTGATCCATTCCCCCATTTAGTCCCACTCCCCTGCTTTCTCACCATAACCTTTGATGCCCTGGCTACTCAGATACCTATCAATCTCTGCCTTAAATACGCCCAATGACTTGGCCTCCACTGCTGCCCGTGGCAACAAGTTCCATAGATTCACCACCCTCTGACATAAAAAAAATCTTCGCATTTCTGTTCTGAATGGGCGCCCTTCAATCCTTATGTCATGCCCTCTAGTACTAGACTCCCCCATCATGGGAAACAACTTTGCCACATCCACTCTGTCCATACTTTTCAACATTCGAAATGTTTCTATGAGGTCTCCCCTCATTCTTCTAAACTCCAAGGAATACAGTCCAAGAGCGGATAAACGCTGCTCGTATGTTAACCCTCTCATTCCCGGAATCATTCTTCCACCGTGTCTCTTCCGCGTTCTTTCTCTTTGTTTCCTGGCAGTTCTTCGGCATAAATATCAATGGACAGCGGCTGAGCTGCAGCTGAATTAACCCGAAGTAGACTCTTTCCTCCTGTGCCTTCTATCGCCGTCTGAGGAAGGTAGACTCAAACAAACCCGCTCTCCTGCCTGCCTCAGGAAAGATATCTTTAACGACCGAGGGGATGGGGCAGAGGATCACAAGGTTTGTCCGGTCAGGAGAGCCTAATGAATGTTGGCCGATACTCTCTGGAATAATCCTATTCCTTTGCATAATCACAGAGCCACAAGATCGGGAGTCGGGTCCAATTCTGAAGAAGTACGGCTCAATAGGAAAGCAGTCCAGTCCATGTTGGCGGCAGATGCTCGGATCTTTCCTGTAATGCCGTAGGCTCTAATATTGTTTAGCAACTTTATCTGCGGCCCTTGACAAATGCCTTTTAAAATCCAAGTAAACAACATCCACTGATGCTCCTTTGTCCATCTTGCCTGTTATTTCCCGAATTAATTCCAGCAGATTAATCAAGCAAGATTTCCCCTGAAAGAAACCATGTAGGCCGGCCTATTTGAACAGGTGTCTCCACGCACCCAGAAACCTCATGGACTCCAGCATTTTCCCAACCAGAACAGCCCTGATAACCGGCCTGTAGTGTTCTGTATTTTGCTTCCCTTCTGTCGAGAAGAACAAAATCAGATTAACAATTTTCTATTTCTCTGAACCATTTCAGAAGCCCGTGATTCCTGAAAGATCACCATTAACTCTTCCATGATCTCGTAATCTCCTTTCAGAAACCCGCGGTGCAGTCCATCTGGTCAGGTGACCCTGCGGTCTGTCAGCTTCCAAACACCTTCTCCTTAATAATAGCAGCTACACTCACTTACATCCCTTACCCCTCTCGAATTTCTGGCATACTGCTTGTATCCTCAACATAACAGACGGACGCATAATGCCTAATAATTTCGTCCGCCATTTATTTGTCCTCTATTACTACCTCCTATTTCCAGCTTCCGATGCCCGTTCTAAGAGTTCTGTTAACTTTCTATATATAGAAACATTGAAACATAGAAAGCCTGCAGCACAATGCAGGTCATTCGGCCCATAATGCTGTGCCGAACATGGACTTACTTTTGAAATTACCTCGGGTGACCCATAGTCCTCTATTTTCTAAGCACCATGTACCTCTCCAAGAGCCTATTAAAATACCCTAATGCATCAGGCTCCACCACCGTCGCCGGCAGCCAATTCCACGCACTTACCACACTCTGCGTAAAGAAAACTTACTCCTGACTTCTCATCTGTACCTACTTCCAAACACCTTAAAACGGTGTGAGCCATTTCAACCCTGGGAAAAAAACCTCTGACTATCCACACGATCAATGCCTCTTATCATCTTATACACCTCTATCAGGTCACCTCTCATCCCCCGTCGCTCCAAGGAGAAAAGATCGAGTTCACTCAATCTTTAAGTTATAAGTGTGAAGTGGTTCATTTTGATAGGTTAAATATGATGGAAGAATATAGTATTAATGGTAAGACTCTTGGCAGTGTGGAGGATCAAAAGGATCTTGGGGTCTGACTCCATCGGACCCTCAAAGCATGTCTTGGGGATCATGTCTTATGAGAATAGGTTTAATGAACTCGGCCTTTTTACCTTGGAGCGACGGAGGATGAGAGGTGACCTGATAGAGGTGGATAAGGTGATGAGAGACATTGATAATGTGGATAGTCAGAGGTATTTTCCTAGGGCTGAAATGGTTGCCGCAAGAGGACACAGGTTTAAGGTGCTGGGGTGTAGGTACAGAGGAGATGAAGCGGTAAGGTTTTTACTGAGAGATTGGTGAGTGCGTGCAATGGGCTGCCGCCAAAAGTGGTGGAGGCGGATACGACAGGGTCTTTTAAGAGACTTTTGGATAGGTACATGAAGCTTAGAAAAATAGTGGGCTATAGGTAAACCTAGTCATTTCTAAGGTAGGGACATGTTCGGCACAGGTTTGTGGATCGAACGGCCTGTATTGTGCTGTAGGTTTTCTATGTCTCTATGCTTTTATTCTCATAAAGCACGCTCGGCAATCCAGGCAACATCCCTGTGAATCTCCTCTGCACCCTTTCTATACTTTCCACATCCTTCCTGTAGTGAGGTGACCAGAACTGATCACAGTACTCCAAGTGGGGTCTGATCAGGGTCCTATATAGCTGTAACATTACCTGTCGGCTCCTGAACTCAATCCCACGGTTGATGAAGTTAAATACAATCGTATGTCTTCTTAACCACACAGTCAACCTGCAAATGATTATATCACGCTGTGTTTTGTGCAGTTTTCTACACCACCCGTGAAATGCAGACTGATAAACACAGAACAATAAATACGACGTTGAGGAAACATAAACAACAGAAGTGCGAACAATTCTGTACACTTGAACCCAGGCGCTGATGGGATACGGTCATAAGACCGTAAGAGAAGGCAGCAGAGTCAGTCTGCCCCATTCCATCTTGGCTGAATTATTATCCTCATCGACTCCATTCTCACGCCTTCTCTCCACAGTCTTTGACTTCCTTACTGAGCAAGTAACTACCACCCTCCGCGTTAAGCATACCAAGTGACTCGGGCTCCATCGCCGTCGACAGCAAAGAATTCCACAGACTCACCGCCCTCCGGCTCAAGACAATTTCCTTTGACCTTTGTCAGATTTGAGATGCTCATAAAATCTGTTATATCAGCAATATCACAGACAAAATGCTGGAAGAACTCAGCGGACTGTCTGGGTATTGCCTTGTATTTGCAGCATCTGCACATTTTCTCGTGTTTGTACATCAAGAACGTCGTTATTTGACGCTTTCTATCCCGACTTTGTTTTCTCTGTTGTATTTTTCTTCGTATCTGTGTTTCCAGACTGTTTGTGTGTGCGACCAGGAGGGAGTTGCAGGACTGAAGGACAGCACTGAGGGACACGAGATATGGGTCGTTCAGGGGCGCTGGTCTCCATTTGTAGCGCAATAATGATCAAACAATAAACAATGAAATCTGTAAAAAGTATCTCTTCCGTGACAAATGTAGAGTTTAAAATTAAATCTACCGGCCTCATTGCCACCAAAGACTCTGCTGAAGTAATGCCCAAGAATTGTGATGTGTTGGTCTTCAATCGTCCAATGTTTACATCAGAGGCAATGGTGTTTAATTAAAGTGTTTGTTCACGTGCTCGTCACTAAGACAATTAGTGACGTGTTTGACCGTATCGCTGGAGATTGAGACTCTGTTTGAATCGAGGCCGTTTTTAATGCATCAGCTCAGAGTGTCTAACAGAGCTGTGAATTCAGGAACAAGAGAAATCACAGATTCTCACTGAAATGGTGTATCCAGTCATCTGGCGAATACAAGACGTTTACTATCCTTTTATTACAGCCTTTGGGATTCCGGGTAAGCCGCGGTGTCAGCTGCCGTTGGTGGAAGTTCAAGTTTAATTCCAATGTTGTGATTGTGATATGTGAAAAGCCGCCTCACAACATCGATTGTTAGTCTTAAAAACGCAACAACAGGAATTCTGCAGATGCTGGAAATTCAAGCAACACAGATCAAAGTTGCTGGTGAACGCAGCAGGCCAGGCGTCATCTCTAGGAAGAGGTACAGTCGACGTTTCAGGCCGAGACCCTTCGTCAGGACTAACTGAAGGAAGAGTGGTAAGACATTTGAAAGTGGGAGGGGGAGGGGGAGATTCTCACTCCATCCTCCCGCCACCCCACTAGGAATAGGGTTCCCCTGGTCCTCACCTACCACCCCACCAGCCTCCGGGTCCAACATATTATTCTCCGTAACTTCCGCCACCTCCAACGGTATTCCACCACTAAGCACATCTTTCCCTCCCCACCTCTTTCTGCTTTCCGCAGGGATCGCTCCCTACGCGACTCCCTTGTCCATTCGTCCCCACCATCCCTCCCCACTGATCTCCCTCCTTGTAAGCGGAACAAGTGCTACACATGCCCTTACACTTCCTCCCTTAACACCATTCAGGGCCCCAAACAGTCCTTCCGGGTGAGGAGACACTTCACCTGTGAGTCGGCTGGGGTAATATACTGCGTCCGGTGCTCCCGATGTGGCCTTCTATATATTGGCGAGACCCAACACAGACTGGGAGTCCGCTTTGCTGAACACCTACGGTCTGTCCGCCAGAGAAAGCAGGATCTCCCAGTGACCACACATTTTAATTCCACGTCCCATTCCCATTCTGATATGTCTATCCACGGCCTCCGCTACTGTAAAGATGAAGCCACACTCAGGTTGGAGGAACAACACCTTATATTCCGTCTGGGTAGCCTCCAACCTGATGGCATGAACATCGACTTCTCTAACTTTCGCTAATGCCCCACCTCCCCCTTGTACCCCATCCGTCATTTATTTTTACACACACATTCTTTCTCTCACTCTTGCTTTTCTCCCTCTATCCCTCTGACTATACCCCTTGCCCATCCTCTGGTTCCCCTCCCCCCCCCCGTCTTTCTCCCCGGACATTCTGTCCCATGATCCTCTCGTATCCCTTTTGCCTATCACCTGTCCAGCTCTTGGCTCCATCCCTCCCCCTCCTGTCTTCTCCTATCATTTTGGATCTCCCCCTCCCCCTCCCACTTTCAAATCTCTTACCACTCTTCGTCAGTTAGTCCTGACGAAGGGTCTGGGACTGAAACGTCGACTGTACCTCTTCCTAGAGATGCTGCCTGGCCTGCTGCGTTCACCAGCAACTTTGATGTGTGTTGATCGATTGTTAGTCACCATCTTCCAACCCCGGAATAGACCATTCATAGTCTCCTTTTCCAGTTTGTCTCTGTGGCGCAATCGGTCAGCGCGTTCGGCTGTTAACCGAAAGGTTGGTGGTCCGAGCCCACCCAGGGACGGAGGTAACCCAGCAGTTTTTGCGGCGCGTTTTATTGCCAGCTGGGTAACGCTGTGCTGTCCGGAGACCCTGCGACTGCCGCATTAACTTCAGTGGGAATTAAAATATTTTCTGAAAGCTTCTCTTTCACACTATTCCTAGAGATCAAATCATTACACAGCGTATTGAGAAAGAACAATGTTAAGCAATAACAGAATGCAGAATGAAATGTAACTGCGACAGAGACAGCACAGTGGGGGTAAACAATTAGGTGCCGCATCATAACGGGTAGATTGTGAGGTCAAGACTCCATCTTATCGACTCGGGCACCATCCAATGGACATAACGGCGGAGTCCACGAGCCTGTAGTACGTGCTGTCCTGCACCTTCAGCCGGATAGAAGAAGGGGAAAGAGAGAGTACAGTACCCGGGGCGCATGCTATATTTTTGTCAGGAGTGTGTAAGTTACATACTCCTTCACCATTCTCTTTGACCATAAGTGTATATTTCCTCGAGCGACATCCTTGGAACTAACGGACTTGCCGGGTCTAATGTCGTGGTTTTGATTTAATTTTGGATCATTCAGTTGGAGTTTAATTGTTTTCATCCCATATAGGTCCCCGATCTTTTTATTTTCATTATGGATGTCCAATCCCTATACACGTCCAGCAAACCACCCACCCCCGCACCAGGAAGGTCTTAAATCTCTCCGCTTCCATCGGGAAACCAGACCCAACCAGCTCCCCTCCACCACCATTCATCTCCGTCTGGCGGAACTTGTCCTCCCACTTCCTTTCAACACAAGGTGAGCCATGGACACCTGCATGGGTCCCAGCTGTGCCTGCCTGTGTGTCGGCTACGTGGAACAGTCTATGTTCCCAGCCTACACTGGTGTCGCTCCCTAACTTTCCCTACACTATGTAAATGACGGCATTGCTACCTCTTTCTGCACCCATGTGGAACTCGTCCACTTCATCAGCTTTGCCTGCAACTTCCACCCTGCCCAAAAGCTTACCTGTCCCATATCCGACAGTTCCCTCCGTTTTCTCCATCTCTCTGTCTCTATCTCTGAAGACAGCTTGTCTACTGATATCTATTATAACCACACAGACTCTCTCAGCTACCTGGACTATACCGCTTCGCACCCCATTACATGTAAAAATGCCCGCCCCTTCTCTCAATTCCTCCGTCTCCGCTGCATCTGCCTTCAGGATAAGTCCTTTCATTCAACAGCAAAGGAGAAATTCGTCTTTTTTCAAAGAAAGGGGCTTCCGTTCCTCCACCATGACAGCAGCTCTCAACAGAATCTCTTCCATTTTGCTCACGTCTGCCCCCACCGCATCCTCGTTCCCTCCCCCAGGGAAAGGGTTTGTCTTGTCCTCACCTACCTCACCCACCCCAGCCTCCGCCTCCAGCACACAATTCTCTGTAATTCCCGCCATCTCCGGCGGGATCCCACCACCAAACACATCTTTCTCTCCACCCTCTACGTTCTGCTCTCTGCAGGGATCCCATGTGAATCCCATGTGTGTCCGTCCCTCCCACTGATCTCTCTCCTGGCACTTATCCTTGCAAGTGAAACAAGTGTTACACCTGTCCCTACACATCCTCCCTCAGTACCATTCAGGGCCCCAAGCAATCCTTCCAGGTAAGGCGACACTTCAGCTGTGAGTCTTTTAGGGTCATCTACTGTATCCAGTGCTCCTGGTGTAGCCTCATGTATATCGGTGAGACCCGATACGGATTAGGAGACTAAATCGCCGAGCACCTACACTCCCTCCACCAGAACAAGAGCGATCTCCCAGTGGCCACCCATTTTAATTCCACTTCCCATTCCAATTCCGACATGGCAGCCCATGGCCTCCAGTATTGTCGCGATGAAGCCACACTCAGGGTGGAAGACCAAAACATTATATTCCATCTGGGTAGCTTCCAACCTGATGGCATGAACATCGATTTCTCAAACTTCCGGTAATGCGCCCTCCTTCACGAAGCCCCATTCTCTTTTCTCTCTCTGACCTTATCTGTTACCTGCCCATCACCTCCCTCTGGTGTTCCTCCCCCTTTTCTTTCTTCCATAGCCTCCTCTCCTTCCCTGTTCTCCAGCCCAGTGTCTCTTTCACCAACCAAAGTTTCAGGTCTTTAATTTACCAGCCACCTCCCCACCCCCACCGGTTTCAAATATCACCTCGTGTTTCTTCCTCCCCTCACCGTCTAACTCTGACTCCTCATCGGTTTTTGCTCCAGTCCGGATGAAGGGACTCGGCCCGAAACGTCGACTGTATTTTTCCCACAGATGCTGCCTGGCCTGCTGAGTTCCTCCAACATTTTCTGTGTTGCTTGGATTTCCATCATCTGTAGATTTTCTCTTTGTGCCTCTATCGATGTCGCTCTACACTAACATATTCATATGCCTATCTAAACACATTGTATATCTTCCGTCTCTGAACCTGACAGCCCGTTCCAAGCACCCACCCCACTCTGTCTGAAACCGTGACCCGCATATCTTTAAACTCTCTCCTACCTTAAATTCATTCCCGCTGGAATTTCAAACCCCTACCCTGGGAAACTAATTCTGACTATCTGCCCAGTCTATGTCTCTCATAGAGTCAGGAAGCGAGCAAACAACATCACTGTAGACCCACCACACCCTGGACATCACCTGTTTCAACTCCTTCCTTCTGGTAGGCGCTTTAGATCACTGTATGCCAGGACCCGTAGGTACAGGAACAGTTTCTTTCCGTCTGCCATCAGTCTTATGAACACTTGAATTTTAGTCTATTATAAACGAAGTCCACCTGTACATACTCTGGTACACAGTACCTCATTGTATATAGTTCAAGGTTATTTACACTATTGTTTTGTTTGCTTTTTGATTCTGTACAGCGAGAGCTCAGGGAAACCGGCATCAAATTCCCTGTATGTGTCACATACTTGGCGATAATAAAGGATTCTGATTCTGATAATTCGGTCAAGTTTCCTCTCAGGCTCTGATATTCCAATGAAGGCAAACAAGCTCAAACACTTTAATCAGGCAACACTTTACAAATCCTACCGATCCTTCCTGTGAAGTGTCCATTCTTGTAGAATCTGGAATAGAGTCAGAACAGGATTTAACGAGAAACTCTCGAGGGATGTTAATTCCAACTCTGATTCATGACCAGTGAATGATAATTAATGAATCAATTTACACTCACAGCGTGAATTAGCGTGATGGCCCTTAGAGTTCTGCGTGGATCGTGTCTATGTCAAAGGTTTATATGTTATGTAGTCTAAAACTGTACAATCTGCGATGGCCGGGAATCGAACCCGAGTCAACTGCTTGGAAGGCAGCTATGCTCACCACTATACCACCATCGCTCAATGACGTGGCAAAGCATCCGAGTAGCGAGGCGTCTCCCATAGTTCCATGTGATTCGACCAGTCCCCAAGCTGCTTTCTGTCGGATCATTCCTCACTCTGCTGCAAGTTTTATTCCGGTAAATTAATGTCGCCATCCCCAACAGACCGGAGTTATACAACCCACATAATAAATTACTGCTGAACGCAGCAGGTCAGGCAGCATGTATAGGAAGAGGTACAGTCGGCCTTTCGGGCTGAGCCCGTTTGTCAGGACTAACTGAAAGAAGAGATAGTAAGAGGTTTGAAAGTGGCGGGGGAGGGGGAGACCCAAAATTATAGGAGAAGACAGGAGGGGGAGGGATGAAGCCAAGAACTGGACAGTTGACTGGCAAAAGGGATATGAGAGGATCATGGGGCCACCCATCCGTTATTTATTTATTTATTTGTTTATTTATTATTATTATTATTATTATTATTATTATTATTATTATTATATCTTTCTCTCTTTTTCTCCTTCTGTCCCTCTCACTATACTCCTTGCCTATCCTCTGGGAATCCCCCTCCCTCTTTCTTTCTCCCAAGGCTTCCCGTCCCATGATCCTCTGACGGTGGTGTGGAGAATGCTGAAGAAAGTGAATGGTGTCAGAGGTTATAACTAGATTCCAGTATTAGTGGAGAACGGACATTTGATGCAAAGGACAACGAAAAGGCAAAGTGTTTGAGAAACACGTTTGCAAACACACATAGTCTAGACAATATAGGGGATGAGTGTTTTAAGAGAAGAGAGAGCCTCTTGGTGGACAGTGGGGAGATTTGTGAGAAACAAGAGGCATTTGAGATTGCCATGGATGATGACTTTACATTGTCTGAATGGAAATTTGCCACCAGTAAGGCATGTACTATAGACCAGGACAGGATATGGGAAACTATCATATACTGTACTCCAGTATCTGCCTGAGGCAGTCTAAAAGAAGTTGTTTGAGTTTTATAAGAAGATCTGGAAGCAAAGAATGTTCCCAGGAGACTGGAAAAGGTCTGTGGTGAAGCCTGTTGTAAAACCTGGGTGGTATCCGATGCTGTCCAGTTTCTACAGGCCTGTTGTCTCACTTCCTCGTTGTGTAAAATAATGGTGAAAATGATAGTAATTAGACTGATGATTGTTTTGGATAAGAGAGAATTACTTCGTCACTACCGATGTGGGTTTCGCAAAGGGAGATCTATGACGCCCTTGTACTACTGGGAATGATATCTGGAAATCCTTTTACACTGAAAGAATCGGTAGTTGCAGTGATTTTGGACATTGAAATCATTTTATGACATGCAATGGAGGGAGAGGATTTTTATTACACTCATTAAGCTTGGTGTTGGCGTTGGTTTTGCAAATGGGTATCATTTTTTCGGGGAATCATTTTCAGTGAGGGTGGGTCATCAGAGTTTGCAGAAGATAATGTGCCTCCCTCCCCAGTATAATGTTATCAGTTTAATATTGTTTAATCTGATAGTTAATTCTACTTTTTAATGGTCTTGGGCCTGAGTTCAGTTTGACTTTCTATGCTGATGATGGGGCTCTGTGGAAAAGGGGTTGTAATAGTTCCTATGTGGGAAGGTCTTGGACAAACAGCATTATCAACAATGGGAGAATGGTGTTTGGACTATTCTAAATCAGTATATGTGTTTTATTTTTACTCATAAGCATAGGATCTTGGCTTAAGATGCCAAAGACGTACTCTTTTACATTAATGCTGCCCGGCCTGCTGAGTCCCTCCAGAATTGTGCGTGTGTTGCTGAGCGAATGGTATGGATTCTGGAGTGAGGGCAATGGAGGTTGTTGCTGGAGAGGATGAGGCAGACTCAATTAGCAACTTAATCAGAATCAGATTTAATATTACCAGCATACGTCGTGACATTTGTTAACTTTACAGCAGCAGTACAATGACATCCATGATAAATAAATATAGAGAAAAAACTGAGTTACATTAAGTATTCAATATTTAAGTTAAAATATGTAGTTAAACAAGAATTAAAACATAAATTAAAAGCAAAAGTAGTTAGGTAGTGCTCTTGGGTTCAATGCCCATTGAGAATTCAGAATTTGGGTGTCAGAGGGGAAGAAACTGTTCCTGAATCACCGAGTGTGTGCCTTCAGCATTCTCTCCCTCCTTCCTGATGGTAACAGTGTGAAAAGGGCACGTTCTGGGTGGTGGCGATCCTCAATGATGATCGGTGCCTTCCTGAGGCACCGCTCCTTGAAGATGTTGTGTACAACCGAGCCTGGACCCATGGTAGAGTTGACCAGTTTTACAAGTTTTTGCTATTTATTTTGATCTCGTTCAGAAGCCCCCCCCCCCCCCCCCATACCAGATGGAGATGCAGCCAGTCAGAATGATCTCCACTCTACGTTTCTGGAAGTTTATTTAGTGTATTTGACAAACCAAATCTCCTCCAACTCCTAATGAAATATAGCCGCTGTCTTGCCTTCTTCATAACTGCATCATATGTTGCATCCGGGTTAGATCCTCAGAGATGCTGACACCCAGGAACTTGCAATTGTCCACTCTCTCCACTTCTGATTCCTTGATGAGGATTGGTTTGTGTTCCTTCATCTCACCTTTCCTGAAGTCCACAAGCAGCATTTTGATCTTGCTGACGTTGAGTGCAAGATTGTTGCTGCAGCAACACTCCACTAACTGGTAGTTCACCCTAATTTATGATTTATTGTCACCATCTGAAATTCTGCAAACAGTGGTTGTATCATCAGCAAATCTATAAATGCTGTTTGAGCTATGCCTAGTCACACAGTTCTGGGTGTAGAGACAGTGGAGCAGTGAGATAAGGACACAGCTCTGTGGAGTGTCAGTGTTAATTGTCAGTGAGGTGGAAATGTTATTCCAATCCGCACAGATTGTGGTATTCCGGTTAGGAAGTCATGGATCCAGTTGCAGAGGCCTAGGTCCTGTAGCTTGAATGTGGAGTGAGAATTAATTCCTGCGCTGGGATTGGGCCACGGCGAGTGTGGCGGAGTGGGAAGAAGTTGCTGCTGACTATAATTGCTGCTTCCTCTCCCCTGACCATGGGAAGACGGTTTCCCATTAGCCCACTTCCCAATGTCTGTTGTTGCTGGACAGTGAGTGGTCCGAGTGGTGAATCCCATGGGAAATGAATGTTGTGTCCATCCCTCTGTTCCACTCCCGGATCCATACCGGGAAGTGGTGGGGTTTGTCCGTCTCTTCCTTGGTTTGGAGCCTCCTCCATCTGCTGCTCAGAAGAAGCTGAGAGCTGCAGCTTGTGAGTGGCCTCACACACTGGCACTGGCTGCACCAGTCGCTTCACACCGTGTCTGCCTTTTACCTCTTTCACTTTCCTTCTCCTACCTGCAGGAAAGACTTCAATGTACGCCAATGTTCCCTCTTGGCAAGGCTCAATGAACAGAACAGTGGCTCCATCTCTCACACACAAGGTGTGTTACTGAGCACAGAGATACTGACAGCTCATTTGTTCCACAGTCTCAGACAGCAGAGACATTCAGTCCCACACTGAGCCCAGGACCCAGACACACATTTCCAGTACAACAGTTACAGTGAAACACAGCTGGTCAATATTTCCCTGGTCCCTGGGAAAATATTGAACATTTTCAACAACTTCCTTGAATGCATTCCGTGCGATTTTCTCTGGTCCCAATAGAAGTTCTTTGAATTGCCTGTTATTGCTGGCCTGCTTGATTTGTGGACCAGCACAAATGCCTCCCTTAATCTTGGCATCAAATAATCTGACTTGGATTATGAATTGAAATATAAAAATATAGGCAATTTCAAAGAGATGGTGTGTGATAGGGACATTACATAGTGATTTTCAATATCAGCAGTCCAAATCCATAAGATATACGTACCTAAAAGTAATCAGGAAGCAAAATATTTGTTGTCCAGTGTAGTTGGCCATGTGGGTGAGAGTGCGGGGGAAAGCTGAGGACTACAGGAAGGTATCAGTGGACTGGACAGATAGGCAGGTGGAATTTAATCTGTGAGGTGAGGTAATGCAGATGGGGAGCCCAAAAAGGCCAGGAGACAGACGGTACATTGTGGAATATGGAGAAGAATAGAGGGTCAGAGGGAGAGCATGTGGAATGATTCCTCAGGTTAGAAGGACGGAGCATTCGATGGGTTTAAAAGGTGGATGAGAGGCTTGCTTTTGTTGGCTGAAGATACAGAATGGCAGGGGAGGGAGCTCTGGTGGAATTGTATAGACACAAGTGGGGTCACGGCTGGATCTCTGTGTACAGTCCTGGTCAGCACACCACAGGCTCACACCCACATCCAAATGAGGAGCAGGGGTCCCCACTCAGCAACTCCCACCTGCTCTGTCATTTAATAAGGTCACGACTGTCCTGTTTCAACATTAAACTCCATGTTCCTGTCTGCCCACAGGAACATTTCACCCCCTCTTTATAAACTATCCCCCTCTCTTTCCCTTAAAAGCATACAAGGATATGATCCAAAAAACCTGTCAGTTAATCAATTCCAATGTCTGAGGGTGCATTAAGATTCAGAAAAGAATCTTCTGATCTTTTGCTCAAATCATGAAATACTGGTCCCTGGTTCTAGTTGCCAATGGGTGGAGCACTGGCTTATCGGCATAAAACAGAGAGTGGGAACAAAGGGATCGTTTTCTGGCTGGCTGCCAGTTACCAGTGGAGTTCACAGAGGTCGATGTTGGGACCGCTGCTTTTTATGAGGTATGTCAATTATTTGGACTGTGGGATTAATGTATTTGTGGCAACATTTGCTGATGCTACAGAGATAGGTGGAGAAGCATGTAGTGTTGAGGAAACAGAGAGCCTACAGAGAGACTTAGATAGTTTAGGGGAATGGACAAAGAAGCGGCAAATGAAATACAATTTGCAAAGTGTATAGTCATGCGCTTTGGTAAAATAAATAAATGAGAAGACTATTATTTAGATGGGGAGATCATTCAAAATGCAGAGATGCAAAGAGACTTGCGATGCGTTGTGCAGGATACCCAAAAGGTTAACCTCCAGGTTCAGTCAGTGGTGAAGAAGGCAAATGCAATTTTTGCACTCATTTCTAGATGTATAGAATATTAGAGCAGGGGTGTGATGTTGATGCTCTATAAGGCACTCGTTAGTCCACACTTGGAGTCTTGTGCGCAGTTCTGGGCTTATTTTAGAAAGAATATACTGACATTGGAGAGGGTTCAGAAAATATTCACGAGAATGATTCCAGGAATGAAAGGTTTACCATATGAGGAACATCTGGCAGCTCTTGGGCTGTATCCCTTGGAGTTCAGGAGAATGAATGGGGATCTCATAGAAACATTCTTAATGTTAAAAGGCCTGAACAGATTAGATATGGAAAACTTATTTCCCATGGTAGGTGAGGTCCAGGACAAGACGCATGACTTCAGGATTGTCCATTAAGACCGGACATGCGGAGAAATTACTTTAGTCAGAGGGTGGTAAAGCTGCGGAATCTGGTGCCACGAGCAGCTGTGGAGGCTAAGTCTTTGGGTGCATTTAAAGTAGAGATAGATAGGTTCTTGATTAACTAGGGCATAAAAGGGTATGAGGAGAAGGCAGGGGAGTGGAGATGACTGGAAGAATTGGATCAGCCCATGATCGAATGGCAGAGCAGACTCAATGGCCTACTTCTGCCCCTGTATCTTCTGGTCGTATAAGCACATGGAGACAGTACGAACAGAAAACACAAGCCCAGACTTTCCTCATCAGACAACCAGCTCACTACCAGTATTGGTCCAGTGAACATTCCCTGAACTGATTCCAACACATTGAGATTCTTCCCTGAATAATGTATAAATGGGCTCCCCCACCCTATATATGGTGTATAAGATGATGAGAGACATTGATCATGTATTGAATAGTCAGAGGCTGTTTGCCAGGGCTGAAATGGCTAGCACGAGAGGGCACAGTTTTAAGGTGCCTGGAAGTAGGTACAGAGGAGATGTCAGGGGTAAGTTTTTTTATGCAGAGAGTGGTGAGTGCATGGAATGGGCTGCCCGTGACGGTGTTGTGGGGAGTTTACAATAATGTCTTTTAAGAGACTTTTGGATAGGTTCAGGGAGCTCAGAAAACTAGAGGGCTTGGGTAACGCTAAGTAATTTCTAAAGTACATGTGTGGCACAGCATTGTGCACCGAAGGTCCTGTATTGTGCTGTAGGTTGTCTATGTTTCAATGTTTCTATAAGGGAAGCATAAGCTCCCAACATTTGTATTCTGTTCCCCATCAATAAAATGTCATGTTCTCTCTACTACTTATAGCTGCAAACAGGATTAGGAACAGCCCATTCGGCCCACGATACCTCTGCTGACACTGGTGTCAGGTGAGACTGCACTCTGGGGCGCCATGACCATGTAGGGATTTGCATGATGCTGTTACAGCTCGGGGCATCGGAGTCAGAATTCAGCCCCAGCACCTTCTTTAAAGAGTCTCTGTATGTTCTTCCTGTGGATTGCGTCAGTTTTATTCAGATCCTCCTCTTTTTTCCCCACTGTCCAACAATGTAGCGGGAAGGCTAACTCGTGGTTGTAAACTATCTTGTGAATAGATTAGGGTTAAATTGGGTTACCAGGGTTTGCTGGGCAGTGTAGCTCAAAGGGTTTATTTTGCTCTGTGTTTATAAATAAAATTAAAAAAAAACAATCCAAGTGTTATCCAACTTTCCCTATACTAATCCAGACAGCACATTGGGAAATCTCTTCTGCACCATTTCCACAGTCCCCACGTCCTTTCTGTGATGTAGCAAACAGAACTGCACCCACGGCTCGAAACGTGACCTAACCAAGGGTTTGTCCAGCTGTAACACGTCATCCTATGGTTTGTACACAACACCATGACTGATGAAGACAAGGTTACCGCACATCTCCATTTCCTTTCAATACCTCTTGCAGGATGATATGGACAGACACATCAAGATATATCACTGCTCCCAAGGGTGCTGTCATTTACTGTGTACATTCCTCCAACATTGGAATGTAAACTCGTCACACTTGTCCAGATTAAACTCTGTCCCCCGTTTCTCCATCCATGATTCCAACTGAACTACATCCACTTCTGTCCGTTTGACAACCTTCCTCACCACCCACAATTGCACCAATATTCATGTCATCAGCGATCTGATCACCCATGTGTGTTTTAATCTGATCAAACAGAGGTCTCATTACTGATCACTGTGCACACACAGGTTACAAATCTACAGTCAAAATCATTCTCAATTCCATCAGCCCAAATGTCACTACAGTGTACACACCACTCAAACCATCCCACACCGAGACTCGAGGAAAGTTATATATTTATCACAGAAGAGTGTTTGAATCAATGGTCTAGTCTTGTTGCTCCAGATGCTCTGCTGCAAAGTACCTGAATATTAGTTCAATGTAACCAGTGGCATCGTCCCTGTGGTATTGATTAAAATGAAAAATAGACTTAATCAAGAAATTCAACTGCAAGAATAAATCTGAAAGAAATGTTGTAATGTTACACTAGATGAGAGATTAAAAGATGCAGTGTTAACCACAAATCTCACACTGTACCAGAGACTGACAGGTACAGAATGAACCTCGCACTCTCACTCTGTACCAGAGACTGACAGGTACAGAATGAACCCCACACTCTCACACTGTACCAGAGACTGACCGCTGGAGAATCAAGCAGACATTTACACAAGGCACCCAAAACTGACCAGCAGAGATTGACTCCTACACCCTCACTCTGTAGCAGAGACTGGCAGATACAGGAGAAACATCTGCCTAATTGTCTGTCTCTCCCTCTCTCTCTATCCCTCTCTCTCCCTCTCCCTCTCTCTGCCTCTCTCTCTCTCCCCTCTGTCTCTCTCTCTCTCCCTCCCTCTCTCTCTGTCTCTCTCTCCCTCTGTCTCTCTCTTCCTCTCTCTCTCCCTCTCTCTGACTCTCTCACTGTCTCTCTCTCTCTGTATCTCTCTCCCTCTCTCTCTCTCCCTCTCTCTCTTTCTCTCTATCTCTCTGTCTCTCTCCCTCTCTCTCTCTCCCTCTCTCTGTCTCTCACTCTTTCTCACTATCTCTCTCTGTCTCTCTCCCTCTATCTCTCTCCCTCTCTCTCTCTCTCCCTCTCCCTCTCGCTCTGTCTCTCTCTCTGTGTTTCTCTCTCTGCCTCTCTCTCCCTCTCTCTCTCTCTGTCTCTTTCTCTCTGTCTCTCTCTCCCTCCCTCTCTCTTTCTGTCTCTCTCTCTCCCTCTTTGTCTCCCTCTCTGTCTCTCTCTCTGTCTCTCTCCCTCTCTCTGTCTCCCTCTCTCACTCTCTCCCTCTCTCTGTCTCTCTCTCCCTCTCTCTGACTCTCTCACTCTGTCTCTCTCTCCCTCTCTCTCTCCCTCTCCCTCTCTCTCTGTCTCTCTCTCTCCCTCTCTGTCTCTCTCTCTCAATCTCAGTCTCTCTCTCTGTCTCTCTCTCTCTCCCTTTCTCTCTCTCTGTCTCTGTCTCTGTCTCTCTCTCTCTCTCTCTCAGCTAACATGTTATCTCACGATTGCCTTTTTTCTCCTTCACTTTCAGTCATCCTGCATCTATTCATCTCCCTGTTTCGAGTACTTTTTTTTTATTTAAACAGTTTGCCAATTCCTTTGCAGATTGAAATGTTTCTTCTCAATTTCTTTTGACATTTGACAGATTTGAGATGCCCATTAAAGACTGTGACTTCAGCAATATCACACACAAAATGCTGGAGGAACTCAGCAGAATTTCTTGTGTTGACTTGGATTTCCAACATCTGCATATTTTCTCCTGATTGTACATTAGCAATGTGCTCATTTGACCACTTCCATCCTAATCGCCGTCTCACTATTATACCTTTGTTCGAATCTGTGGTTGTGGGTTTTGAATTGAATTGACTTTATAACTTACATCCTTCATATACACAAGGAGTAAATATCTCTAGTTAAGTCTTTGTTTAAATGTGCAATTTGCAATTTATAGTAAGCATAGAGCATAGAAGTGTAGAATAGTACAGCACAGTACAGGCCATTCGGCCCACAATGTTGTGCGGACCCACAAAACCTGCCTTCCATTCAACTCCCCACCTTAAATTCCTCCATTTCCCTGTCCAGTATGTTCAACAGGACATTTGATATAACATAGAAATACAAGTGTACAATTCTCTCTCTCTCGGTGTGTGTGTGTGTGTGTGTGTGTGTGTGCGTGTGTGCGTGTGTCTGTGTGTGTGTGTGTGTGTGTGTGTGTGTGTGTGTGTGTGTGTGAGTGTGTGGGGGGGGGGCTGAGAGAGAGAGAGATCAGGAAAAAGCTGAAGTACTAAACAACATTTACAAAATGGGAAACTGTTGGGACGGAAGTAGAGATCGGTCTGTGTCGCTGGTGTCCGTTCAGAAATCAGTAATTAGCCAACAAAAAGACGAAATCTGTAAATGTCGCTGGTCCGTGACAAAACTCAGACTTTGTAATTAAATCAACCGGCCTATTTTCACCAGAGACTCTGCTGAGGTAATGCCAAAGAATTTTCATGTATTTGTCTCTAATCGCCCGAATATTTACAATAGAGACAAAGGTTTTGAATGAAAGTGTTTGTTCAAGCAACTGTAACTGAGTAAGTTAGTGAGGTGTATAATCGTATCTCTGGAGACAGATCCTCTGTATAAATCAGGGCCGCTTTGAATGCATCAGCTGTCTGCCGGAGCTGTGAATGCAGGAGCAACAGAAATCACAGATTCTCACTGAAATGGTGTATCCAGTCATCTGGCGGATAGAAGACGTTTACTATCCTTTTATTTCAGCCTTTGGAATTCCCGGTAATCCGCGGTGTCAGCTGCCGTGGGCGGATGTTGAAGTTTAATTCCAATGTTGTGATTGCTTCTGCCGCCGGCTTAAACGCTCACATTCTCGTCCCGGTATTCCGCTTTTCTTAAAGAGAGTAGAAACACCGGGACGACAGATGCTGGAATTTGGATCTAGAAACAAACCGAGGCAGGAATTTACCGAATCCGCCAACATGGGTGGAACTGAGCTTGTCAGACAGTGTTCTTCCAGCGGTTTGTGATCAATAATGGGATGTTCCGTCTCTGTGCGTTTGGTCTTGCAGCAGCTGCACTGCATCTGCAAATGTTGTGTTTATAGATCCCGCGGAGATTATACTAATTGATCGTCTGCATTTGTATGTGAGCGGATTTCTGAGTTAGGAGCAACACTCAAACAAATGATTGGTAGTAACAATTCAGCAAATGTGCGGACTTTCGTGTTGTAGATCGAATCTATTGTCGATTTTAAATAAATGTCTGCGGTATGACTGAATGTGAACAGCTGATGGAAAACAGACTGAACTCATTGCAGAGTCAATTAACACAGCCGACCTAGTGCTTCAGAGTGAAACGTTTTCCATCTTATCTCTATCTGACAGACATCTGACTACGGCACCGAGTTTGCTGCTGGACGTTGAATTCCTCTCCCCTGCTTCCCTGTGATGGAATCAACGGGAGGCGTCATGTCTGTCTGAGGATTTGCCAGAACTCGCTGTATCTGTTGGAATCGGTCAATGTTCTGTTGTAAAGTTAGTGAGGTGGTAAATGTTGGAACAGGAAACAAACTCGGGGAATGCTCGAAATACTAAGCCCCAAGCAGCTTGTATGGAAAGAGAAACCAGTTAATACTCGTGTCAGGGGTCTCTCTGAGAACAGTTCTGAGGAGAGATACGTTAACTGTTTTTCCACATGTTCTGTTTTACCTGCATCAGTGCTTCCAGCATTTCCTGTTGTTGTTCCGTCCTTCGGCCGTTCTGTCGCTGACAGGGATCGCCATGGAAGTTGATGATTGTCTGATGGAAGAATCCCGCCATCAGCGTCCGGATTTATTCATTTCATCCAGACGAGACCCAGTATTGACTCTGAGGAGGTAGTTGCCCAGTTTTAGTTTCCGCTGCCACTTCACAGTCCGCTCATCAATAAGAAATCCGTATTCAGATGATATTGAATTTATTTTACTGTGTAAACTCATTCTCTGTCCCGCCGCTCTGCGCCCTCTCTCGACCCTCCCACCGCTAAATGTAACAATAAAGTGGAAATATTACAGGATCCCCTCAAGCTGCAGCATCGGCTTCTGCTCAGTATTTTCTCAACTTGCTGTTCCCTGTCTCTCTTCCAGCGAACTTGGTGGCGATTGTGATCCTGTCCCGGGGAAAGTGCGGTCTCTCCAAATGTGTCACTCGCTACCTGGTGGGAATGGCAGCGGCCGATCTCCTGGTCGTTATCTCCGATCCGCTGCTGAGGGGGACTGCTGCGATTTATTTTCCCCGATCATTCCTGCGAATCACTCCTGTGTGCAGACTCGGTGAATGGTTGATTTTTGCGAGCACTGCGGCCTCAGTCTGGCTGACTGTCGCTTTCACCGTCGATCGATTTGTGGCTATTTGCTGTGAGAAGCTGAAAACAAAATATTGCACCGAGAGAACGGCGGCTGTGGTTATCGGGACAGTGAGTGTGCTGGCCTGTTTGGAGACTGTCCCCTGGGGCTTTGTATCCTGGCCTGCAGAAATAATTAACGGTGTTCCCTGGGATTGTGTTACTACACCGAGCTACAAAAACTCTCCCTCATGGGCGACATTTGAGGTGTTTCACCGCATTTTAGTCCCTTGTGTCCCATTCTTTCTGATGTTGCTGTTCAATATTCTGACTGTCAGGCGGATTCTAGCGGCCAGTCGAGCCCGCCGGAGGCTCCGGGGACAAAAGAGTGGAGAGAATGACAAGGACCGGGAGATGGAGAACCGACGCAAATCCATCGTTTTGCTCTTCAGCATAACCGGTAGTTTCATATTGTTGTGGGGAACACTGGTGGCATTTTCTATCTATAAACGGATTACAAACAGTTATGTTCGTTCTGTCACGGATCCCGGTTACATCACAGAACACACATCGGGAATGCTGCAGGTTCTCAGTTCCTGCACCAACACGTGTATTTACTCCGTGACTCAGAGCAAATTCCGAGAGGAACTGAAGAATGCGGTGAAATACCCACTGAATCTGATTTTGAAACTCATGAAACGTTAGAAATAAATGCTGCAAAGTTTTACAATTCAGCTGCCGTCATGCTCCCAATTCTATCCACCCACTTGTGGGTGAATGGAAACAATGTGATGAACAGAGTAACAAAACAAACACGAGAAAATCTGCATTCGCTCGAAATACAAAACAACTCACACAAAATCACATCCTGATGAAAGGTCTCGACTGGAAACGTCGACTGTTTACTATTTTCCTCACACAAGATGCTGAAGGAACTCAGCAGGCCAGGCAGCATTTATGGAAAAGAGTAAGTTGTCGATTTTTCCTGCCGAGACCGTTCACCAGAATCCTGTCAACTGTTTAATCTTTTCCATTTTGTGTGTGTTGCTTTAGAGTTACAAAACAACTGTTTACAGCTGAGCCCGACGGCATCACTGACCTCACCATCCCAGAGAAATCCCTTTTGCACCTCACCTCTCGCCCTGTTAAATTGGAGCTTGAGGAGAACCTGTTTTCCCTGCTTCCCGGTTCTGACAAAACTGCCTGATCTTGGGGTTTATTTTCGTCTCCATCAACCACTCCTGCTCCCGTCAAAACCCGTCCTTTCCTTCACCTTCCTTTTCTCCTCCATCTCTACCTGTTGGTTCTCCCTCTCACTGCCAACTTGAACTATCCTCCTGTAGGAGAATGCTCCTGTTTTACAATTGAAGACAGAGAACCGATCCGTTCACTTGTCTCTCTGTGAGAGATGGAGAGACAGAGAAAGTGAGCGCGAGGCTGAGGGCGCGAAGGAGAGAGCGAGTGAGACATCGCGAGGAAAGGGCGCGCGGGAGAGCACGTGAGGGAGAGGGCGCGACGGAGAGGACACGAGGAAGATGTCGCGGGAGTGAGCGCGAGGGAGTGGGCGTGTGGGAGAGACAGAGAGAATAGAATGAGAGAGGGAGCGAGATAGTAAAGCGACAGAGACATCGTGAGGGAGAGGGAGAGGGAGGAAGGGAGGAAGGAAGGAAAGAAGCAAGGGAACCGGCTCTGTGACATTGCCGGATCAGCTGTGGTTCCACTCTTTCACAGAGATCGACTTGTTTGTGGATGATTAGTATTATTTTGAATTATGTGCATCTACTACTGTGGACATTAGTTTTTTTGTTCGATATTAAAATCGTACAAGTTCTAACAAATGGTTGGTTTCAACACGTGTGCAGTCTCCTTTGTTTGCGAATGCATAAGTAAATTGCCTGAGCTGAACCAGAGAAGAATATAATGAAAGAATTTTCAAACAATGTTCATTACAAACAGAAAGCACAAAAGTACACGGGGATGGAAAGATATGAATCACATGCAGCGAACACTATAACTGGGGCAAAGACAGGAGTATGTGTGTAAATGAGTGAGATTGCAGGATGATGCGTTACCCCAATCATGCCATGGCCAAGGATGTCTCTGAGAACGTAAGGGCCATTTTGAAAGGGCGGGGTGAACAGCCAGAGGTCATGTTCCTTCTTAGAACTAACAACAGAGAGAAAAGGTCCTGCAAAAGGAATTTAAGGAGTAGGACAGAAAGTTAGGAAATAGTAACTCTCGGCTGGTGATTTCAGGATTATTTCTGGTGTCACATGCTTGCGAGGTAAGATATGGTACGTTGGTACACTTAAATGTGTGGCTAACAATTCGGTGCAAGAGGGAGGGCATCAGCAACACAGATGATTGGGCTCTCTTCCTGGATAAGTGGGACTGGTGTAACAGGGATTGGTTACAGTGAAGGGGAAGTAATATTCTCACAGGGAAGCATGCTGAAGCCACTCTGACGATTTTTATCATGAGGCATGTGGAGGGAGTTTTGGGATCCAGACCTACCGGTCAGTAAGTAGCATTGAGCCTATGGGGCATTATTTGTGTGGTGTGTTCACGGATGTTTCCAGTAACAGTATGTAGACGGTCCACCAGGGAGGGAGACATACTTGGTATGGTATTGGGAAATTAACCTAGCAAGACGACTGGAGTTTAATTGGGAAAGATATATGGATCTTAATTCTGGAGGGTTTCAGATGATTATTGATAATAATTTTTTTTTTCACCTGCAAGTCGATGATTATAAATTTGTGGAAGAATTGGGCAGGTGTCATAGAGAGTTTTCTGGGAGCTGATGTTACTGGTTGTTACTGGATGGAGCTGATGTCAGCTGATGTCTGATACTGTGAGAGTCACATACAGCCCTGCCGGTCAGAATTTAGTAGTTCCCTGTTCCTATGAGGAGGGTAGAGAAGGACAGGGATGGTCAGGAACTTAGGGTGATGAGAAATATTGTATTTGTTTAAAAACGTAAGAGGAGTCATATGTTAGGACGAGGAAGATGAAATTAGACAGGATCTTGGAGGAACATACAGGAAGCAAGAAACAAGTCACACAGTGAATCAGGAGAGTGAAGATTTACCAGGAAATGTCCTCATTCAGGAGGATCAATGAGAATCCCAAGGCATCGTATGCATACACAGAAAACAACAGTGTAGTGGGGAGAGGACAGGACTACCCGAGGACAAAGGTGGGAGTTTATGCCCCGAGACAGAGTTAGCATGCGAGGTAGAAAATGAATATTGGTGATCACTAAGGAAAAGGACAAGGAGGAAAGTGTGATGAGAAAGGCTATATGGTGATATTCTCCAGCGTGTTGATACTAAACAGGAAGTGCTGTTGGATCTCAAATCATTTTGATGGGTAAGTCCTTTGGGGGAATTTAGTACATTGGGAGACCCAGACCACATGCAGTTAAATATGATGTTTAAACTGCCGGCACCGTACTTTAAGAACAAAGATCGCAACAACATCTGTTTAACAACCGTTAAACACTCGGACAACCACTGCATTTCAAGGACAGAGAGCTGTACAACCGTGATAATGGACTTCAATTCATGGACAGTATCTATCCCCCAATCCCACTGGACATCTCTCAGGATGTAACAGAGAGTTGGTGAAGGAGAACCGTAACTGATGTGTGCTTCAATTTCCAAAGATTTTTGAGATGCCAGCAGCAGAAAGAGGAACAGAAATGTAGGCAGGTTCTGGAAAGTAGTGAAAACAACAGAGTAGTGTCTGACTGTAATTTCCCCAACATTGGATCGGATTGTCTTATCGTAGAGGCCCCGAGGAGTGGATTTTGTTGACATCATGGAAATATTTCCCAGCACTTACAGCCTATACTATGTCAGTTTGTGCAGATTTAGCATGTGATCTAAAACTTTGACAATGTTCTCTGGAAAACACAGAGGCTTATATTGATGATCTGGTTGTAGGGAATGACACGTGGGAAGAGCATATTGCAACAGTAGAAAAACTGTTTGAAAGATTGTCCAAGGCTAATCTTACTGTGAACCTCGCTAAAAGTGAGTTTGGTCATACTACAGTTACATATCTGGGTTATGCAGTAGGCCAAGGCCAACTGGCTCCTGTACAGGACAAGGTTCAAGCTATTGCTGAGGTTCCCGTTCCAACTGGCAAGAAAGCTTTGACAATGTTTTTTAGGAATGGTTGGGTATTATGGTAAGTTTTGCAAGAACGTTGCTGACATCATTCTGCCCCTAACGAAATTATTTGGGAAGAGTGAAAGATTTGTATGGAATGATCTTTGCCAAGAGGAATTTGAACATCTGAAAGCCATCCTGTGTTATCATCCTCTGCTCAAAGCACCTGATTTTTCAAAACCATTCTCTATAGCAACAGACACTAGTGACGAAGCTGCTGGGGCAGTATTGTTACAGAAAGGTGTGGATGACGTTGAACACCCAGTAGCTTATTTTTCAATGAAATTTAATGTGCATTAGGAAAATTATTCAACTGTTGAAAAGGAATTGCTAGCACTTATTCTGGCATTTTGAAGACTATGTTTGTCCTGCCCAGAGACCACTTGTGGTTTACACAGATCACAATCCGTTGGTGTTTCTAACTAAGATGAAGGATAGGGATAGAAGGTTATTAAATTGGACTCTGATATTGCAAGAATATGACCTGACAATCAAACATGTGAAAGGTACTGACAACATTATAGCTGATAGTTTATCTAGATGTTAAGTTAGAAATTGTACACGTTTTTGCTCTGTTATCTGATGATTATACATGTTTCAAACTTTATAATTTTCAGTTAAAGTAAAGTTTTGCCTGCATCATTTTTTTTCTAAAAGGAAGGGGATGTGTTGGGGTGCTGAAGTATCCCTGCGAACTGTGTGTGTGGGGGGGGGGGTGGGAAGAGATAGAGAAAGAGAGAGAGAGAGTGTGTGTGTGTGTGTGTGTGTGAGTTGTGGAACAAAGACACTTTGTTAGAAAGAGAGAGAAAGAAAGAGAGAGAGAGGCAAGGACTGCTCACAGTTTGTTTATACTTTCTACAAGGACACTAGCAGCATCCATGTTCTTACAGAGAGAGAAGGGAGGAGCTGCTTTATGGACAGTTGGTATTCAGCGTGGTGAGATAAATAGAAGGTCAGCTGTTAGACCTACAGACACATGGTTTTGGACACAGAATGAGCTTTGTTGTGCCCACAGAAAAGTTGGGGTTTGGAGGATTGATCAGGCGGATCGATCAGTGGCTCTAGCAGTGCAAAAAGGGTGTGACCGGTGGGGAGTTATTCGTGTACCACCCTTGCTGGGTTGACAATTCCACCACAGAAGAATGATCTGAGTCTGTTGTGGTCGTAGTCGGTGACTTCTAAAGGATTTCCGAGGACAACAGGAAGACTTACGGCGTCAGCTCACCTGAAGACTCAGACTTCTCCCTCTCTCTCGCTCCATCACTACTCAACTCAATACCACGAACTGAACTGAACTTTACTCTCATTGTAAGACTATCTATTTACCCCTAGACTTGATGAAGCTTGCTTTTCATATATTTCCACATTTACTTATAAATATATAATCACTGCTAACCTGTTTGATTTATCTACACTTATATTACTGAATTACTTAGTAACTAATATATACCATTAGTTATTTGCAATACTGGATTCCAAAGTGTTTTCCATTTCTGCTGGTTCTTTAACCCTTCACAGGGTACATGACAATAGATATATTGTATGTGCAGAGTAAGTAATTTCATATATTCCTTTCCATTCTAAAATTAAAGGACATAATTTCGTGGTGAAATTTGCTGACATGGATTAACAATCTTTTGACTGACTGGAAACAGACCAAGGGAGTTTCTTCTCTGCTATGTGGCAGACATTTACTCTTGGGCCAGATCGGAGTTTTGAAACAGCTGCTCACAATCCACATGTCACCTGGCCAAGATAACTACATTTAGACACTCCAAGTTCACAGACGGCAGGGAGCTGGGAATAGAATTTAAGAACTGATCGATGGGGAGATACTGAGCAATTATGCAATAGGTTAGTTTAGGCATACCTGGAGTATTGTGTTTGTGAAACAAATTTGCATCCCCTGTTCACTCAACTATCGATCTGTTAACTTCCTGAATCCAGCCCGGCAGAGGTATCGTAGTCATCTCCTAACAATTCACTTTCATTCCATGTCTTTTCATTATCATTTCACAGTCAGTGATGACATCTCTCTCTGACCAGCCTCCCACAGGCAAAAGTACATTCACCGGGAAGCACAGGAAAGACACTCCAGTAGTGGCGCTCATCTCACGCACAATGGAAAACAATGCTGTTTCTTACCATCAATCACTCCAGGGACAGGACTTCTCTGAAGGAATTCCTCACATCTGTCCCTTGCTCTCAAACATCTTCAACTGTATCCTCAATGGTTTTTCAGTGAGTGTCCTGTATACTGCTGATGTCTTCCTCAGTGAAGACTGATGCAAAATGCTCGTTCAGTTCCTCTGCCATCTCCTTATCTCCCATTACAATTTCTCCAGCATCATTTTCTATCAGTCCTATATCTACTCTCACCTGTCTTTTACTCTCTATATACTTGAAAAAGCTTTTAGTATCCTTTTTGATATTATTTGCTAGCTTCCTTTCATAGTTAATCTTTTCTCTCTTAATGACCTTCTTGGTTTCCTTTTGTAAGGTTTAAAAACTTCCTGATCCTCTGTCTTCCCACTAATTTTTGCTTCCTTGTATGCACTCTCCTTTGCTTTAACTTTAGCTTTGACTTCTCTTGTCAACCACGGTTGCATCCTTTTTCTACTCAAAAATTTCTTCTTTTTTGGAATATACCTGTCTTGCACATTCCTCATTTCTCGCATAAACTCCAGCCACTGCTGCTCTGCTGTCTTTCCCGCCAGTGTCCATTTCCAGTCAACTTTGGCCAGTTCCTCTCTCATGCCACTGTAATTTCCTTTACTCCACTGAAATACCAACACATCAGATTTCGGCTTCTCTTTTTCTAATTTCACAGTCAACTCAATCATGTTATGATCAGTGTCTCCTAAGGATTCCTTGACCTCAATCTCTCTAATCCCCTCTGGTTCATTACACAATACCCAATCCAGTACAGCCGATCCCCTAGTGGGCTCAACAACAAGCTGTTCTAAAAAGCCATCTCGCAGACATTCTACAAATTCTCTCTCTTGAGATCCAGTGCTGACCTAATTTTCCCAATCTACTCGCATGTTAAAATCCCCCACAATTATCATAACACTGCCCTTCTGACAAGCCTTTTCTATTTTCAGTTGTAATTTGTAGTCCACATCCCTGCAGTTGTTTGGAGGCCTATAGATAACTGCCATCAGGGTCCCTTTACCCCTGCTATTTCTTAGCTCAACCCATAAAGATTCTGCACCTTCCGATCCTATATCACCTCTTTCTAATGATTTAATATCATTTCTTACCAATAAAGCCATGCCTCCCCTTCTGCCTACCTTCCTATTCTTCCGATACACCATGTATCCTTGGACGTTCAGCTCCCAGAGACATGCATACTTTAGCCAGGTCTCAGTGATGGCCACAATATCATACCTACCAATCTGTAACTGTACAACAAGATCAACCACCTTATTCCTTATGCTGTGTGCATTTAAGTACAACACCTTAAGACCAGTATTTGATATTTTCGCTTTGATTTCACTGCAACTTTATTGCACTGCAACTCATCCCAATGGCTACAAATTTGCCCCATCACCTGCCCGTCTTTCCTCACATCTTTACTGCTCACTATCTTAGATTTATTTCTGTTTTCCCCTTCCTCCGCTCTATCATTCCGGTTTCCATCCCCTGTCAAATTAGTTTAAACCCTCCCTAACAGCTCTATTTAACTTTCCCGCCAGGATATTGGTCCCCTTCGGGTTCAGGTGTAACCTGTCCTTTTTGAACAGGTCATACTTCCCCCAGAAGAGATCCCAATTAACCAAGAATCTGAAGCCCTGTCCCCTACACCAGTCTCTCAACCACGCATTCAACTGCCTGATCCGACTATTCTTGCCCTCGCTAGCACGTGGCAGGGACATATGAACAGCGTTTGTCTGCTCTTGGACTGTATTCCTTGGAGTTTAGAAGAATGAGGGGAAACCTCATAGTAACATTTCGAATGTTGAAAGGCATGGACAGAGTGGATGTGGCAAAGTTGTTTCCCATGATGGGGGAGTCTGGTACGAGAGGGCATAACTTAAGGATTGAAGGGCGCCCATTCAGAACAGAAATGCGAAGATTTTTTTTTCAGTCAGGGGGTGGTGAATCTATGGAATTTGTTGCCACGGGCCAAGTCATTGGGTGTATTTAAGACAGAGATTGATAGGTATCTGAGTAGCCATGGCATCAAAGGTTATGGGGAGAAGGCACGGGAGTGGGACTAAATGGGAGAATGGATCAGCTCATGATAAAATGGTGAAGCAGACTCGATGGGCCGAATGGCCGACTTCTGCTCCTTTATCTTATGGTCTAATATATTCATGGTATTTCTTTATCAGACCGGCATTTGTCAGATTATTGGCCAGAAGGGCTATTTTATTGAAATGGAAAGATGCCTCTGCACCCACTTTGATACAATGGTTCTCTCAGGTGATGTTATGCTTAGTTTGGAGAAAATCAGAAGTCGAACTTTTGATCCTCGATTTATCTTTGAGAAAAGATGGGGTTCATTTGCACGCTGCTATGATTTGATTTGAGTTAATTAAGATGGCCCCCTTCAGATTCTTGTTTAAATGGATTTGGTTGGCGGATTGATGTTTTTCTTTTATGGAACCTTGTATGGTGTATAGCTCCAGGGTTGTGCTCCCAATGTTTGTTTGTTTTTTCAGTAGGGTTTTTTTTTGTTTGTTTTAGTTAGTAGGGGTTCTTTTTCGCTTTCTTGTTCTCAAAAAAAGTTTTAACGTTTTGTTTTTTCTTATTATTTTTGATATATTTTTTAGCTTTGTTAATCAGCTATTTGATAATTTAATTTTTATTGTACATATTGACATGTTCACTTGATTACTTTAATGTATTTGTCATTGATTTTCAATAATAATTAATTAAAAAGATTTTTACCATGAAATGAAAATGACGGAAATGAAAATGTAGATGGGTGCTTTAGTTAGTTTGTGAATTATACCAATAGTGGTGCAGTTGTGTATAATGAAGAAGACTGGCAATGAATACAGCGTAATATAGATTATTCGCAGATAAGAACAGAGAAATGGCAGATCAAGCTGAACACGGATAAATGTGAGGGGTTGCAACTTGGTAGACTAAAAGCAAGTAGTTAAATGTTAAGGAGAAGAACCTTAGCAGTGTTGCTGAACAGAGAGGTTTGACGTCCAAGTTCACAGCTCCTGGAAAGTGACTACACAGGTCAATCTGTGGTTAAGAATGCTTATCAAATGCTTGCTTTTATTAGCTGAGTTACTGAGTTCAAATCAAGAAGTGATGTTTCAGCTGTAAAAGGACTCCACTGAGGCCACATCTGAACTATTGAATATAGTTCTAGTTCACCCATTTTGAGAATTGAGCATTGGAGAAGGAGCAGAAGAAGTTTACTAGGATGCTGTCTGGTTTACAGGGCATGTGCTAACATAAGTGGTCTGACGAACTTGGTAGTTTTCTTTGGAGTAGCAGAGGCTGAGGGGAGATCAGAGATTTATAGCATTATGGGAGAGAAGTATCGAGTAGACATGGAGTGTCTTTATTGTAGGGTAGCAGTGTCTAATAGATTGAAGATGAGAGGTAATGAGATGTGAGGGATATGCTTTTTTTTTTAACTCAGAGAGTGCCGGAAGCCAATTATGGTGGCAGAGTTAAATATATTGGGTGTTTTTATGGGACATTGAGATAGGTACATGAATACGAGGAGGATGGGGTGCGATGGACTTTGTGTCGGTGGGAAGGATTAGTTTTGGGGGGTTTACTGAGTTACTTTTCAGATGGTTTGGCATGATATTATGGGGCAAACAGTCTGTTCCTGTGCTGTACTGTTCCATGATTTGTTCCATATACTGGAAACCAGTATGACAGAGCTGAGTGTAACCCAACAGGTTTACAAGTAGATGATGGGTATAACATGAATGTATGGAAGAACAAGCCAATGATTGGGTTCAAATCCAAACAGAGCGAAGAGTTAAATTGTACCGCAGGTACAACATTTAAAAGGACAAATAATTCAGGACTGAAGGTGATGTATTTAAATGTGCGTAGCACTTGGTATATTGTGAATGAACTCATGGCACAATTAGAGATTGGTCAGTTTGGTGTTGTGGGCATCACTGAGTCATGGCTGAAAGAAGGCCATAGTTGAGAGTGTAACATCAAATGATATACTTCGTATCAAAATATAGGAAGGGTGGCTCAGGCGGTGATGTGGCTCCTCTAGTAAAAGATGGAATTACATCTTTAGATAGAGATGACATAGGGTCAGAGAATGTTGAATCTTTGTGGGTGGATTTAAGAAATTGCAAGGGTAAAAACTGGTCATCCAAAATAGGTCTCCTTATAGTAGCCAAGATGTGGGGTTGATACTGTAAAGTCATGTACTTACATTCCCAAACCAAAAGCCGTGGATGAACCAGGAGGTACGTTGTCTGCTGAAGGCTAGATCTATGGCATACAACTCTGGAGTAGTTATATTCTCCTTTTCAAAGCGGGCGAGTTCATCTGGTGGTGAAGCTATTAGGTTTCACTTTGTATGAAGTAGTGTCTGGCAAACACTGCCAGAGTTGCCATACATCCAATGTCACCTCCAAACTCATTCAAAATTGTTTCTTCGCCCTTGAAATACCCCGCCGCAAACCATACCCGGTTTTCTGGTACAGGCCGCGATCTCTATAGTCATAGTCATACTTTATTGATCCCGGGTGAAACTGGTTTTCAAAAGAAGTATGAATATGACTATGACTATGGAGATCGAGGCCTGTATCAGAAAACCAGGTGTGGTTTGCGGCGAGGTATTTCAAGGGCGAAGAAACAATTTTGAATGAGTTTGGAGGTGACATTGGATGTATGGCAACTCTGGCAGTGTTTGCCAGACATGACTTCATACAAAGTGAAACCTAATAGCTTCACCACCAGATGAATATAACTACAGCTGTGAAGTTGCCTGCTGCACCTGATGACCCAGTGATCTCTGTCTCTGAGTCCGATTTTAAGCTGTTTTTAAAGAGGGTAAACCTGCTCAAGGTGGAGGGTCCCGATGGAGAGCCTGGAAGGCTTCTGAAAACCTGTGCCAAATACTTGGTGGGAGGATTTAAGGACATTTTCAACCTCTCATTGCTATGAGCAGAAGTTCCCAGTTGTGTCTAAAAGATAACAATTATGCCAGAGCCTAAGAAGAATAATGTGATCTGCCTTAATGACTATCGCCTGGTAGCACGAACATATGCAGTGATGAAATACTTCGAGAAATTGGTCATGACTAGACTGAAGTTCTGCCTCAGCAATGACCTGGACCCATTGCAGTTTGACTATCACCACAATAGTTCAACAGCAGATACAATCTCAATGGTTCCTCACACGGCTTTAGACCACCTGGAGAACACAAACATCGATGTCAGGATGCTGTTCATCGACTATTGCTCAGCAGTTAATACCATCATTCCCAGAATCCTGATTGAGAAGTTGCAGAACACTGGCCCCTGTACCTCTCTCTGCAATTGGATCCTCGTTTCCCTAACCGGAAGACCACAATCTGTGCGGATTGGTGATAACATCTCCTCATATCCAACAATCAACACTGGTGCACCTCATGGGTGTGTGCTTAACCCACTGCTCTACTCTCTCTATACCCACGACTGTGTGACGAGGCATAGCTCAAATACCATCTATAAATTTGTTGATGGTACAACCATGTTTGGTAGAATCTCAGGTGGTAACGAGAGGGCATACAGGTATAAGGAATGCCAACTAGTGAAGTAGTTTCACTGCACAACGCGGCACTCAATGTCCGTAGGATAAATGAGCTGATTGTGGACGCTACTTCAGAAAGAGATGAAGGACCACGTACCAATCCTCACAGAGGTATCAGAAGTTAAGAGCGTGAGCAGTTTCAAGTTCATGGATGTCAAGATCTCTGAGGATCTAACCTCGTCCCAACATGTCGATGCAGTTATAAAGCAGGCAAGACAGCAGCTATACTTTACTAGAAATTTGAGGAGATTTGGTATGTCAACAAATACACTCAAACACTCAAACACTTCTATAGATGTACCGTGGAGAACATTCTGACAGGCTACATCACCGTCTTGCAAGTGGTGGGGGCGGGGGGAATGGGTGCACTACTGCACCTGATAGAAAGAAGTTAAAAAGCCTACAGCACAATACAGACCCTTCGGCCTACAAAGCTGTGCCTCACATGTCCTTACTATAGAAATTATCTAAGCTCCATGTACCTATCCAGGAGTCTCTTAAAATACCCCATTGTAACTGCCTCCACTACCATTGCAGGCAGCCCTTTCAACGCTCTCACCACTCTCTGTGCAAAAACACTTACCCTGACGTCTCTTCTGTACCTACTTCCAAACACATTAAAACTGTTCCCTCTCAGGTCAGCCACTTTGGCCCTGGGAAAAAGCCTCTGACTATCCCCACAATCAATGCCTCTCAACATCTTATTCACCTCAAGCAGGTCACCTCTCATCCTCCATCGCTCCAAGGAGAAAAGGCCAAGTTGATTCACCTGCTTTCATAAGGAGTAATCCCAAATCCAGGAAACATCCTTGTAAATATCCTCTGCAACTTGTCTATGCTTTCCACAAGCAATGTCCCCTTGGATCCTACTTACCTTCTCAATAAGCCTTACATGGGGTAACTTGTCCAATACCTTGCTGAAATCCATATGCACTACAGCTACTGCTCTCCCCTCATCGATGTTTTTCATCACATCCTCAACAAATTCAATCAGTCTCGTAAGGCACAACCTGCTTTTGACAAAGCCATGCTGACTATTCCTAATCATATTATGCCTCTCCAAATGTTCATAAATCTTGCCTCTCAAGATCTTTTCCATCAACTTCCCAACCAGTCACAGAGGGTTGTAAATTTAGTCAGATCAATCTTGGGTATGAGCCATTAACTACCCAGGATATTCCAAGGATCGGCGTCTCAGAAAGGCAGCGTCCATTATTAAGGAACTCAGCATGCAGTGCGTGCCATTTTCTCACTGTTACCATCAGGTTGGAGGTACAGAAGCCAAAAGGCACACATTCAGCGATTCAGGAATAGCTTCCTCCCATCTGCAATCTGATTCCTAAGTGGAGATTGAACACTTGGACACCACCTCACTTTTTTAATATATATTATTTCTGTTTTTTGCATGATTTTAATCTATTCAATATTGGTATACTGTAATTGATTTACTGAATTATTCAGTATTTTTATTCTTCCTCTATGTTATGTATTGCATTGAACTGCTGCTGCTAAGTTAACAAATTTCATGTCACATGCGGGTGATAATAAACCTGATTCTGATTCTAATAATAAGGGTAATGACACAATTGTCATGGGGAACCTTAATATGGAAGAGGACTGGGAAAATCAGGTTGGTGCTGAATCACAAGAAAGGGAATTTGTTGAATGCCTACAAGATGGCTTTTTTAGAGTAGTTTGTGGTTGAAAATCTCGTTGAAAATCTATCATTAGATGGGATGTTACCTAACAGCACCGATTTCGTAAGGGAGCTTAATGTAACTGAACCGTTAGGAGGCTGTGATCATAATATGATCGAATTTGTGTGGCAATTTGAGAGGGTGAAGCATAACTCACAAATATGGAATAAAGGGATTTACAGAGGCAGAGAGAGGACCTTGCCCAGAGGACGCTGGAGAAAGATATTGGCAGTGATTAGAGCAGTGAAGAGATGGCTGAAGATTCTGGGATTATTTCACAAGGTACAGGATAGATATGCTGCACAGAGAAAGATGTTCTCAAAATGACAGGAATACCTGTATAAAGCAGGATACCAAAAGATGTTCTCAAAATGCACAGAGAAAGATATTCTCAAAATGACAGGCATACCTGTATAAAGCAGTATACCAAAAATATTTTTTTGGTTATATGAAGAATAAAAGGGACGTGAGGGTTGATATTGAACCACTGGCAAATGATGCTGCTGACATAGTAACGGGGGACAAAAATAGCATATGAACGTAATGAGTACTTTGCATCTGCCTTCACTGTAGAGATATTAGCTATGTTCCAGAAGTCTGTGAGTGTCAGGGAGCAGGAGTAAGTGCCATTGCAAATAAAAAGGAAAAAGTGCAAGACACACTCAGAGATCTGATCTAGATAAGTCACCAGGACCAGAAGTACAACATCTCAAATTCCTGGGATAGGTTGTTGAAGAGATAACGGATGCATTGGTCATGATTGTTCAAGAATCCCTTAACTCTGACATGGTCCCAGAGGATTGGAAGATTGCAAATGTCACTCAATTCTTTAAGAAGGGAGAAAGGCTAAAGAAAGGATATAAGAGGCCAATTAGCCTAACCTCATTGGCTGGGAAAGTGTTGGAGTCTTATTAAGGATGATGTTTCGAGCTACTTGAAGACTAATAATAAAATAAGTCAAAGTCAGCATGGATTCTGTGAAGGGAAATTTTCCTTGACAAATCTGTTAGAACTCGTTGAGGAAGTAATAAGCAGCGTGCACAAATGAGAGACAGTGGATGTCACTTACTTGGATTTTCAGAAGTTCTTTGATAAGGTGCCACACATCAGGCTGCTTAACAAGATAAAATCCTAGAGTGTTACAGGAAAGATGCTGGCATGGATAGCGGAATGGCTGACAGGCAGGAGACAGTGTGTGACAATTAAAGGGACCTTTTATGGTTGGCTGCCATTGACTGGTGGTGTTCCTCAGGGGTCTGTATTGGGACTGCTAATTTTGACATTGTTTATCAAAGATTTAGATAATTAAATTGAGTGGTTTGTAGCAAATTTTCAGGATGATATGAAGATAGGTTGAGGGGTAAATATTGCTGAGGAAGCAATGTGTTTGCAGAAGGACTCAGAGAAGTTTGAAGAACAGGCAAGAAAGTGGCAGATGGAATATAGTGTTGGGAAAAGTATGATAATGCAGCCTGGTAAAAGAAACAATAGTGCAGCCTAGTATCTAAATGGGGAGAAGTTCAAACATCAGAGATGCAAAGGGACATAGAAGTCCTCATGAAAGACATCAAGGAGGTTATTTTATGGGCTGAGTCTGTGGAAAAGAAGGTAAATGCAATGTTGGCATTTATTTCAAGAAATAGAATATAAAAGCAAAGAGATAATTACGTACCTTTTTATGACAGTAGTTTGGACGCACTGGAGCATTTTCAACAGTTTTGGGCCCGATATCTCAGAAAGGATAGTTATACTTATACTTCATACTTTATACTTTATTGTTGCCAAACAATTGGTACTAAAACGTACAATCATCCCAACGATATTTGATTCTGTGCTTCACACTCCCTGGATTAGAAATATTAAATATTACAAATATTAAAATAGTTAAAATTAGTAATTATTAAAAATTTAAATTATAAATCAAAAAATAGAGAATAGAAAAATGAGAAGTAAGGTAGTGCAAAAAAACTGAGAGGCAGGATGTGCTGTCATTGGAGACAGTCCAGAGGAGGTTATACTATAGAACCATAGAAACTACAGCACAGAAACAGGCCTTTTGGTCCTTCTTGGCTGTGCCAAACCATTTTCTGCCTAGTCCCACTGACCTGCACACGGACCATATCCCTCCATACACCTCCCATCCATGTATCTGTCCAATTTATTCTTAAATGTTAAAAAAGAACCCGCAATTACCACCTCATCTGGCAGCTCATTCCATACTCCCACCACTCTCTGTGTGAAGAAGCCCCCCCTAATGTTCCCTTTAAACTTTTCCCCCCTCACCCTTAACCCATGTCCTCTGGTTTTTTTCTCCCCTTGCCTCAGTGGAAAAAGCCTGCTTGCATTCACTCTATCTATACCCATCATAATTTTATATACCTCTATCAAATCTCCCCTCATTCTTCTACGCTCCAGGGAATAAAGTCTTAACATATTCAACCTTTCTCTGTAACTGAGTTTCTCAAGTCACGGCAACATCCTTGTAAACCTTCTCTGCACTTTTTCAACTTTATTTATATCCTTCCTGTAACTTGGTGACCAAAACTGAACACAATACTCCAGATTCGGCCTCACCAATGCCTTATACAACCTCATCATAACATTCCAGCTCTTATACTCAATACTTTGATTAATAAAGGCCAATGTACCAAAAGCTCTCTTTACGACCCTATCTAACTGTGACGACACTTTTAGGGAATTTTGTATCTGTATTCCCAGATCCCTCTGTTCCACTGCACTCCTCAGTGCCTTACCATTAACCCTGAATGTTCTACGTTGGTTTGTCCTTCCAACGTGCAATACCTCACACTTGTCAGTATTAAACTCCATCTGCCATTTCTCAGCCCATTTTTCCAGATGGTCCAAGTCCCTCTGCAGGCTCTGAAAACCTTCCTCACTGTCTACTACACCTCCAATCTTTGTATCATCAGCAAACTTGCTGATCCAATTTACCACATTATCATCCAGATCATTGATATAGATGACAAATAGCAATGGACCCAGCACTGATCCCTATGACACACCACTAGTCACAGGCCTCCACTCAGAGAAGCAATTCTCTACCACCACTCTCTGGCTTCTTCCATCGAGCCAATGTCTAATCCAATTTACCACCTCTCCATGTATACCTAGCGACTGAATTTTCCTAACTAACCTCCCATGCAGGACCTTGTCAAAGGCCTTACTGAAGTCCATGTAGACAATATCCACTGCCTTCCCTTCATCCACTTTCCTGGTAACCTCCTCGAAAAACTCCAACAGATTGGTCAAACATGATCTACCATGCACAAAGCCATGTTGACTCTCCCTAATAAGCCCCTGTCTATCCAAATGCTTGTAGATTCTGTCTGTTAGTACTCCCTCCAATAACTTACCTACTACTGACGTTAAACACACCGGCCTATAATTTCCTGGATTACTTTCCGATCCTTTTTTAAACAACGGAACAACATGAGCCACTCTCCAATCCTCCGGCACTTCACCCGTAGACAGGTTCACGACCCGTAGATAGGTTCTCGAGGATGATTCTGGGAATGAAGGTTTTCACATATGAGGAACGTTTGGCAGCTTTGGGTCTGTTCTCACCAGAATTGAGAAGAATACGGTTGATCTAATTGAAACTTACTTAACGTTGAAAGGAATAGATAGGATGGATATAGGGAGGATGTTTCCTATGGAGGGGCTATCCAGAACTAGAGGACACAGCTTCTCAAATGGGGGAGGGAAGGTGACCTTTTAGAACAGTTGTCAGGAGGAATTTTTTAACCAGAGAGTACAGAGTCTGTGGAATTCTCTGTGACAGACTGCAATGGAGGCCAAGTCCTTGGTATATTTAAGGTGAAAGTTAATAGTTTAATGATCGGTCAGGACATCAAAGGATATGGCGAGAAGGCAGGTGCATGACATTGAGTGGGTTGTATGTTCAGCCATGATGGAATGGCAAAGCAGACACGATGGCAAAGCAGACACGATGGGCAAAATGGCCTGATTCTGCACCTATGTATTATGGTGTTAAGGTTACAATGGGGCATCAACACGTTGCTAAACAGGGCTGAGAAGTGGCAGATGGGGTTCCATCTGGAAAAGTATTAGGTGATAGACAATGAAGATTCAAACTGGATTACAGAGTACAAATGCCAGGATTATGGGAAGAAGGCTTCTGATGTGTTGGTTTTCATTGTCATGGGGTCTGAGTTCAGGAGCTGCGGGGTAATGTCACAACTCTGTAAAACTGATTTGACCATACTTGGAGTGTTGTTTTCAGGTCTGGTCACCTCATTATACAGAGCACATGTGGAAAATTTGAGTAAGTTTGGGCTTTTCTCTTTACAGCATAGGGGGATAAGAGGAGATTTGACAGAGGTATACACGAGAGAGAAAAAAAGATCGATAGCATGGACACCCTGCGTCTTTTCACAAGGCTGGCAATGGCGAACACGAGAGGACGTACCTTTCAGGTAGCTGGAGGAAATTATAGGGGGATGGGTGCCAGAGTCAGTTTTATTTTACACACAGAGAATGTTGAGTGTTTGGATCTCTCTGCCACAATGGTGCTGTAAGGAAAGAGTTAACTGTGATTCCTCCTTGGCTTATGCTGAAATAAAATGGAGGTCTGTAAGACTAAATACTGTTATCTTGGAGTGTGATTGTTTTGAGGAAATACAAGACAACTAGTCTACAGCAATATTTTCAGCGAGTCAAGTACAACATAATAGTTGAGGTGGTGAAATACATGTTTGTCTGGGCTGAAGGTCATCAAAGTTTGGGTGAGTACAGCTGGTCCCACCAAGATGTAAACATACCAGTGTCAGCGGTTCTGAAGGGCATAAAAACGAGCATGTTCTTTGCTGCAAGGTGGAAAGAGAGTTGTCTCAGGGTAGACCACAGCTGGAGCTGAAACAGGGAACAGAATGTTGAGAGGGAAAGAGAAAGACAGCAAGAAAGAGAGAGATTGACAGTGACTGAATGAGAGAGAGTGCGAGGGACAGAGGGAGAGCCAGAGAGAGAAAGAAAGACAGGAAGAGCAAGAAAGCGAGAAAAAGTGAGGGCAAGAGAGACAGCGAGACACAGACTGAAAAGCAAAGAGAGAGATGGAGATAGACAGAGAGATACGAGAAAGAGAGAGAGAGACAGAGAGAGAGAGAGAACAGGTTGCGTGACATTTCAGACCTGTGACCCCCTCCAACATTGCAGAAATTGGCTTGTTTAGTGGATGGTCAGTTTTATTTTGATTACTGTGCTGCTGCTACTGTAGACATTTGTTTGCCTTTTGGTATTGAAATCGTATGAGTTCTCATGAAGTGTTTTCCTTTAACATATGTGCAGCAATTCCTTTGTTTTCAAATGCATATGTAAATACCCTGACCTGAAATCAAAAAAGAACACTGAATGACTGTTAAAACAATTGTCATTACAAAGAGGCAATCAGATAAATACATGAATATACAGGATTGGAATCACATGCAGCAAATACTTTAGCGGGGTGTGGGTGGGAGTGGGGGACACAGTCGAGAGTATCTGTTGAAATGAGTGTTACATACATCATGCCAGGGCAGGGGGAGCAGCCAGAGGGCGTGTTCCTTATTAGAATTTACAACAGAGAGAAGGTCCTGCAAATATAATCTGGGTAGATGGGTAGAAAATTAAGGAGTAGGACTCTGGGGTGGTGATCTCAGGATTAATTCAGGGGCCACATGCTTGCGAGCTAAGAGATTGTAAGGTGTAAGGTGAAATGTATGGCTAACAATCTGGTGCGAGAGGGATGGCATCAGGTACACAGATCACTGCGTTATATTCCAGGATAGGTGGGACTGGTGTAAGGAGGATGGGTTACACCTGTACTGAGGGGAGCTAATATTCTGCCAGGGAGTTTTGTTGCAGCATTGCAGAGTTTTCTCATTTGGCATGTGTGTGGAGGAAGGGGATGGGTGGGAACCAGAGCTACAGGTCAGTAAGTAGCATTGAGCAGAAGGTAGAGACGAGATCGAGAAAGCCCATCAGGAAGTCAAGATGGGGCATTGTTGATGAGCACAGTGGCTCCAAGGGGCTGAAGTGTGTTTATTTCAGTGCAAGGTATAGTACAGTTAAGGCAGACATACTTGTACCCAAGATTACCTTGTGACACTGTAAATTAGCCACAACAAAGATCTGGCTGAGAGAAAGGCAGGAGTGTTAGCTAAATATTCCAGCATTCAGATGATTCAAACAGTCCAGAGGGAGGTGAATGAGGTTGGGGAGCTGCATTGCTCATTAGGCAGAATGTCACAAGGTTGAGGTCATCCAGTAAAATAATGTAGGTAGAAACATAGAAAACATACAGCACAATACAGGCCCTTCGGCCCACAAAGCTGTGCCGAACATGTCCCTGCCTTTCAACTACCTAGGCTTTAACCATAGCCCTGTATTCTCCTAACCTCCATGTAGCCATCCAGAGTCTATTAAAAGACCCTATCGTTTCCGTCTCCACCACCGCTGCCAGTAGCCCATTCCACTCATTCACCACTCTCAGCGTAAAAAAACGTACCCCTGACATCTCCTTTGTACCTACTCCAAATACTTTAAAACTCTCTCGTGTTAACCATTTCAGCCCGGGGGAAAAGCCTCTGACTACGCATACAATCAATGCCTCTCATTATCTTGTACACCTCTATCAAGTAACCTCTCATCCTCCGTCGCTCCAAGGAGAAAGGGCCAAATTCACTCAACTTATTCTCATATGGCATGCGTCCCAATTCAGACAACATCCTTGTAAGTCTCCTCTGCGCCCTTCCTACGGTTTCCACGCCCTTCCTATAGTGAGGTGACCAGAACTGAGCACAGTACTCCACGAGGGGTCTGACCAGGGTCCTATATAGTTGCAACATTACCTGTCGGCTCTTAAACTCAATCCCAGGATTGATGAAGGCCAATGCACAGTATGCCTTCTTAAGCACAGAGTCAACCTGTGAAGCAGCTTTGAGTGTTCTATGGACTCAGACCACACCACCTCGCAACCCTAACCCTCTGTTCCTCCACTGCCAAGAGTCTTACCATTCAGCTATCATATTTGATCTACCAAAATGAACCTCCTCACAATTATCTGAGTTGAACTCCATCTGCTGCTTCTCAGCCCAGATTTGCATCCTATCAATGTCCCATTGTAACCTCTGACAGCCCTCCACACTATCCACAACACACCCAGGCAGAACAGTATTCAAGAGAAGACTCAAGATTCAGTGGCTATACAAGGATGTTCTGTTGTCTCCAGAGAACCAGAATCAGGAACGTGTCGGAGCAGCTGCAGAAAATTCTCAAGTGCTCCTGGTATATACAGAACATAGAAATTTACAGCACAGCACAGGTGCTTTGGTCCACAATATTGTGCTACCAATGTAAATTACTCAAGAGACCACCAAAAATGTTGCTACTGAATAGCCCTCTATTTTTATGACCTCCGTGTACCTATCTAAGAGGCTTTTAAAAGACCCTATTGTATCCACTTCCACCACCACCATTGGCAGTGCATTTCCCACACCCAGCAGCCTCTGTGTGAAAAACTTACCTCTGACATCCCCTTGGTACCTATGTCTAAGCACCATAAAACTATGCCCCCTCTGGTCAACCTTTTCAGCCATGGAAAAAAAGCCTCTGGCTATCCACATGATCAATGCCCCTCATCATCTTACACACCTCTATCAGGTCACCTCTCACCCTCTGTCACTCCAAGGAAAAAAGGCCAAGTTCACTGAACCTATTATCATAAGGTACATACTCCAATCCAGGCAACATCATTGTAAATCTCCTCTGCACTCTCTGTACGGTATCCACATCCTTCCTGTAGTGAGGTGATCAGAACTGAACACAGTACTGCAAGTGGGGTCAGACCAAGGTCTTATATAGCTGTAACATGACCTCACAACTCTTGGACTCAATCCCACGGTTGATGATGCCAACAGAACATACGCCTTCTTGAAAACATTGTCAATCTGCGTTGCAGCTTTGAGTGTCCTATCGAAACGGACTCCAAGATCTCTTAGATCTTCTACACTGCCTAGAGCCTTACCATTTATATGGTATTCTGCCCTCAAATTGGACATACTAAATTAATCACTCCACATTTCTCTCGGCTAAAGTCCGTCTACCACTCCTCAGCCTAGTTCTGCATCCTATAGATGTCCGGTTTAATCATTGACAGCCCTCCAGACGATGCACAGCAGCCCCAACATTGGTATCATCAGTAAACTTACTAACCCACCATTCTACTTATTCATCCAGGTCATTTATAAAAATCGCAAACAGGAAAGGTCCCAGAATCGATTCCTGTGAAAAATCATGGGTCACCGACCACCATGGAGAATATGAAGCATTTACAACCACCCTTTGTTTCTGTGGACAAGCCAATTCTGGATCTACAAAGCAAAGTCTCCTTGTATTCCATGCCTCCATACAGTCTAAAGGAGCCTTGCATGGGGCAACCTTATCAAATGCCAAAAAAAAAACATGGTAAAAAGAGGGTTGAACTTCTACAAAGTGAATAGGGGGAATTAGGACAGAACTTAAAAAGCTCAACTTTCAGAGCAGTAATCTCGAGATTACACGTTGTGCCACATATTGGTGAGGATAAAAATAGAATGATGATTCAGATGAATATGTCACTGAGGGGCTGAGGCATGGAGCAAGATTGAAGTTCTTGGATCATTGCTATTTCATCTGTGGTAGAGCGACACGTACAGAAGAGATGGATTCTGAGTTGAGAATTAGAGGACAAAAGTTTAGGGGTAACATGAGGGGGAATTTCTTTACTCAGAGAGTGGCAGCTGTGTGGAACGAGCTTGCAGCAGAAGTAGCTGAGGCAGGTTCGATGTTGTCATTTAAAGTTAAGTTGGATAGATATATGGACAGGAAGGGAATGGAGGGTTATAGACCGAGTGCAGGTCGGTGGGTCTAGGTGAGAGTAGGGGTTCGGCACGGACTAGAAGGGCCGAGATGGCCTGTTTCCGTGCTGTAATTGTTATATGGTTATGTGCTCCTGAACTGGAGGGGCACCAGTATCCTGTAGATTTGTGAGTGATGTACAGAATAGTGTAAATGTGAGTTGCAGTCAGTGTGACCCTGAGCAGGAGATAATACTGTCACCAATGAGAGCTAATTCGGTAAACGGGATAGACAGGAGTACAGACAAAAGAGAGGAAAGACAATGAGTTTAAACGATGCAAGCGGCTTGACAGGTGAGGTGGATGCGCTCAGGTGTGACGGGTGCTCGGGACTGCAGGGTCACTTTCTTTCATGTCGCAGGACAGAATTAATGGCTTTTCATTCCAGTTTGCAGACAATTCGAAGATAGGTGGGGGTTAGGTAGTGTTGAGGAAGCAGGGAATCTGCAGAAGGACAGACAGATTGTGAGAATGGACAAAGAAGTGGCAGATAGAATGTCATGCAGGGAACTGTGTAGTCATGTATATAAGCAGTAATGACGTGGGCCTTTTTCTAAGCAGGTTAAAAATTCAAAAACTGTGGTGCAAAGAGACTTGGGAGTCCTCCTGCAGGATTTCTGAAGGTTACCTTGCAGTTTGCAAGATGTTAGGGATAAATTTGTCCTGGTGAGGAAGGTAAGGAATGGTAGGGTGAAGGAACTTTTAAAAAGGAAGGAAGAGTTGAAGATATTAGACAAGAGTTCAATATACATATATGTCCCTATATATAACTCTGATTAATGTTCTTGTCTATTCAACAAATCTGTAAATAATAACTATAACAGAATCAACGAAATTCACCTAGGACATTCAATCAGAGTACAGATCAGCAGTGTCAGTATTGCAGTTGAACAAAGGAGACCATGGAGCCATGAGGGAGGAGCTGGCCAAAGTTGACTGGTCGGATATCCTAGCAGAAAAGACAGTGGAACAGCAATGGCAGATATTATTGGGAATAATGCACAAGGTGCAAAATCAGTTCATATAGGCTTGGCTGGCACCAGGGCAGGAATGGATTCTCAATATTCCTGGATTTCAGTGCTTTAAAATGGATAGAGAGGGTGGAAAAAGGGGAGGAGGGGTGGCATTACTGGTCAGGGATGATATTACAGCTACAGAAAGGGTGGGTAATGTAGCAGGATCCTCTTTTGAGTCAATATGGGTGGAAGTCAGGAACAGGAAGGGAACAGTTACTCTATTGGAGGTATTCTATAGGCCCCCTGGTAGCAGTAGAGACACAGAGGAGCAGATTGGGAGGCAGATTTTGGAAAGGTGCAAAAGTAACAGGGTTGTTATCATGGGTGACTTTAACTTCCCTAATATTGATCGGCACCTGATTAGTTCCAAGGGCTTAGATGGGGCAGGATTTGTTAATTGTGTCCAGGATGGATTCCTGTCACAGTATGTGGACAGGCCGACCAGGGGGAATGCAATACTAGATCTAGTACTAGGTAATGAACCGGGTCAGGTCACAGATCTCTCATTGGGTGAGCATCTGGAGTTCAGTGACCACCGCTCCCTGGCCTTTAGCATTATCATGGAAAAGGATAGAATCAGAGATGACCGGAAAATTTTTAATTCGGGAAAGGCAAATTATGAGGCTATAAGGCTAGAACTTGCGGGTGTGAAATGGGATGATGTTTTTGCAGGAAAATGTACTATGGACATGTGGTCGATGTTTAGAGATCTCTTGTGGGATGTTAGGGATAAATTTGTCCTGGTGAGGAAGATAAAGAATGGTAGGGTGAAAGAACCTACCATTGACAAGTAAGGTGGAAAATCTAGTCAGGTGGAAGGAGGCAGCATACATGACGTTTAGGAAGCAAGGATCAGATGGATCTGTTGAGGAATATAGGGTAGCAAGAAAGGAGCTTCAGAAGGGGCTGGGGAGAGCAAGAGGGGGGCATGGGAAGGCCTTGCCGAGTAGGGTAAAGGAAAACCCAAGGCATTCTTCAATTATGTGAAGAACAAAAGGATGACAGGAGTGAAGGTAGAACTGATTAAAGATAAAGGTGGGAAGATGTGCCTGGAGGCTGTGGAAGTGAGCGAGGTCCTCAATGAATAATTCTCTTCGGTATTCACTGTGACGAAAGAGGGTTACAAAGAGTACACATAGACTAAGATGTTAACTGTCCTGTGCTGGCACCAGTGGGATCAGCAGTTGATCTGCCACCTGTCTTCAGGAGAAAGAGAGATAAGGAACACTATGGAGCAGCATTGGAAATGTTAATGAAGAGACGAGAGAGTTTAACGGAAGGAGACACTGGTCTGAGAACTGTCAAGATCGGCTCCTTTCTGAACCCTGAACTGTTTGAAGTGTGATGGACAGGCGATACCCCAGCAAGGGGATAAAAAGGGACAGGTTCGCTAAGGCAGCACACACGACACCACGAGGTAACGAGACCCTGGAAGCGGTGCGCCTCCCACAAGTCAGTGGGAGTTTTTGGAGGACTGGTCGCGGGACCAAGCCATAGACGCACAGGGTGGAAAGGTACGATTGGCGGGAACCTGGTGTGTGTCCGCCCTTGCCTGGGTGCCAGGTTTGCTGCAGAGGAATGATCGTATCTGAAACGGAGGGGTCACAGTCGGTGACCTCAGAAAACATTACAAAGGGCTCGCCCGAAAGCTGACTGCGAAGAATATCGAAGGTCTGTGTGGAAGCCGTTTTGAATATTCATTCGCTTTCGCTCTCTCTCTCCTTCCTACCACCCCCCCCCCCCCCCGTCCACCGCCACGACAGTGATTACTGTGAACTGAACTGAACTCAATTGAACTGAACTTTGCGTCACTTTGAAACTGGTCATTTACCCCTAGACGACGATAGAGCTTGATTGATCCTGTTATCCTAGTTCTATGTACATGTGTGTTTATCATTGCTGAACTGTTGCATTTATTATCCTTTTGATTAGAGTACAGTGTTGCTTATTTCTTTAATAAAACTTTCTTAGTTCCAGTAATCCAGACTCCAACTGAGTGATCCATTTCTGCTGGCTTGGCAACCCAGTTACGGGGTATGTAACATCACCAATGAGAGGGAGCTTGATGACGGTGAGGACAATATGAGTGAGGTTGATGTTCTGGAGCATGTTGATATTAAGGGAGATGAGGTGTTGGAGTTATTCAAATACATTAGGATGGATAAGTCCCCGGGGCCAGATGGAATATTCCCAAGCTGCTCCACAAGGTGAGGGAAGAGATTGCTGACACTCTGGCTAGGATCTTTATGTGCTCGTTATCTACGACAGGGGTCCCCAAACTTTTTTCACCGTGGACCGGCCAAGTGGTGGGGGTAGGGGTGGGGTGGTGTTCAAGTAGGGTTAAACTCACCGCAGCATGTTTTTTACAATTAGGGTTGCCAACTTTCTCACTCCTAAATAAGGGACAAAAGTAGCAGTCAAATCTCAGGACAGCTTACGCCAGGAAAGACTACCATGACCATGAAGCCTTGCACGGGCACCTGTGTGCGCATGCGCATTCGTGCCGATTTCCCCCAGAAATCGGTTTTCCCTTCATCTTACTGACAATACTGTAATACATTATTTCTACTTTAAATAGCCTGTGTATTTGCCATATCATTCCTGCTTTTACTATATGTTAGTATTATTTATTTTTGGTTTTATGTGTTAATTGTTAATTGGTATGAATTGTTAAGTTATTTTTTGGGTCTGCGAATGCTCAAAAAATTTTCCCATATAAATTAATGGTATTGCTTCTTCACCTCATGCCATTTCGGCATGAAAGGTTTCATGGAACAACATATTTCCCCCGCTTACATTAGCGGGGGAAATATGGAACAAGCCAATTTACCCCAATATACAGGATGTCCCGGCAAATACGGGACAGTTGGCAACCCTATGTTCAAGTTCAACAGTGTGTGACAGGGAATGAGGAAAGGTGCAGCTGACTGATGTCGTTTCCTCATGGCCCGGTAGCATATGCTTTGCCGCCCGGTGGTTGGGAGTGCTGGTCTACGAGGAAGGTACCGGAGGATTGGAGGGAGGAGAATGTCGTCCCATTGTTCAAAAAAGGTAGTAGGAATAGTCCAGGTAATTATAGACCAGTGAGAACTTAAGTTTGTGGTGGAAAAGCTGTTGGAAAAGATTCTTAGAGATAAGATCTATGGGCATTTAGAGAATCATGGTCTGATCAGGGAGAGTCAGCATGGCTTTGTGAAGGGCAGATCGTGTCTAACAAGCCTGATAGAATTCTTTGACAAGGTGACCGGGCATATAGATGAGGGTAGTGCAGTGGATGTGATCTATATCAGCGGGCCCACCCACCGGGCCGCGGACTGGTGCAGGCCACAAGGCATGAGAGGAAACGATATGAGTCAGCTGCACCTTTCCTCATTCCCTGTCACACACTGTTGAACTTGAACATAGGGTTGCCAACTTTCCCGTATTTACCGGGACATCCCGTATAACGGGCTAAATTAATAAATATGGGCCCTTGCCCCATATTTCCTCTGCTTATGTGGAGCGTTCCTATGAAACCTTTTGCGCCGGAATGCCGTAAAGTGAAGCAGCAATTACCATTAATTTAATAAAATAACCTACCAAATCATACCAAATAACACATAAAACCTAAAATAACTAACATATAGTAAAAGCAGGAATGATATGATAAATACAACAGCCTATATAAATTAGAAATAATATATGTACAGTATAGTTGGGAAGATTAAGGCAAAACTGATTTCAGGGAAAAAGAAATCAGCATGTACGCGCATGCGCACGTCACATTTGCGCATGTCACGCATGCGCACATAGTTGCCCGTGCAAGGTATCATGGTCATGGTAGTCTTCCTCGGGTAAACGCAAATGTCCCGGGATTTGACTGCTAACTTTGTCTCTTATTTGGGAGTGAGAAAGTTGGCAACCCTAACTGTAAAAGACATTTTGAAGTGAGTTTTTAACCCTACTTGAAACAACACCGCCCTTCCCCCCCCCCCCCCCCCCCCCCCCGCCGGTCGGCTGGACCGCAAGAATATTGGCAATATTCTACTGGTCCACAGTGCGAAAAAGTTTGGGGACCCCTGATCTATATGGATTTTAGTAAGGCATTTGACAAGGTTCCACACAGTAGGCTTATTCAGAAAGTCAGAAGGCATGGAATCCAGCGATGTTTGGCCAGGTGGATTCAGAATTGGCTTGCCTGCAGAAGGTGGAGGGTCGTGGTGGAGGGAGTACTTTCGGATTGGAGGGCTGTGACTAGTGGTTTCCCACAAGGATCGGTTTTGGGACCTCCACTTTTCGTGATTTTTATTAATGATCTGGATGTGGGGGTAGAAGGGTGGGTTAGCAAGTTTGCAGATGACACAAAGGTTGGTGGTGTTGGAGGTAGTGTAGAGGATTGTCGAAGATTGCAGAGACAGAGATAGGTTGCAGATGTGGGCTGAGATGTGGCAGATGGAGTTCAACCCGGAGAAGTGTGAGGTGGTACACTTTGGAAGGACAAACTCCAAGGCAGAGTACAAAGTAAATGGCAGTATACTTGGTAGTGTGGAGGAGCAGATGGATCTGGGGGTACATGTCCACAGATCCCTGAAAGGTACCTCACAGGTTGATAGGGTAGTTAAGAAATCTTATGGGGTGTTATCTTTCATAAATCGAGGGATAGAGTTTAAGAGTCGCGAGGTAATGATGCAGCTCTATAAAACTCTGGTTAGGCTACACCTGGAGTACTGTGTCCAGTTCTGGTCACCTCACTATAGGAAGGATATGGATGCATTGGAAAGGATACAGAAGAGATTTACCAGGATGCTGAGAGTTTAAGGATTATAATCAGAGATTAAGGGAGGTAGGCTTTACTATTTGGAGGGAAGGAGAATGAGAGGAGACATGATAGAGGTATACAAGATATACAGAGTAATAGATGGAGTGGATAGCCAGTGCCTTCTCCCCAGGGCACCACTGCTCAATACAAGAGGACGTGCCTTTAAGGTAAGGGGTGGCATATTAGAGGAAGATTTTTTTTCACTCAGCGAGTGGTTGGTGTGTGGAATACACTGCCTGAGTCAATGGTGGAGGCAGATACACTAGTGAAATTTAAGAGACTACTGGATAGGTATATGCAGGAATTTAAGGTGTGGGTTATATGGGAGGCATGGTTTGAGGGTCGGCACAACAATGTGGGCCAAAGGGCCTGAACTGTGCTGTTCTATTCTATGTTTGAATTAGAGGTAAATAAGACAAATCAAACGTTAGCATTAATTTCAAGAGGACAAGTATACCAAAGCAAAATGTGATGACGTTCAACAAGACATTGGTCAGACCACACGGAGTATTGTGAGCAGCTTTTGGCACATTATCTCAGAAAAGATATTCCGGCATTAGAAAAGATCCAAAGAAATTCATGTGATTTTTTGATTAAAATAAATTAAAATAAAATAATTTTAATTAATAAATTAAAATCCTTGAGGAGTGATTGGTGGCTCTAGGCCTGTACTCACTGGAGTTCATTAGAATTAGGGGAAATTTCATTGAAACCTATTGAATATTGAAAGGCTACTATTGAGTTGATGTAAAGAGGATGGTTAGTCTCTCGTCTCTCCCTGTCCCAGTATAGAGCGCCCTCCTGCTTCAAGTTATCCACCATTGTTCATGAACCAATAAAGTTCACGGAGACATGCCTCGACGACTGCCGTCCTGTCACACTCACCTCAATAATAAGCCAAGGCTTTGAGAGGCCCGTTAAGGATTGCTACCACCCAAACTGGACCCCCTACAATTCACCGATCAACAGACGACGCAGTAGCCACTGATCTACAACCCATCCTTACACATCTGGAGAAGAAGGATGCTTGTGTGAGAATGCTGTTCTTGGACTACAGTTCAGCATTCAAGACCATAATTCCATTCAGGTATGACAAGAATCTCAGAGACCTCGGCCTTGACCCTGCCGTGTGCTGCTGGATCCTGGACTTCCTGTCAGATCACCAGCAGGTGGGAAGAATGAGCTCCCTCACCACCACCTCCCTGATGTCCAATACAGGAGCCCTTCAGGGCTGTGTTCTGCGTCCCCTCTTTTTACTTCCTGTATAGCCATGACTGTGTCGTCACCCACAGCTCTCATCCGCTGAGTAAATTTGCTGACAACACGACATTGATTAACCTCATCTTAAACAATTACGAGGTAGCCTACAGGGAAGGTCACTTCACTGACCCAGTGGCGTCAAGAAAAAACCTCTCCTTCTTTTAAAGTCGAATGTGAATAAAACCCGGGACACCAGCTTCTTATAGTTGCCACAGTTTATTGCGCACCCTCCTGCAGGAGTTTGAGACCCAGTTGTCAAAGGGAAGGCACGTAAGTACTGCCACCATCAGACAAGTGGGCATGCTTCCTCAGTTTACAGCTGTATATTTATACATAGTAAGCCCCATACATTACTGTTGAAAGATGTTATTTGAACTGGTATGCCCACCAAATCATATGGTGCAAAACTTAGTTACAGATAAGAGAGTCTGCTAGATCAAGGCTTAATAACAGATGCATGTGCTGTCTAGTCCCTATCAGTTAACACACATCAAAGTTGCTGGTGAATGCAGCAGGCCAGGCAGCATCTATAGAAAGAGGTACAATTGATGTTTCAGGCCGAGACCCTTCGTTAGGACTAACTGAAACAAGAGCTAGCAAGAGATTTGAAAGTGGGAGGGGGAGGGGGAGATCCAAAATGATAGGAGAAGACAGGAGAGGGAGGGATGGAGCCAAGAGCTGGACAGTTGATTGGCAAAAGGGATAGAAGTCAATGTTCATGCCATCAGGTTGGAGGCTACCCAGACAAAATATAAGGTGTTGTTCTTCCAACCTCAGTGTGGCTTTTTTATGTGTGTTGCTGAAATTCCAGCATCTGCAGATTTCCTTGTGTTTGCGTCCTTATCAGTTATTCCCTTTGCTAGGCCCTGACTTAATTACAGATGGATGCTCGTTCCTGTCCTCATCGGTGAGCCCTCTTCTCCTACTGAAACGAGGGTACAATGTACAATGTTATCAAACTCTCAATGTCTCTCTGCAAGATGGGGAAAAAATAGCTGACTGCTAAAGGCAGAGTTTACTTCAGTTCAAAAATTCCTACTCAGTCCCAATTATTCTTTCAGCCAGAGGTTACATAGGTTTGATTTTTTAAAATCCCCAATTCTGCACTTCAGTGACGCAAAAATAAAGGAGCTGGTTGTGGATTACAAGAGGAATGGAGACGGGCTAGCCCCTATAGACATCAGTGGATCTGGGGTTGTGAGGGTAAATAGCTTTAAGTTTCTTGGCATCCACATCTTCTAGGACCTCACGTGGTCTGTACATAACAGCTGTTTGTGGTGGAAAAGGTACAACAGTGCTGGTTTCACCTCAGACAGTTGAGGAAGTTTGATATGGGGCCCCAGATACTAAAAACGTTTTACAGGGGCACAATTGAGAGCATCCTGACTGTCTGTATCATTGTCTGGTAAGGGAACTGGACCTCCCTTAATTGTAGGACTCTGCAGGTAGCGATGCGGACAGCCCTGCGCATCTGTAGTTGTGAACTTCCCATGATTCAGGACATTTACAAGGACAATAAGGGCCTGCAGGGCCATTGGGACCCGAGTCACCCCAACCACAATCTATTGCATCTGCTGCTATCTGGGAAATGGTGCCGCAGCATAAAAGCCAGGACCAACAGGCTACGGGACACCTTCTTCCACCAGGCCAGCAGACTGATTAATTCATCTGATCTGAGTGTACTCTATGTAACATTCACTGTTCTATTTATTATAAGGTACAATAATTGCGTGTTGCACATTCAGATGGAGGCGTAAGGTGAGGATTTTTACTCCTCAGGTATGCAAAGTATACAAGAAATAAAGTCAATTCAATTCAGTTCATTCCTGTAGTGGACAGTCTCAGAATAGAGCACACAGTCTCAGAATAGAGAGACATCCATCCAGGTCTAAAATGAAAAAGGAATTGCTTCAGAAAGTGAGTAGTGAAACTGGAATTAATTGCCACAGACAGGTGTGGAGGCCTAGCCATTCAGTACAAAAGGAAGACTGATCATTTTTTTCATTAGTCAGTGCATCAAAGTGTTGTGGGGAACATGTAAGAGAATGGTGTTAAAAGGAATAAAAGAATCAGACATTATGGAATGGTGGAACAGACTGGATTTCTCTGAATGTCCTAATTCTCTCCCTGTTTCTTATGGACCAATCACAGTCATAACAGAGACATGGCTGAGGGAAGGGCAGAATGGGCAGCTCAGTGTTCCAGGATACAAAGATGCAGGGAATAGAGGGAGGGGAGTTACCATCTTGAATGCAATGGATGGAGCAATGATCTGTATAGAGGACATCATTCATACCTGAAACATCTAACAAGACCTGATGGATACTACTTAGACATAAGATATGGTATTACAGAAACCCGAACAGTGAGCAGGAATTGGAATTGCAGATATGTTGTGAGAGTGCAGTTGTAAACATAATATGGTAGTTTTAGTAAGAAATTTTAACATTATAGTATTGACTGGGCATTTCATTGTGTAAAAGGCATCAAGATGAATTTGTGAAATGTGTCCAAGAAAGCTTCCTTCTTCAAGATAGAGATGAACACTGCTTGACAGGGTTCAACACTGGGACTCCTTTTTATAAATGATGTATGTAAGTGGCAGAATTGTCTGTTGGTGAGCAGTTTGGCTCCAATAACCAAAATTCTCCTAGCTTTTATATGGCTATGGTGAAAAATGCAATCCATTGACAAATTAAGTTCCTCAACAGGATCAGAGCAAATTTAGGAGCCATTAAGTGGGACTGGGCAAGTGGTTTACAGGAAGGATGCATCTGCTGAGTGGGAGGAGATTAAAAGTGTGATGTCAGTCATTCAGGACCTGGTCATTCCTTTTAGCGTAAAGGACAAGGCTGGCAGATTTCAGGAAACCTTATTGATGAGAATTACTGAGGCCATGGTTGAGAAATTGGAAACAGCTGGTTTACATTTACTCGTAAGCCCAACATCAAAACATGTTAAAACATTAATCTTTTCTATTTCTACTTAATATTGTCTATATACCTTGATCACTGGACCGTAAACCACTAGAATCCTCAATTCTGTGAAAAGGTTATTATAAAGCGCAAGTCAGGAGATGGATACAATAACATTTCCAAGCCACAGAATATTCCTTGGAGTACAGGTAAGTCAATAATCAAAAAATGGAAAGAATATGACACAGCTGTAAATCTGCCAACAGCAGGCTGTCCTCAAATAAGGGGACTAGTGATGGAGGCCACCAACAGACCTATGATAACTCGGAAGAAGATATCAAGCTTCAGTGGTTGAGATAGGAGAGACTGTACATACAACAACTGTTGTCTGGGTGCTTCGCCAATGTTCTTGCTTTCAATAAATGTTCATGCAGTTGCTTGGAGTCTTCAGTCTTCAAGGTGTAGTTTTTGCCAGGACACTGACTCACCAGCCACTGGGCCTGCTAGATGCAGGTCTGCTTTTACTACAGTCTATTGAAACATCCTTACTGCACACAGTGATATCCGTTCAACTAAATATTTTTCATCTAAAACTGATTGGCTGCACCAGTGATGATTTGATGTGTCATATTAAATTTGGTGAATACTATGCATTCAATTATTTTGTGTTTTATCACTTTGTAGATATCTGTTTTCACTTTGACACAAAAGACTTTTTCTGTTGATTGGTGTCAAAAAAGCCAAATTAAATCCACTGTGATTAAATGCTATAAAACAATGAGATGTGAAAATATCCAAGAAAGGATGAATACTTTATTAGGTACTGTAACAGTGGGATAGATGTTGCCTCTGATCCTGGTGCTGTGTGTTCTCACTCTTTTTTGTCTGTTGCCAAATGAAAGGTTTAAGAAGAGAGAATAACAAGGCTGGAATGGGTCATTGATTATGTTAACTGCACCCGGGGCAGCAGGAAAGGCAGATGGTCAATGGAGGAGAGGCACCTTTTTTGTGACAGACTGAGCTGTGTTCACAAAGTCCTCCTCTGATATGACTTCACAAATTGCCACAGCTCAATCATCTGGACCAAGCGCAGTTTACCATTCCCCAGCCTAATCGCCAGGCTGTTCAAGAGCCCCTTGTATCAGAATCAGAATCCAGTTTATTTTAACATATACTAACTTTAACTATTTTTAATATTTAATATTTGTCATCCAGGGAGTGTGAAGCACAGAATCAAATATCACTCTGATGATTGTACGTTCTTGTACCAATTATTTGGCAACAATGAAGTATAAAGTATTAAAGTACAATATCTTTCCTGAAAGTCCCCGTCCTTCTCTACCTTCCTAACATGGGCAGGGAAATCCAGAATTCTGACTAACTGGACTGTGAGTGACTCTGACATATCAGATGGACTTAACGGGAACATTGACTCCCAGACTACCCTCTAAGATTCCTTTCCAATTCTCATGTAACTTGCCATCCACAAACTTACATTCATCGACCTGGAGGTCTATCCTTATCAATAACCATCTGAAACCCTTCAGATTTATAATCCTTGAATCTTTCCCAATTAAACTGCCATCATCTCTATAGGCTTATTACCCAAAACTCAGTGAAGTATGTCACCCTCCCTGGTGACCATCTAGATGCTGTTTCAGAAAACTTTTTAAAGACACCTAACAAATAATGCCCCATCCAAGCCTCAGGCAGTAAGGGAGCCCCAGTAATTCTGAGGAGATTAATCACCCCAGTACAGCAACTCTATTGATATTTTATCAGACCCTAACCTGCTGACATATCTGTTAATCTTTCTCACTGTCTGTTGGTAGGCCTACAGTATCATCCCATTACAGTGATTGCACCTTCCGTAATTCTGACTTCTACCTACATTGTCTTACTGGATGAGCATCTTGGAGGACCTCGACTTTGTGATGTTCTGCCTGATCAGCAGTGCAGCTCCCCAACATCATTCACCTCTCTCTGGACTGTTTGAATCATCTGAACCCTGGAATGTTTAAGCATCAGTCCTGCCCTTCTCTCAGCTATATCTTTGCGATGGCTAACTCACTGTTTCACATAGTAATCCTGTCTTCAAGTATGTCTGCCCTAACTTTTCCACACCCTTCCAGAATTACAAGACAGGGCAACAAAATCCTGATTGGCTAACATGCATCCACATTTCTGTTATCTCCAGCCATAACCCAAACATTGTTGCTACAGAGAAACCGTTACTCCAGCAGTGAACATTACAACAAACCACTACATTAGCAGCAAACCCTTACAGCTCATTACAATAGGAAACATCCTCTCCATATCCACCCTATCTATTCTTTTCAACATTCGGCAAGTTTCAATTAGACGAACCGTATTCTTCTGAATTCCAGTGAGTACATCCGAAGGTTGCCAAATGTTCCTCATATGTGAACCCCTTCATTCCGATAATCATCCTTGTGACCCTCCGCTGGACTGTCTCCAATGACAACACATCCTTTCTAAGATATGAGGCCCAAAACCATTGTCAATACTCCAAGTGAGGGCTGGCTAGTGGCGTATAAAGGCACAGAATTATCTCTTTGCTTTTGTATTCTGTTCCCCTTGAAATAAATGCCAACATTGCATTTACCTTCTTTACCACAGACTCTACCTATGAAATAACTTTTTTGATGTCTTTCATGAGGACATCTATGTCCCTCTGCACCTCTGATCTTTGAACCTTCTCCCCATTTAGATAATAGTCTGCACTATTGCTCCTTTTACCAAAATTCATTATCATACCTTTCCCAACACTATATTCCATCTGCCACTTTTTTGCCTATTCTTCCACCTTCTCTAAGTCCTGCTGCAAACACATTGCTTCCTCAGCATCACTTACCCCTCCACCTACCTTCATATCATTTGCAAACTTTGCCACAAACCCTTCAATTCAATTATCTAAATCATTGATAAACAATGTGAAAAGTAGCAGTCCCAATACAGACCCCTGAGGAACACCACCAGTCAGTGGCAGCCAACCACAAAAGGCCTCTTTAATTCTCACTTTCTGCCTCCTGCCTGTCAGCCATTCCACTACCCATGCGAGTATCTTTCCTGTAACGCTCTCGGATTTTATCTTGTTATGCAGCCTAATGTGTGGCACCTTATCAACACCTTCTGAAAATCCAAGTAAGTGACATCCACATTTTCCACACTGCTTGTTACTTCCTTAAGAATTCTAACCGATTTATCAAGGAAGATTTCCCTTCATAGAAATTATGTTGACTGTGACATATTTTATCATTAGTTTCCAAGTACCTCGAAACCTCATCCTTAATAAGACTCCAACAATTTTCCAACCACTAGGGTTAGGCTAACTGGCCTCTCATTTTTTTTTTTTGTCTTTCTCCCTTCTTAAAGAGTGGACTGACATTTTCAATCTCCCAGTCCTCTGGGACCATGCCAGAATCAAGTGATGCTTGAAAGATCATGACCGTTATCTCATCGCCAACCTCTCTCAGGAATCTGAGATGCAGTCTCTCTGGTCCTGGTCACTTACCCACCTTAAAACCTCTGAGTTTGCCCAGCAGTTTTTGTTTTCTTTTACTAACGATGGCATTTACTCCTGCTCCCTGACACTCACAGATCGCTGGAACATAGCTGGTATCTTCTACAATGAAGACAGATGTGAAGTCCTCATTAAGTTCATCTTCTATTTTTTGTCCCCCATTTCTATCTCACCAGCATCATTTTCCATTGGTTTAATATCAACCGTCACCTCCCTTTTACTCTATATATAATCAAAAAGCTTGTGTATCCTTCTTTATAGGTACTCCTGTCAATGTGAGATCATCCTTTTCTGTGCAACATAGCTATCCCGCACCTTGTGCAATATTCCCAGAAACCTCAGCCACGTCTGCTCTGCTTTAATCCCTGCCAGTATCAACCTCCAATTCACCTGGGCAAGGTCCTCTCTCATATCTCTGTAAATCCCTTTATTCAATTGGGATACTGATATATGTGAGTAATCCTTCACTGTCTCAAATTGCACTATGAATTCAATCATATTATGATAACTGTCTCCTCGGGGTTCCTTCACATTAATGTCCTTCATGATATTGGGGCTATTACTTGACATTCAGTCCAAAGATAGGTTTTCACCGAGCAGGCTCAAGCACAAGCTGCTCTAAAAGCCATCTCATAGGCATTCAACAAATCCCCACTTCTGTGATTCAACACCAACCTGATTTTCCAATCCCCTTGCATATTGAAGTCTCCAAAACAATTGTGTCATTACCCTTATTATCAGAATAAGAATCAGTTTGTTAACTTAGCAGCAGCCATTCAATGCAATACATAAGATAGAAGAAAAAAAAACAAAATAAAATAATAATAATAAATAAATAAATAAATAAATAACAGTCTAGGAAAATTGATTAGATTAGCATCATGCAAAAACACAGAAATAATATATATCTAAAAAGTGAGGAAGTGTCTAAGGGTTCAAAGTCCATTTAGGAATTGGGTGGCAGAGGGGAAGCTGTTCCTGAAACGCTGAATGTGTGCTTTCAGGCTTCTGTACCTCCTACCTGGTGGAATTATTCAGAAGAGGGCATGCCCTGGGCACTGGAGGTCCTTATTATTTGATGCTGCCTTTCTGAAACAGTGCTCCTTGAAGATCTTCTGGGTACATTGTAAGCAAGTACCCAAGACGGAGCTGACTCAATTTACACCCTCTGCAACTTCTTCCCGTCCTGTGCAGTAGCACCTTCCGCACCCCCACCCCCCCCCCACCCCCCACCCCTTAGCAGACAGTGGTGCAGTCTGTCAAAATACTCTCCACGGTACATCTATAGACATTTTTGAGTGTATTTGTTCACATACCAAATCTTTTTAAATTTGAAATTATGTATTGCTGTTGTCTGGCCTTCTTTATAAATGCATCGATATGTTATGATCAGGTTAGATTCTTAGAGATCTTGACACCCATGAACTTGAAACTGCTCAGTCTCTCCATTTCTGATCCCTCTATGAGGATTGGTATGTGTTCGTTCATCATACCCTTCTGGAAATCCACAATCAGCTCTTTCGTCTTATTGACATTCAGTGCCAGGTTGTTGCTGTGGCACCACTCCACTAGCTGGCATATCTCACGCCTGTAGGACCTCTCATCACCACCTGAGATTCTACCAACAATGATTATATCATTAGCAAATTCATAGATGTTATTTGAGCTATTGCTAGCCACACTGTCAAGAGTATATAGAGAGTAGAGCAGTGGGCTAAGCACACATCCCTGAGGTGCACCCGTGTTAAGTGTCAGCAAAGAGAAGAGGTCATCACCAATCCGCACAGATTGTGGCTTTCTGGTTAGGGAGTTGTGGATTCAATTACAGAGGGAGGGACAGAGGCCCAGGTTCTGCAACTTCTCAATCAGGATTATGGGAACGATGGCATTAAATGCTGAACAATAGTCTTGTCAACGGTGTTTGTGTTGTCCAGGTGGTCTAAAGCCATGTGACGAGCCATTGAGATTGCATCTGCTGTTGAACTATTGTGGTGACAGGAAAATTGCAATGGTTCCAGAATCTTTCTGAGCCAGGAATTCAGTCATGTCATGACCAACCTCTCAAAGCATTTCATCACTGTAGATGTCAGTGCTACCAGACCATAGTCATTAAGGCAGCTCACATTATTCTTCTTAGGCACTCATATAATTGTTGCCTTTTTGAAACAAGTTGGAACATCTGCCCATAGCAGTGATAGGTTGAAAATGTCCTTCAATACTCCCACCAGTTGGTTGGCACAGGTTTTCAGAGTTTTAGAAGGTACTCCATCGGGACCATCCACTTTGCGAGATCACTCTCTTTAAAGACAGCTTAACATTGGCCTCTGAGACAGGAATCTTCCTCCTTGCCCTCCAAACTCCTTAACATATTTATGCATGCAGCACTCTCTCTGAGTCCAAATCATTCCCCTTTGGTAAATACTGAAGCAAAGTATTTATGATGTATTTCATTCATATTCTGCACATCCAAGCAAGTGATTCTCTTTTTATCCTTGAGGTGTCCTACCCTCTCACAAGTTACCTTGGGATTCACCTTAATTCTACTTGCCAATAACTTTTCATGGCCCCTCTTGGCTTTCATTAATTTCCTTTTTCAGTTCTTTTTCTGGAATCAATATAACCTTCATCTGCTCCATTTGATCTAACTAACTTCCAAAACTTGACATACTTTTCCTTTTCCTTCTTGACTAAATTTATCACTTCTGTGGGCATCCAAATTTCCCTTCTCTTTCCATCCCTGTCCCTCCCTCCAAGAGGAATATACCTTTCCTGTACTTTACTTTTATACTTTATACTTTATTATCACCAAACAATTGATACTAGAGCATACAATCATCACAGCAATATTTGATTCTGCTCTTCGTCCTCCCTGGAGTACAAATCGATAGTAAATATTAAAAATTTAAATTATAAATCATAAGTAGAAAATGGAAAAGGGAAAGTAAGGTAGTGCAAAAAAAACGAGAGGCAGGTCCGGATATTTGGAGGGTAGGACCAAGATCCGGATCCACAGAGGTCAATCGCAAAGAGATGTACTCTGTGCAATTGATCTTTAAACACTCTCCCCATGTCTTATATGGATTTTCCAGAAGAAACGTTATTTCCAATTAACCCTTCGGAGTCCCTGCATAATGCCCTCATAATTTGCCTTCTCCAATTAAAATTATCCCATCCTCATCTATAACTATCTTGAAAGTGAGGGAGTTGTGGTCTCTGTCAGCTAACTGCTCACCCAGTGAGAGGGCAGTCACCTGAATGGACTCATTTCCCAACACTAGGTAGTAGTACAATCTCATTAGTTAGATTGCACCCTTCCTGTTCTTGCATTCTACCCAAATGGACTCTGCGTCTGAACCCTCCTCTAGATCTCCCTTGAGTGCAGCTGTAATATTGTCCCCGACTGGTAGTCCAACTCACTCCTCTTTTACCTCTTTCTCTATCTTTTCAAAAACTTCAAAAGCCTGGTAGATTAATCACGCAGCCCTGCCCACCTCTCAACAAAGTCTCTGTAATGGCCACAACATTGTAGTTCCATGTACTGATCCATGTTTTATGTTATTGACCTTTATCCATAACATTCTTGACATTCAAATACACACCATTGAAACTATGTGTCTCAGAATACCTGTTAATATGATTTTGCCTGGCCATACTTTCACTGATATCTACCTTCGGGTCCAATCCTTCACTTACTGACCTGGTGTTTCATTTCCCAGCCCCCTGCAAAACTAGTTTAAACCCTCTGAAAACTCCCAGCCAGCATATTAGTTCCCCTCCAGTTCAGGTGCAACCCGTCCCTGTTCTACAGATCAGTCCTTGACCAGTGAAAGGTTCCAATGATCCGAGCGTGATCCCTGCCCCCTGCACCATCTCCTCAGTCACTCATTCAAATATGCTATAAGCCCATTCCTATCTACACTCGCCCATGGCACCAGGAGTAATCCAGAAATTACTACCTTCTCTTCACCCTATTTCCTGTCTCTATATGCTCAGTCTGTAGAACCTCATCCCCTTTTTTGGCAATGACATTGGTGCCATTATGCACCACGAGCTTTGGCTGTTCACTCTTCCCCTTGAGAATATCCTGCAGCCACCCTGATACATCTGGACCTGAGCACCCGGGAGACAACACAGCATCCTGGAGTCTCTATTGTGTGCACAGTATCTCCTGTTTGTACCACTAACTATCAAGTTCCCAATCACTAAAGCACTGCATGAGTTTACGTTTCCCTACCACAAGGGAACCACCAGGGTTTCAAAATCTCATTTATAACTTTAAAAATTTTAATTGAATCACTACTACTACTACTACTACTACGTCAACTCAGGCCTAGGGGGCCGGCATCGGGCACTTCTCCCTCTTCCTCATCAGTCTGTTCAGTTCATCTACACTAACTGCGCCGCTGTCTTCTCGGAACGTGTTGGCCATAGTCTTGGGAGGGTGCCCAGGGTTCATCCTCCCGTGCCTGGGCTCCCATATGATGACTAGGCTGGCAGGTAGCTCGGGGTGGCGTAGACAGTACCCCGCTAGTTGCAGTCTTCTCGCCTCGATTTTAGTGGTGAGCATCGGTAGGTTGTTATAGAGCTCGAAGTTCATCATGTGCTGTTGCCAACTCACGTCAAGAGCCATCCGGAGCATTCGTGTATCGCAACCAGCTAGAGACTTTTGCATCGTCTTGGTGAGAGTCCACGTCTCGCATCCGTACATGAGAGTGGACTCTATAACTGCAATGAAAATCCTCTTTTTCAGCCCTCTGGTCAGGTTCGACTTCCAGATTTCCTTCATGTCGTTCGCAGCCCTCCACGCCAGTGCCTTCCATATCTTTATGTCTGTCTTTATGTCATTGAATCAGGTACAGGCAAACGTTACCAAAATTTTTGGTGGACTCGTGCTGACTGGCGAATAGCCGGTGACTGCATCGGTTTCCTTCCAGAGACCAAAGGTGAGTTAGATGGTCCGTTCACTGGCCACAAGGTACTGTCCTTTGTCTACCTGGGAGACAGGAGGAAAGTGGCGATATGAGGTAATGCAGTTACTGTGGATATGGTCAGGGCCATATTAATGACAGTTATGTCCTGCAGAGACAGAGCCCAAGTTCACGGTCAGAATGCGAAGTTTGGTCGAGGATGAAGAGCAGCGAGAGCCAGTGCCTGATTCCTGGAGAAAATCTCAGTGATCCCAGGACCAGTGGAGTTGTCAAATTGTGGCTGGTTGGGAATATTTTACTGTACACTCACAAATTGCGGTATTGCCATTGTGTGCTGTTCTGGGTCTGGGGTGGAGCTCTGAGTGGAACTGCAATTATATCTTATTGCAGACCGCACTGGTTTCCTTCCAGAGACCAAAGGCAAGATAGATGGTATGTTCTCTGACCACAAGATACTGATCTTTGTGTACATGGGTGACAGATGGAAAGAGGCCTCTTTCCTAATTCTATACACTCAGTATGTAGGATCTCTTCTCAGTTTCTGACAATGACATTGGTGCCAATTTGCAACAGGACCTCTGACTTTTCACCCTTCCTCTTGACAATATCCTACAGCTGCACCTCTACACCCTGGACTCCAGCACCAGGGAGACAACACACCATTCTTGTGTTTATTTTGCTGTCACAGTATCTCCTGCCTGTCCCCACTAACTACTGAGTCTCCTGTCACTACCACACTGCCTGACGTTTACTTTCCCTGCCAGACGGGAACCACCAGGGTTCTTTCATCTCACTTTGAACTTACAGAATTCATAGAATCAGGTACAGGCAAAAGTTTCCAAAAAGTGTTAGTGGACTCAGGGTGACTGTCTGAGAATCTCGCTTAAAAACTGCTATGCTCTTGGCATTGAAGATCACGGAGATCAGGCCTACAGGCCAAGTGTTACATGGTGCACATAGAAGGTGACCACATCGGTTTCCTTCCAGAGTCCAAAGGCGAGCTGGATGGTGCAGGCATTGGGTGTAGGACACTGTTCCTTGTGTACATGGGTGACATCTATATATGGAATACTGAAAAAAATAGTACCCCTGTAATACATTTTAGCCACAGGGCATATGCAAATATAGATCTATAGTCAAGTGGGAAATTGTGATTGCCAAATACAGGTTGAGAAGGATATTCCTGATAATGATAACATTGATCCCAAGAGACTTTGTCAATACTTTAGTTGTAAAAGAAACGTCAAGTGGGAAGCTAATTGTATTTGGAATAACAGTGGAGTATTAAATTATGCAGAGAAGGACATAGCGGTTACTCTCAACTCTTATTTTGAAAAAGTATTCACCTGCAAAAATGTTAGCAATACGCCTGTAAGTTTAGAGAAAAATAAAGTACCTTAAAGTGACTCAGAGATCTTAGAAAGTGAAAAGGCTGAAAGTTAATAAATCTCAGTGTCAGACAACATATATCCAAAGGTACTTAAATTAGTCTATGATTCAAAATACAAAGGCCTAACAAGAATTATTCAAAATTCTCTTAAGATTGGTATAATCATGAAGATCTTGAAATGGACTAATATTTTACTGGTATGTAAGAAGGGTGACTGTGCTGACCCTTGTAACTATGGACCAGTAAGCTTAACGTGTATTGTGAGTAAGATAAGGGAAGCATTAATAAAGAACGAGTTGTAAAATCATTTGATAAGAACAGGCATGCAGCTAGTGGGAGTATAGTATCCTTGTCAGGTTGACCTGCCAGTAACTAGTGATAATCCGCAGGGGTCGGTGTTGGGACCACTTCTTTTTATGCTGCACATAACGATTTAGATGATGACATAGACATCTTTGTTGCCAAGTTTGCAGATGATACAAAGATTGGCGGAGTGGCAGGTAGTGTTGAGGAAACAGGTAGGATGCAGAAGGACTTAGACAGGTTAGGAGAATGGGCAAGAAAGTGGCAAATAAAATATAATGTTAGAAAAGGCACGGTCAGGTACTTTGGTAGTTGAAATAAATGTGCGAACTATTTTCTATATGGGGAGAAGATCCAAAAATCAGAGATGCAAAAGGACTTGGGAATCCTTGCGCAGAACACCCAAAGGGTTAACTTGCAGGTTGAGTTGGTGGTGAGGAAGACAGATGCAATGTTAGCATTCATTTCAAGAGGTCGAGAATACAAGAGCAGGGACATGAAACATCCACTGTACCTCTTCCTATAGATGCTGCCTGGCCTGCTGCGTTCAGCAGCAATTTTTCTGTGTGTTGCTCATTATTTTGCCGACTGAAATATTTCTCAATTTCTTTTGACATTTGAGGTGCTCATTAAAGACTATTAGATCAGCAACATCACACACAAAATGCTGGAGGAACTTGGATTTCCAGCATTTGCAGATTTTCTTGTGTTTATACAATCTACACAGTTTTATCTCCTGCATCCATTCAACTGCCTATTTTGAGTACTGTATTTATTCCTGTAGCTGGTTTGCCTCTTCCTTTGCAGATTGGAATATTTCTTCTCAATTTCTTTTGTTCTTTGACGAGATTTGAGATGCCCATTAAAGACTGCTACATCACACAAAATGCTGGAGGAATCAGCAGAGTTCATTGTGTTGCCTTGGATTTCCAGCATCCGCAGATTTTCTCCTGTTTGTACATCAGCAACATGCTCATTTGACTGGTTCCATCCTGATCTCGGCTTCTCTATTGTATAATTGTCCAAATTTGTGTTTGTATGTTTTGAATTGTATTGACTTTATCAATTACATCCTTCACATACATGAGGAGTAAAAATCTTTATGTTACGTCTATGTCTCAATGTGCAGTGTGCAATTTATAGTAATTAATAGTAAATAGAATGTACAACAGGACAGTCACTATAACATAGAAACACAATTGTACAGTTGTTCCGTGTGTGTGTGTGTGTGTGTGTGTGTGTGTGAGAGAGAGAGAGAGAGAGAGAGAGAGAGAGTCTCTGTGTGTGAGTGAGTGAGTGGGTATCACCAGGAAGAAGCTGAAGGACTGAAGGACAGTTCAAAATGGCAAACTGCAGGGACAGAGGTAGGGATCGGTCAGTGTCGCTGGTCTCCGTTCAGAGATGAATAATTAGCCAACAAAAAGATGAAATCTCTAAATGTAGCTGCTCAGTGACAAAGCTCAGCCTTTGAAATTACAGTAAATCTATCGGTTGATTTCCACCAGAGGCACTGCTGTGGTAATGCCAAAGAGTTTTGATGTATTTGTCTCCAATCGCTCCAATATTTACACCAGAGACAATGGTATTGAATTGAAGTGTTGGTTCCAGCAACTGTAACTGACCAAGTTAGTGAGGTGTACAACTGTATCTCTGGAGACAGATCCTCTGTATAAATCAGGGCCGCTTTGAATGCATCAGCGGTCTGCCGGAGCTGTGAATACAGGAGCAACAAAAATCACAGATTCTCACTGAAATGGTGTATCCAGTTATCTGGCGGATAGAAAACATTTACTATCCTTTTATTTCAGCCTTTGGAATTCCCGGTAAGCCGCAGTGTCAGCTGCCGTGGGCGGATGTTGAAGTTTAATTCCAGTGTTGTGATTGATTCTGCCGCTGGTTTAAACTGTCACATTCCAGTCCCGGTATTCCGCATTTCAGGAATGGAGTGGAAACACCGGGACTATAGGTGCTGGGATTTGGATCTAAAAAAAATATTTGCAGGAATCCAGCGAATCGGCCAATTTCTGTTGGACTGAGTGGGTCAGGCAGCGGTTTGTGATCAACAAGGGGATGTTCGTGTCTCTGTGCTTTTGGTCTTGTAGGAGCTGCATTGAGTTTCTAAGGGTGATTCATCAATTGATTGTCTGCATTATTACGTGAGCAGTTTTCAGAGTTAGGTGCAACAATAAAGCATTGACTGATAGTAACACTTTAGCAAATGTGAGGAGTTCCGTGTTGTAATAAGAAACTGTTATGGATTTTTTTTAAAAATGTCTACAATATGACGGTGTGCAAAGCAGAACGAAATCGTTGCTAAGCCAATTAATAAGATGTGGTGCTTCATCGTTATCAATACTGTAAAATGTATTCTATTACACCTACATCTGACTCTGTTACAGACATCTGACTACGGCACCGAGTTTGCTGCTCGACGTTCAACTACTCTCCCCTGTTTTCCTGTGATGGACTCAGCGGGAGGCATCATGTCTGTCTGTGAGGTTGTGTTAGGCTGCACTGTATCTGTTGGAATCAGTCAATGTTCTGATCTAAAGTCAGTGAGGTGGCAAATGCTGGAATAGGAAACAAACTCGGGGAATGCTGGAAAGACTAAGCCCGAAGCAGCTTCTATAGAAAGAGAAACCAGTTAACACTCGTGTCAGGGGTCTCTCTGAGAACAGTTCTGAGGAGAGAACTGTTAACATATTCCCACATGTTCTGTTTTACCTGTATCAGTGTTTCCAGCATTTCCTTTTTTGTTCCGTCCTTCGGCTGTTCTGTCGTTGACAGGGATCGCCATGGAAGTTGATGATTGTCTGAAGGAAGAATCCCACCATCAGCGTCCGGATTTATTCATTTCATCCAGACGAGATTCCACTATTGACTCTGAGGAGGTAGTTTCCCAGTTTTAGTTTTCCGGTGCCACTTCAGATTCGATCATCAGTAAGAAATCCGTATTCAGATGATATTGAATTTATTTTACTGTGTAAACTCATTCTCTGTCCCGCCGCTCTGCGCCCTCTCTCGACTCTCCCACCGCTAAATGTAACAATAAAGTGGAAATATTACAGGATCCCCTCAAGCTGCAGCATCGGCTTCTGCTCAGTATTTTCTCAACTTGCTGTTCCCTGTCTCTCTTCCAGCGAATTTATTTAATTTGAACGGGAAGACTAAGAAACTCTGGGAACGTTCGGCAGGCTACACCGAATCCCTGGAGAGACAAGGTTTATCAGTTGAAAAACTGCCATCAGAATGGCAGAAAATAATTCTGTTAGTTCAGCATTATTGAATATAGAGGCCCCGGGATCAGATACGATCAACAGGTGTTTTCCGCAGACAGAATTCACATTACGAATGCGTGTAGGAATTGCTGTGACAGTAGTTCTGTTAAACAACAAACAACCTTGATTAGCATGAAGTAGAGATTCCAAGGCTCAGTGTTGTAGATTTGAGCGGCCGGAGTGCAGGGCTTTATTATTAGATGTTTTTGGAAGGAGAGGGACGAAGTCCTGATCAGTTCAAGTCCAGCCGCAAACAGTGCTGGTGGTGTGTGGGGTTTGGGAAGTGTGACAGGCTGGTGCTGTTTGGATTAGACAATAGACAATAGGTGCAGGAGTAGGCCATTCGGCCCTTCAAGCCAGTACTGCCATTCACTGTGATCATGACTGATCATCAATCAGTATCCAGTTCCTGCCTTATCCCCATAACCTTTGATTCCGCTATCTTTAAGAGCTCTATCCATCTCTTTATTGGAAGCATTCAGAGACATGGCCTCCACTGCCTTCTGGGGCAGAGCATTCCACATAACCACAACACCCTGGGTGAAAAAACTTTTCCTCAACTCCATTCTAAATAGCCTACCCCTTATTCTTAAACTGTGGCCTCTGGTTCAGGACTTGCCCATCAGCGGAAACATGCTTCCTGCCTCCAGCATGTCCAATACCTTAATAATCTTATATGTTTCAATCAGATTGTGTCAAAAATTGAAGAACATGCTGGAGACAATGAACTTGGAAACCAAAACTGACAATGCTGAAAACACACATCACTTTGCATTTAAAAAAAAAACAGCCGAGCTATCTGCTCCATATACAATAGTAACTTTACACAGATGGCGTCTGATCCACAGATGCTGCCTGACTTGCTGAGTTCCTCCAACTTGACTCCTTTGGTCTGTTTCCAGTCAGTCAAAAGATTGTTAATCCATGTCAGCAAATTTCACCAGGAAATTATGTCCTTTAATGTTAGAATGGAAAGGAATATATGAAATTTCTTACTCTGCACATACAATATATCTATTGTCACGTACCCCCTGATGGGTTAAAGAACCAGCAGAAATGGAAAACACTTTAGAATCCAGTATTGCAAATAATTAATGGTATATATTAGTAACTATGTAATTCAGTAATATAAGTGCAGATAAATCAAACAGGTTAGCAGTGATTTTATTATATATATATATGTAAATGTGGAAATATATGAGAAACAAACTTCATCCAGTCTAGGGGTAAATAGATAGTCTTACGATGAGAGTAAAGTTCAGTTCAGTTCGTGGTATTGAGTTCAGTAGTGATGCAGCGACAGAGAGGGAGAAATCTGAGTCTTCAGGTAAGCTGACGCCGTCAATCTTCCTGTTGTCCTCAGAAATCCTTTAGAAGTCACCGACTGTGACCACAACAAACTCAGACCGTTCTTCTGTGGTGGAATTGTCAACCCAGCAAGGGTGGCATACGAATAACTCCCCACCAGTCACGCCCTTTTTGCACTGCTAGAGCCACTGATCGATCCGCCTGATCAATCCACCAAAACCCAACTTTTCTGTGGGCACAACAAAGCTCATTCAGTGTCCAAAACCATGTGTCTGTAGGTCTAACAGCTGACCTTCTATTTATCTCACCACGCTGAATACCAACTGTCCATAAAGCAGCTCCTCCCTTCTCTCTCTGTAAGAACATGGATGCTGTTAGTGTCCTTGTAGAAAGTATAAACAAACTGTGAGCAGTCCTTGACTCTCTCTCTCTCTCTTTCTTTCTGTCTCTTTTTAACAAGGTGTCTTTGTTCCACAACTCTCTCTCTCTCTCTCTCTCTCTCTCTCTCTCTCTCTCTCTCTCTTTCTCTCTCTCTGTCTCTCTGTCTCTCTCTGTCTCTGTCTCTGTCTCTCTCTCTCTCTCTCTCTCTCTCTCTCTCTGTCTCTCTCTGTCTCTCTGTCTCTCTCTGTCTCTCTCTGTCTCTGTCTCTGTCTCTGTCTCCTAAAGCACAGTTCACAGGGGTAATTCAGCAGCCCAACACATCCCCTTCCTTTTAGAAAAAAATATGACGCAGGCAAAATTTTACTTTGACAGAAAATTATGAAGTTTGAAACATGTATAATCATCAGATAACAGAGCAAAAACGTGTAGAATTTCTAACTTAACATCTAGATAAACTATCAGCTATAATGTTGTCAGTACCTTTCGCATGTTTGATTGTCAGGTCATATTCTTGCAATATCAGAGTCCAATTTAATAACCTTCTATTCATATCCTTCATCTTGGTTAGAAACACCAACGGATTGTGATCCGTGTAAACCACAAGTGGTCTCTGGGCAGAACAAACATAGTCTTTAAAAAGGCCAGAATAAGTGCTAGCAATTCCTGTTCAACAGTGGAATAATTTTCCTAATACACATTAAATTCCTTTAAGAAATAAGCTACTTCAATGTCATCCACACCTTTCTGTAACAATACTGCCCCAGCAGCTTCGTCACTAGTGTCTGTTGCTATAGAGGATGGTTTTGAAAAATCAGGTGCTTTGAGCAGAGGATGATAACACAGGATGGCTTTCAGATGTTCAAATTCCTCTTGGCAAAGATCATTCCATACAAATCTTTCACTCTTCCCAAGTAATTTCGTTAGGGGGAGAATGATGTCAGCAACGTTCTTGCAAAACTTACGATAATACTCAACCATTACTAAAAAACATTCTCAAAGCTTTCTTGCCAGTTGGAACGGGAACCTCAGCAATAGCTTGAACCTTGTCCTGTACAGGATCCAGTTGGCCTTGGCCTACTGCATAACCCAGATATGTAACTGTAGCATGACCAAACTCACTTTTAGCGAGGTTCACAGTAAGATTAGCCTTGGACAACCTTTCAAACAGTTTTTCTACCATTGCAATATGCTCTTCCCACGTGTCATTCCCTACAACCAGATCATCAATATAAGCCCCTGTGTTTTCCAGAGAACATTGTCAAAGTTTTAGATCACATGCTAAATCTGCACAAACTGACATAGTATAGGCTGTAAATGCTGGGAAATATTTCCATGATGTCAACAAATTCCACTCTTCAGGGCCTCTACGATAAGACAATCCGAGCCAATGTTGGGGAAATTACAGTCAGACACTACTCTGTTTTTTTCACTACTTTCCAGAACCTGCCTACATTTCTGTTCCTCTGTCTGCTGCTGGCATTTCAAAAATCTTTGGAAATTGAAGCACACATCATTCAATGTTCTCTTTTTCAACTCTCTGTTACATCCTGAGAGATGTCTAGTGGGATTGGGGGATAGATACTGTCCATGAATTGAAGTCCATTATCACCGTTTTGTAGCTGTCTGTCCTTGAAATGCTGTGGTTGTCCGAGTGTTTAACGGTTGTTAAACAGATGTTGTTACAATCTTTGTTCTTACAGTGCGGTGCCGGCAGTTTAAACATCACATTTAACTGCATGTGGTCTGGGTCTCCCAATGTACTAAATTCCCCCAAAGGACTTACCCATCAAAATTATTTGAGACCCAACAGCACTTCCTCTTTAGTATCAACACGCTGGAGAATATCACCATACAGCCTTTCCCAACACGCTTTGCTCCTTGTCCTTTTCCTTAGTGATCACCAATATCCATTTTCTACCTCGCATGCTAACTCTGTCTCGGGGCATAAACCCCCACCTTTGTCCTCGAGTGGTCCTGTCCTCTCCCAACTATACTGTTGTTTTCTGTGTATGCATGAGATGCCTTGGGATTCTTATTGATCCTCCTGAATGAGGACATTTCCTGGTAAATCTTCACTCTCCTGATTCGCTGTGTGACTTGTTTCTTGCTTCCTGTATGTTCCTCCAAGACCCTGTCTAATTTCATCTTCCTCGTCGTTACATATGACTCCTCTTACGATTTTAAACAAATACAATATTTCTCATCACCCTAAGTTCCTGACCATCCCTGTCCTTCTCTACCCTCCTCATAGGAACAGGGAACTACTAAATTCTGACCGGCAGGGCTGTATGTGACTCTCACGGTATCAGACATCAGCTGACATCAGCTCCATCCAGTAACAACCAGCAACATCAGCTCCCAGAGAACTCTCTATGACACATAGAAACATAGAAACATAGCAAATAGGTGCAGGAGTAGGCCATTCGGCCCTTCAAGCCTGCACCGCCATTCGGTATGATCATGGCTGATCATCCAACTCAGAACCCTGCACCAGCCTTCCCTCCATACCCCCTGATCCCTTTAGCCACAAGGGCCATATCTAACTCCCTCTTAAATATAGCCAATGGACTGGCCTCAACTGCTTCCTGTGGCAGAGAATTCCACAGATTCACCACTCTCTGAGTGAAGAAGTTTTTCCTAATCTCGGTCCTAAAAGGCTTCCCCTTTATCCTCAAACTGTGACCCGTCGTTCTGGACTTCCCCAACACTGTGAACAATCTTCCTGCATCTAGCCTGTCCAATCCCTTTAGGATTTTATACGTTTCAATCAGATCCCCACTCAATCTTCTAAATTCCAACGAGTATAAGCCCAGTTCATCCAGTCTTTCATCATATGAAAGTCCTGCCATCCCAGGAATAAATCTGGTGAACCTTCTTTGTACTCCCTCTATGGCAAGGATGTCTTTCCTCAGATTAGGGGACCAAAACTTCACAAAATACTCCAGGTGTGGTCTCACCAAGGCCTTGTACAACTGCAGTAGTACCTCCCTGCTCCAGTACTCGAATCCTCTTGCTATAAATGCCAGCATACCATTCGCCTTTTTCACCCCCTGCTGTACCTGTATGCCAACTTTAAATGACTGGTGTATAATGACACCCAGGTCTCATTGCACCTCCCCTTTTCCTATTCGGCCACCATTCAGATAATAATCTGTTTTCCTGTTTTGCCACCAAAGTGGATAACTTCACATTGATCCACATTAAATTGCATCTGGCATGAATTTGCCCACTCACCTAATCTATCCAAGTCACTCTGCATCCTCTTAGCATCCTCTTCACAGCTAACACTGCCGCCCAGCTTCGTGTCATCCGCAAACTTGGAGATACTGCATTTAATTCCCTGATCCAAGTCATTAATATATATTGTAAACAACTGGGGTCCCAGCACTGAGCCTTGCGGTACGCCACTAGTCACTGCCTGCCATTCTGAAAAGGTCCCGTTTATTCCCACTCTTTGCTTCCTGTCTGCTGACCAACTCTCCACCCATACCAATACCTTAGCCCCAATACCGTGTGCTTTAAGTTTGCACACTAATCTCCTGTGTGGGACCTTGTCAAAAGCCTTTTGAAAATCCAAATATACCACATCCACTGGTTCTCCCCTATCCACTCTACTAGTTACATCCTCAAAAAATTCTGTGAGATTCGTCAGACATGATTTTCCTTTCACACTCCATGCTGACTTTGTCCGATGATTTCACCGCTTTCCAAATGTGCTGTTATCACATCTTTGATAACTGACTCTAGCAGTTTCCCCACCACCGATGTTAGGCTAACCGGTCTATAATTCCCTGGTTTCTCTCTCCCTCTTTTTTTAAAAAGTGGGGTTACATTAGCCACGCTCCAATCCTCAGGAACAAGTCCAGAATCTAAAGAGTTTTGAAAAATTATCACTAATGCATCCACTATTTCTTGGGCTCCTTCCTTAAGCACTCTGGGATGCAGACCATCTGGCCCTGGGGATCTATCTGCCTTTAATCCCTTCAATTTACCTAACACCACTTCCCTAATAACATGTATTTCCCTCAGTTCCTGCATCTCACTGGACCCTCTGTCCCCTACTATTTCCGGAAGATTATTTATATCCTCCTTGGTGAAGACAGAACCAAAGTAATTATTCAATTGGTCTGCCATGTCTTTGCTCCCCATAATCAATTCACCTGTTTCTGTCTGTAGGGGACCTACATTTGTCTTAACCAATCTTGCCCAATTCTTTCACCTGCAGGTCCAAACATATTCCTATCAATAATCACCTGCAACCCTCCAGAATTAAGATCCATATATCTTTCCCAATTAAACGCCAATCGTCTTGCTAGGTTAATTTCCCAATACCATACCAAGTATGTCTCCCTCCCTGGTGGACCGTCTACATACTGTTTCTGGAAACATCCCTGAACACACCACACAAATAATGCCTCATCCGATCAATGCTACTTACTGACCGGTAGGTCTGGATCCCAAAACCCCCTCCACATGCCTCATGATAAAAATCGTTAGGGCGGCTTCAGCAAGCTTCCTTGTGAGAATATTACTTCCCCTTCACTGTAACCAATCCCTGTTACACCAGCCCCAGTTATCCAGGAAGAGAGCCCAATGATCTGTGTTCCTGATGCCCTCCCTCCTGCACCAAATTCTTAGCCACACATTTAAGTGTACCAACGTACCATATCTTACCTCGCAAGCATGTGGCACCTGAAATAATCCTGAAATCACCACCCAAGAGTTACTATTTCCTAACTTTATGCCCTACTCCTTAATTCTTTTTGCAGGACCTTGTCTGTCTGTTGTTAGTTCTAATAAGGAACATGATCTCTGGCTGTTCCTCCTGCCCTTTCAAAATGGCCCTTACCTTCTCAGAGACATCCTTGGCCATGGCATGATTGGGGTAACGCATCATCCTGCAGTCTCACTCATTTACACACATACTCCTGTCTGTGCCCCAGCTATAGTGTTCACTGCATGTGATTCATATCTTTCCATCCCCGTGTACTTTTGTGCTTTCTGTTTGTAATGAACATTGTTTGAAAATTTATTCATTGTATTCTTCTCTGGTTCAGCTCAGGCTATTAACTTATGCATTCGCAAACAAAGGAGACTGCACACGTGTTGAAACCACACAATTTGTTAGAACTCGTACGATTTTGATATAGAGCAAAAGGAAAACTGATGTCTACAGTATAGCTATGCATAATTCAAAATATACTAATCATCCACTAAACAAGCCGATCTCTGTGAAAGAGTGGAACCACAGCTGATCCGGGAATGTCACACAGCCGGTTTCCTGGCTTCTTTCCCTCCTTCCTCCCTTCCTCCCTCTCCCTCTCCCTCACGATGTCTCTGTCGCTTTACTATCTCGCTCCCTCTCTCATTCTATTCTCTCTGTCTCTCCACACGCCCATTCCCTCGCGCTCACTCTCGCGACATCTTCCTCGTGTCCTCTCCCTCGTGCGCTCTCCCTCACGTGCTCTCCTTTGCGCCCTCTGCCTCCCGCCAACTCCCTCGTGCGCTCTCCCCCTCGCGATGTCCCCTTCTGACGTTCTCCCTCGAACTCAATATCGCCCGCACGCTCTCCCCCAGGCTCTCTCCATCACGCTCACTCTAACGTCATCTCCATGGCACCCTCTCCGTCGCGCCCTCTCCCTCACGTGCGCTCCTGCGTACCCTTTCCTCGCGATGTCTCACTCGCTCTCTCCTTCGCGCCCTCAGCCTCGCGCTCACTTTCTCTGTCTCTCCATCTCTCACAGAGAGACAAGTGAACGGATCGGTTCTCTGTCTTCAATTGTAAAACAGGAGCATTCTCCTACAGGAAGGTAGTTCAAGTTGGCATTGAGAGGGAGACTCTACAGGTAGAGATGGAGGAGAAAAGGAAGGTGAAGGAAAGGACGGGTTTTGACGGGAGCAGGAGTGGTTGATAGAGACGAAAGTAAACTCCAAGATCAGGCAGTTTTGTCAGAACCGGGAAGCAGGGAAAACAGGTTCTCTTCAAGCTCCGATTTAACAGGGCGAGAGGTGAGGTGCAAAAGGGATTTTTCTGGGATGCTGAGGTCAGTGATGCCGTCGGGCTCAGCTGTAAACAGTTGTTTTGTAACTCTAAAGCAACACACACAAAATGGAAAAGATTAAACAGTTGACAGGATTCTGATGAACTGTCTCGACAGGAAAAGTCGACAACTTACTCTTTTCCATAAATGCTGCCTGGCCTGCTGAGTTCCTTCAGCATCTTGTGTGAGGAAAATAGTAAAAAGTCGACGTTTCGGGTTGACACCTTTCATCAGGATGTGATTTTGTGTGAGTTGTTTTGTATTTCGAGCATCTGCAGATCTTCTCATGTTTGTTTTGTAACTGTTCATCACATTGTTTCTATTTACCCACAAGTGGGGGATAGAATAGCGAACATAAAGGCAGCTGAATTGTAATATTTTACAGCAGTTATTTCTAATGTTTCATGAGTTTCAAAATCAGATTCAGTGGGTATTTCAGCGCATTCTTCAGTTCCTCTCGGAATTTGCTCTGAGTCAGGGCATAAATACACGTGTTGGTGCAGGAACTGAGAACCTGCAGCATTCCCGATACTTGGTCTGTGATGTTACGGGGATCCGTGACAGAATAAACAAAACTCATTGAAATCCGTTTATAGATAGAAAATGCCACCATTGTTCCCCACAACAATATGAAACTACCGGTGATGCTGAAGAGCAAAACGATGGATTTGCGTCGGTTCTCCATCTCCCGGTCCTTGTCATTCTCTCCACTCTTTTGTCCCCGGAGCCCCCTGCGGGCTCGACTGGCCGCTAGAATCCGCCTGACAGTCAGAATATTGAACAGCAACATCAGAAAGAATGGGACACAAGGGGTTAAAATGCGCTGAAACACCTCAAATACCGACCATGAGGGAGAGTTTGTGAAGCTCGGTGTCAGAACACAATCCCAAGGAACACCGTCAATTATTTCTCCAGCCCCGTACACAAAGCCCCAGGGGACAGTCTCCAAACAGGCCAGCACACTCACTGTCCCGATAACCACAGCCGCCGTTCTCTCGGTGCAATATTTTGTTTTCAGCTTCTCACAGCAAATAGCCACAAATCGATCGACGGTGAAAGCGACAGTCAGCCAGACTGAGGTCGCAGTGCTCGCAAAAATCAACCATTCACCGAGTCTGCACACAGGAGTGATGGACAGAAATGATCGGGGAAAATAAATCACAGCAGTTCCCCTCATCAGCGGATCGGAGATAACGACCAGGAGATCGGCCGCCGCCATTCCCACCAGGTAGCGAGTGACACATTTGGAGAGACCGCACTTTCCCCGGGACAGGATCACAATCGCCACTAAGTTCGCTGGAAGAGAGACAGGGAACTGCAAGTTGAGAAAATACTGAGCAGAAGCCGATGCCGCAGCTTCAGGGGATCCTGTAATATTTCCACTTTGTTACATTTAGCGGTGGGAGGGTCGAGAGAGGGCGCAGAGCTGGTGGAGACAGAGAATGAGTTTACACAGTAAAATAAATTCAATATCATCTGAATACGGATTCCTTACTGATGAGCGGAATCTGAAGTGGCAGCGGAAAACTAAAACTGGGTAGCTACCTCCTCAGAGTCAATACTGGATAGAACATTTTCTACCGCGCGTCTCGACTGGATGAATTGAATAAATCCGGACCCTGATGGCGGGATTCTTCCATCAGACAATCATCAACTTCCATGGCAATGCCTGTCGGCGACAGAACAGCCGAAGGACGGAACAAAAAAAGGAAATGCTGGAAACACTGATACAGGTAAACCAGAATACGTGGGAAAACAGTTAAAGTATCTCTTCTGTTCACAGAGCGACCCCTGACACGAGTGTTAACTGGTTTCTCTTTCCATACAAGCTGCTTGGGGCTTAGTGTTTCCAGCATTCCCCGAGTTAGTTTCCTGTTCCAACATTTACCACCTCACTGACTTTACAACAGAACATTGACCGATTCCAACAGATACAGCGAGTTCTGGCAAATCCTCACAGACAGACATGACGCCTCCCGTTGATTCCATCACAGGGAAGCGGGGGAGAGGAATTCAACGTCCAGCAGCAAACTCGGTGCTGTAGTCAGATCTCTGTCAGATAGAGATAAGATGGAAAACGTTTCACTCTGAAGCACTAGGTCGGCTGTGTTAATTGTCTCTGCAATGAGTCCAGTCTGTTGTCCATCAGCTGTTCACATTCACTCATACCGCAGACATTTATTTAAAATCGACAATAGATTCGATCTACAACACGAAAGTCCACACATTTGCTAAATTGTTACTACCAATCATTTGTTTGAGTGTTGCTCCTAACTCAGAAATCCGCTCACATGCAAATGTAGACGATCAATTAGTATAATCTCCGCGGGATCTATAAACGCAATATTTGCAGATGCAGTGCAAATGCTGCAAGACCAAACGCACAGAGACGGAACATCCCATTATTGATCACAAACCGCTGGAAGAACACTGTCTGACAAGCTCAGTTCCACCCATGTCGGCGGATTCGCTAAATTCCTGCAGCGGTTTGTTTCTAGATCCAAATTCCAGCATCTGTCGTCCCGGTGTTTCCATTCTATTCCTGAAAAGCGGAATACCGGGACTGGAATGTGAGAGTTTAAACCGGCGGCAGAATCAATCACAACATTGGAATTAAACTTCAACATCGCCCACGGCAGCTGACACTGCGGTTTACCGGGAATTCCAAAGGCTGAAATAAAAGGATAGTAAACGTCTTCTATCCTCCAGATGACTGGATACACCATTTCAGTGAGAATCTGTGATTTCTGTTGCTCCTGTGTTCACAGCTCCGGCAGACAGCTGATGCATTCAAAGCGGCCCTAATTTATACAGAGGGTCTGTCTCCAGAGATACGGTTATACACCTCACTGACTTGCTCAGTTACAGTTGCTTGAACAAACACTTTCATTCAGTAACTTTGTCTCTATTGTAAATATTCGGGCGATTGGAGACAAATACATGAAAATTCTTTGGCATTACCTCAGCAGAGTCTCTGGTGAAAATAGACCGGTTGATTTAATTACAAAGACTGGGCTTTGTCACGGAGCTGCGACATTTACATATTTCGTCTTTTTGTTGGCTAAATACTGATTTCTGAACGGACACCAGCCACACTAACCGATCTCTACCTCTGTCCCTGCTGTTTCCCATTTTGTAAATGTTCTCTAGTACTTCAGCTTCTTCCTGATCTCTCACTCTCTCAGCCCCCCCCCACACACACACACAGACAGACACACAGACACAGACACAGCCACACACACACACACACACACACACACACACACACACACACAGAGACAATTGTAAAATTGTATTTCTATGTTATATCAAATGTTCTGTTGAACACACTGGACAGGTATATGGAGGAATTTAAGGTGAGGAGTTGAATGGAAGGCAGGGTTTGTGGGTCCGCACAACATTGTGGGCCGAATGGCCTGTACTGTGCTGTACTATTCTACACTTCTATGCTCTATGCTTACTATAAATTGCAAATTGCACATTTAGACGAAGACGTAACTACAGATTTTTACTCCTCGTGTAAATGAAGGATGTAAGTTATAAAGTCAATTCAATTGAAAACCCACAACCACAGATTCGAACAAAGGTACAATAGTGAGACGGCGATTAGGATGGAAATGGTCAAATGAGCACATTGTTAATGTACAATCCTTGTGTAAACGTCGGCTTGATTCTGTCCCTGTCAGTATCTGGTATGGTGTGAGAGTGTGGGGTTCATTCTGTACCTGTCAGTCTCCGGTACAGTGTGAGAGTGTGGGGTTCATTCTGTCCCTGTCAGTCTCTGGTACAGTGTGAGAGTGTGGGGTTCATTCTGTCCCTGTCAGTCTCTGGTACAGTGTGAGAGTGTGGGGGTTTATTCTGTACCTGTCAGTCTCCGGTACAGTGTGAGAGTGTGGGGTTCATTCTGTCCCTGTCAGTCTCCGGTACAGTGTGAGAGTGTGGGGTTCATTCTGTACCTGTCAGTCTCTGGTACAGTGTGAGATTTGTGGTTAACACTGCATCTTTCAATCTCTCATCTAGTGTAACATTACAAAATTTCTTTCAGATTTATTCTTGCAGTTTAATTTTTTGATTAAGTCTATTTTTCATTTTAATCAATACCACAGGGATGATGCCACTGGTTACATTGAACTAATATTCAGGTACTTTGCAGCAGAGCATCTGGAGCAACAAGACTAGACCATTGATTCAAACACTATTCTGTGATAAATATATAACTTTCCTCGAGTCTCGGTATGGGACGGTTTGAGTGGTGTGTACTCTGTAGTGACATTTGGGCTGATGGAATTGAGAATGATTTTGACTGTAGATTTGTAACCTGTGTGTGCACAGTGATCAATAATGAGACCTCTGTTTGATCAGATTAAAACACACATGGGCTGATCAGATCACTGATGACATGAATATTGGTGCAGTTGTGGGTGGTGAGGAAGATTGTCAAACGGACAGAATTGGATGTAGGTCAGTTGGAATCATGGATGGAGAAGCGGGGGACAGAGTTTAATCTGGACAAGTGTGACGAGTTTACATTCCAATGTTGGAGGAACGTACACAGTAAATGACAGCACCCTTGGGAGCACTGATATATCTTGATGTGTCTGTCCATATCATCCTGCAAGAGGTATTGAAAGCAAATGGAGCTGTGCGGTAACCTTGTCTTCATCAGTCATGGTGTTGTGTACAAACCATAGGATGACATGTTACAGCTGGACAAACCCTTGGTTAGGTCATGTTCCGAGCTGTATGTGCAGTTCTGTTTGCTACATCACAGAAAGGACGTGGCGACTGTGGAAAGGGCGCAGAAGAGATTTCCCAACGTGTTGTCTGGATTAGTATAGGGAAAGTTGGATAAAACTTGGATTGTTTTATTTTATTTTATTTATAGATACAGAGCAAAATAAACCCTTTGAGCCACACTGCCCAGCAAACCCTGGCAACCCATTTTAACCCTAATCTATTCACAAGATAGCTTACAATGACGAGTTAACCTTCCCACTAAATTGTTGGACTGTGGGGGAAAAAAAAAACAGGAGGATCTGAAGAAAAATGACGCAATCCACACGAAGAACATGCAGAGACTCTTTAAAGAAGATGTAGGATTGAATTCTGAACTCAATGCCCCGAGCTGTAACAGCGTCGTGCAAATCCCTACACGGTCATGGCGCCCCAGAGTGCAGTCTCACCTGACACGAGTGTCAGCAGAGGTATCGTGGGCCGAATGGGCTATCAGTAGCAGAGAAAACATGACATTTTATTGATGGGGAACAGAATACAAATGTCGGGAGCTTATGCTTCCCTTATAGAAACATTGAAACATAGACAACCTACAGCATAATACAGGACCTTCGGTGCACAATGCTGTGCCACACATGTACTTTAGAAATTACTTAGCGTTCCCCAAGCCCTCTAGTTTTCTGAGCTCCCTGAACCTATCCAAAAGTCTCTTAAAAGACATTATTGTAAACTCCCCCCAACACCGTCACGGGCAGCCCATTCCATGCACTCACCACTCTCTGCATAAAAAAACTTACCCCTGACATCTCCTCTGTACCTACTTCCAGGCACCTTAAAACTGTGCCCTCTCGTGCTAGCCATTTCAGCCCTGGCAAACAGCCTCTGACTATTCAATACATGATCAATGTCTCTCATCATCTTATACACCATATGTAGGGTGGGGGAACCCATTTATACATTATTCAGGGAAGAATCTCAAGGTATTGGAATCAGTTCAGGGAATGATATTCCAGTATTGGAACTGGACCAATACTGGCAGTGAGCTGGTTGTCTGATGAGGAAAGTCTGGGCTTGTGTTTTCCGTTTGTACTGTCTCCATGTGTTTATAAGACCAGAAGATACAGGAGCAGAAGAGGGCCATTCGGCCCATTGAGTATGCTCTGCCATTCAATCATGGACTGATCCCAATTCTTCCAGTCAACCCCACTCCCCTGCCTTCTCCTCATACCCTTTTATGCCCTGGTTAATCAAGAACCTATCTATCTCTGCTTTAAATGCACCCAGAGACTTGGCTCGTGGCACTGAATTCCACAGCTTTACCACCCTCTGACTAAAGTAATTTCTCTGCATCTCCAGTCTTAATGGACAATCCGTCAATCCTGAAGTCATGCCTTTTGTCCTGGACCCCCCCTACCATGGGAAATAAGTTTTGCATATCTAATCTGTTCAGGCCTTTTAACATTCGGAATGTTTCTATGAGATCCCCGTTCACTCTCCTGAACTCCAGGGAATACAGCCCAAGAGCTGCCAGACGTTCCACATATGGTAAACCTTTCATTCCTGGAATCATTCTTGTGAATATGTTCTGAGCCCTCTCCAATGTCAGTATATTCTTTCTAAAATAAGGAGCCCAGAACTGCGCACAAGACTCCAAGTGTGGACTAACGAGTGCCTTATAGAGCATCAACATCACACCCCTGCTCTAATATTCTATACATCTAGAAATGAGTGCAAAATTGCATTTCCCTTCTTCACCACGGACTCATCTTGGAGGTTAACCTTTTGGGTATCCTGCACAATGCATCCCAAGTCTTCTTGCATCTTTGCATTTTGAATTATCTCCCCACCTAAATAATAGTCTGCCCATTTATTTATTCTACCAAAGTGCATGACCATACACTTTGCAACATTGTATTTCATTTGCTGCTTCCTTACCCATTCCCCTACACTATCTAAGTCTCTCTGTAGGCTCTCTGTTTCCTCAACATTACACACTTCTCCACCTATCTTTGTATCATCAGCAAATGTAGCCACAAACGCATCAATCCAACAGTCCAAATCATTGGCATTTCTCATAAAAATCAGCGGACCCAACACTGACCCCTGTGAACTCCACTGGTAACTGGCAGCCAGCCAGAAAACGATCCCTTTATTCCCACTCTCTGTTTTCTGCCGATAAGCCAGTGCTCCACCCATTGGCAACTAGAACCAGGGACCAATATTTCATGATTTGAGCAAAAGATCAGAGGATTCTTTTCTGAATCTTAATGCACCCTCAGACATTGGAATTCATTAACTGACAGGTTTTTTGGATCATATCCTTGTATGCTTTTAAGGGAAAGAGAGGGGGATAGTTTATAAGGGGGGGGGGGTGAAATGTTCCTGGGGCAGACAGGAACATGGAGTTTAATGTTGAAGCGGGACAGCCGTGACCTTATTAAATGACAGAGCAGGTGGGAGTTGCTGAGTGGGGACTCCTGCTCATCATTTGGATGTGGGTGTGAGCATGTGGTGTGCTGAACAGGACTGTACACAGAGATCCAGCTGTGATCCCGCTTGTGTTTATACAATTCCACCAGAGCTCCCTCCTCTGTCATTCTATACCTTCAGCCAACAAAAGCAAGCCTCTCATCCGCATTTTAAACCCATCGAATGCTCCGTCCTTCTAACCTGAGGAATCATTCCACATGCTCTCCCTCTGACCCTCTATTCTTCTCCAGATTCCACAATGTACCGTCTGTCTCCTCGCCCTGTTTGGGCTCCCCACCTGCATCACCTCACCTCACAGATTAAATTCCACTTGCCTACCTGTCCAGTCAACTGACACCTTCCTGTAGTCCTCAGCTTTCCCCCTCACTCTCAGCCATATGGCCAACTACACTGGACAACAAATATTTTGCTTCATGATTACTTTTGTGTACGTATATCTTATGGATTTGGACTGCTGATATTGAAAATCACTATTCTATGTCCCTATCACACACCATCTCTTTGAAATTGCCTATATTTTTATATTTCAATTCATAATCCAAGTCAGATTATTTGATGCCAAGATTAAGGGAGGCATTTGTGTTGGTCCACAAATCAAGCAGACCAGCAATAACAGGCAATTCAAAGAACTTCCATTGGGACCAGAGAAAATCGCATGGAATGCATTCAAAGAAGTTGTTGAAAATGTTCAATATTTTCCCAGGGACCAGGGAAATATTGACCAGCTGTGTTTCACTGTAACTGTTGTACTGGAAATGTGTGTCTGGGTCCTGGGCTCAGTGTGGGACTGAATGTCTCTGCTGTCTGAGACTGTGGAACGAATGAGCTGTCAGTATCTCTGTGCTCAGTAACACACCTTGTGTGTGAGAGATGGAGCCACTGTTCTGTTCATTGAGCCTTGGCAAGAGGGAACATTGGCGTACATTGAAGTCTTTCCTGCAGGTAGGGGAAGGAAAGCGAAAGAGGTAAAAGGCAGACACGGTGTGAAGCGACTGGTGCAGCCAGTGCCAGTGTATGAGGCCACTCACAGGCTGCAGCTCTCAGCTTCTTCTGAGCAGCAGATGGAGGAGGCTCCAAACCAAGGAAGAGACAAACAAACCCCACCACTTCCCGGTATGGATCCGGGAGTGGAACAGAGGGATGGACACAACATTCATTTCCCATGGGATTCACCACTCAGAATACTCACTGTCCAGCAACAACAGACATTGGGAAATGTGCTAATGGGAAACTGTCTTCCCATGGTCAGGGGAGAGGAAGCAGCAATTATAGTCAGCAGCAACTTCTTCCTACTCCGCCACACTCGCCGTGGCCCAATCCCAGCGTAGGAATTAATTCTCACTCCACATTCAAGCTACAGGACCTCGGCCTCTGCAACTGGATCCATGACTTCCTAACCGGAATACCACAATCTGTGTGGATTGGAATAACATTTCCACCTCAATGACAATTAACACTGATACTCCACAGGGCTGTGTCCTTATCTCACTGCTCCACTGTCTCTACACCCACAACTGTGTGGCTAGGCATCGCTCAAACAGCATTTATAAATTTGCTGATGATACAAGCGCTGTTTGCAGAATTTCAGATGGTGACAATAAATCATAAATTAGGGTAAACTACCAGTTAGTTGAGTGTTGCTGCAGCAACAATCTTGCACTCAACGTCAGCAAGATCAAAACGCTGCTTGTGGACTTCAGGAAAGGTGAGATGAAGGAACACAAGCCAGTCCTCATCAAGGGATCAGAAGTGGAGAGAGTGGACAATTGCAAGTTCCTGGGTGTCAGCATCTCTGAGGATCTAACCCGGATGCAACATATGATGCAGTTATGAAGAAGGCAAGACAGCGGCTATATTTCATTAGGAGTTGGAGGAGATTTGGTTTGTCAACTAAAACACTAAATAAACTTTTACAAACGTACTGTGGAGATCATTCTGACTGGCTGCATCTCCATCTGGTATGGCGGGGGGGGGCGCGGGGGCGGCGGGCTTCTGAACGAGATCAAAGTAAATAGCCAAAACTTGTAAAACTGGTCAACTCTACCATGGGGCCAGGCTCGGTAGTACACAACATCTTCAAGGAGCGGTGCCTCACGAAGGCGCCGATCATCATTGAGCATCGCCACCACCCAGGACGTGCCCTTTTCACACTGTTACCATCGGGAAGGAGGGAGAGAATGCTGAAGGCACACACTCGGTGATTCAGGAACAGTTTCTTCCCCTCTGACACCCAAATTCTGAATTCTCAATGGGCATTGAACCCAAGAGCACTACCTAACTACTTTTTCTTTTAATTTATGTTTTAATTCATGTTTTAACTACATATTTTAACAAATATTTAATACTTAATGTAATTCAGTTTTTTTCTCCATATATATTTATTATGGATATCATTGTACTGCTGCTGTAAAGTTAAAATGTCACGGCGTATGCCAGTGATATTCAATCTGATTCTGATTAAGTTGCTAATTAACTCTGCCTCTTCCTCTCCAGCAACAACCTCCATTGCCCTCACTCCAGAATCGATACCATTCGCTGAGCAACACACACACAGTTCTGGAGGAACTCAGCAGGTCAGGCAGCATTTATGTAAAAGAGTACATCTTAGGCATTTTAGGCCAAGATCCTATGTTTATGAGTAAAAATGAAACACACATACTGATTTAGAGCAGTCCAAACACCATTCTCCCATTGCTGATAACGTTGTTTGTCCAAGATGGTCCCACATAGGAACTATTACAACCCCTTTTCCACAGAGCCCCATCATCAGCATAGAAAGCCAAAGTGAACTCAGGCCCAAGACCATTAAAAATATAATTAACTACCAGATTAAGCAAATATTGAACTGATAACACTATCCTGGGGAGGGAGGCACGTTATCTTCCGTGAACTCTGATGATCCACCCTCACTGTAAATGACCCCCAAGCAAAAAAAAAATACCCATTTGCAAAACCAACGCCAACACCAAGCTTAAAGAGTTTAATAAAAAGCCTCTCCTTCCATCGCATGTCATAAAACTATTTCAATGTCCAAAAGCACTGCAAGTACCGATTCTTTCAGTGTAAAAGGATTTCCAGATATCATTCCCAGTAGTACAAGGGCGTCATAGATCTCCCTTTGCCAAACCCACATTAGTAGTGACAAAGTAATTCTCTCTTATCCAAAAATTCATGAGCCTAATTACTATCATTTTCACCATTATTTTACACAGTGAGGAAGTGAGACAACAGGCCTGTAGAAACTGGACAGCATCGGATCCCTCCCAGGTTTTACAACAGGCTTCACCACAGACCTTTTCCAGTCTCCTGGGAACATTCTTTGTTTCCAGATCTTCTTTTAAAACTAAAGCAACTTCTTTTAGACTGCCTCAGGCAAAACCTGGAGTACAGTATATGATGGTTTCCCATATCCTGTCCTGGGCTGTAGTACTCGCCCTGTTGATGGCAAATTTCAATTCAGCCAACGTAAAGTCATCATCCATGGCAATCTCAAATGCCTCTTGTTTCTCACAAATCTCCTCACTGTCCACCAAGAGGCTCTCTCTTCTCATAAAACACTCTTCCCCTATATTGTCTAGACTATGTGTGTTTGCAAATGTGTTTCTCAAACACTTTGCCTTTTCGTTGTCCTTTGCATCAAATTTCCGTTCTCCACTAATACTATAATCTAGTTATAACCTCTGACACCATTCATCTTCCTCAGCATTCTCCACACCACCGTCAGAGGATCATGGGACGGGAGGCCTCGGGAGAAAGAAAGGGGGAGGGGAGAATCCCAGAGGATAGGCAAGGAGTATAGTGAAAGGAACAGAGGGAGAAAAAGAGAGAGAGAAATATATATATATATGTATATAATAATAAATAAATAACGGATGGGGTGGTCCCATGATCCTCTCATATCCCTTTTGCCAATCAACTGTCCAGCTCTCGGCTTCATCCCTCCCTCTCCTGTTTTCTCCTAAAACTTTGGGTCTCCCCCTCCCCTTCCCACTTTCAAATCTCTTACTATCTCTTCCTTCAGTTAGTCCTGACTGAGTGTCTTGGCCCGAAAGGTTGACTGTACCTCTTCCTATAGATGCTGCCTGGCCTTCTGCGTTCACCGGCAATTTATTATGTGGGTTGTATAACTCCGGTCTGTTGGGGATGGCGACATTAATTTACCGGAATAGGACCTGCAGCAGAGTGAGGAATGATCCGACAGAAAGCAGCTCGGGGACTGGTCGAATCACGTGGAACTATGGGAGATGCCTCACTACTCAGATGCTTTGCTACGTCATTGAGCGCTGGTGGTATAGTGGTGGGCATAGCTGCCTTCCAAGCAGTTCGGGTTCGATTCCCGGACATCGCAGCGTGTACGGTTTTAGACTACATAACATATGAACCTCTGACATAGACACGATCTACACAGAACTCCACTGGCCAAGTAATCGACTCACTCTAATTCACACTGTGAGTGTAAATTGATTCATTAATTATCATTCACTGGTCGTGGATCAGAGTTGGAATTCACAATTTCTCGTTAAACCCTGTCCTGACTCTATTCCAGATTCTACAAGAATGGACACTTCACAGGAAGGATCGACAGGATTTGTAAAGTGTTGCCTGATTAAAGTGTTTGAGCTTGTTTGCCTTCATTGGAATATCAGAGACTGAGAGGAAACTTGACCGAATTATCAGAATCAAAAACCGTTATTATCGCCAAGTATGTGACACATATAGGGAATTTGATGCCGGTTTCCCTGAGCTCTCGCTGTACAGAATCAAAAAGCAAACAAAACAATAGTGCAAATAACCGTGAACTATATACAATGAGGTGCTGTATACCAGTGTATGTACAAGGGGACTTGGTTTATAATAGACTTAAATTCACGTGTTCATAAGACTGATGGCAGACGGAAAGAAACTGTTCTTGTACCTATGGGTCCTGGCATACAGTGATCTAAAGCGCCTACCAGAAGGAAGGAGTTGGAACAGGTGATGTCCAGGGTGTGGTGGGTCTACAGTGATGCTGCTTGCTCGCTTCCTGACTCTATGAGAGACATAGATTGGGCAGATAGTCAGAATTGGTTTCCCAGGGTAGGGATTTGAAATTCCAGCGGGAATGAATTTAAGGTAGGAGAGAGTTTAAAGATGTGTGGGTCAGGTTTTTAGACAGAGTGGGGTGGGTGCTTGGAACGGGCTGCCAGGTTCAGAGACGGAAGGGTGTACGATGTTTTTAGATAGACACATGAATATGTTAGCGTGCAGCGACATCGATAGAGGCACAAAGAGAAAATCTACAGATGATGGAAATCCAAGCAACACAGAAAATGTTGGAGGAACTCAACAGGCCAGGCAGCATCTGCGGTAAAAAAATACCGTCGAGGTTTCGGGCCGAGTCCCTTCATCCGGAATGTAGAAAAAGAAACGATGAGGAATCAGAGTTAGACGGTGATGGGAGGAAGAAACACGAGGTGATATTTGAAACCAGTGGGGGTGGGGAGGTGGCTGGTAAATTAAGGACCTGAAACTTTGATTGGTGAAAGAGGTACTAGGCTGGAGAACAGGGAAGGAGAGGAGGCCATGGAAGAAAGAAAAGGGGGCGGAACACCAGAGGGAGGTGATGGGCAGGTAACAGATAAGGTCAGAGAGGGAAAAGAGAATGGGGCTTCGTGAAGGAGGGGACATTACCGGAAGCTTGAGAAATCGATGTTCATACCATCAGGTTGGAAGTTACCCAGCCGGAAGATAATGTGTTGTTATTCCTCCAACCTTAGTGTGGCTTCATCGCGACAATACAGGAGGCTATGGGCTGCAATGTCGGAATTGGAATGGGAAGTGGAATTAAAATGGGTGGCCACTGGGAGATCTCTCTTGTCCTGGTGGAAGGAGTGTAGGTGCTCGGTGAAGTGGTCTCCCAATCTGTGCCACGTCTCACCGATATACAGGAGGCCAAACCGGGAGCACTGGATACAGTGGATGACTAAAAGACTCACAGTTGAAGTGTTGCCTCACCTGGAAGGATTGCTTGGGTCCCTGAATAGTACTGAGGGAGGATGTGTAGGGACAGGTGTAACACTTGTTTCACTTGCAAGGATAAGTGCCAGGAGAGAGATCAGTGGGATGGACGGACGCACATGGGATTGACATGGGATCCCTGCAGAGAGCAGAACGTCGAGGGGGGAGGGAAAGATGTGTTTGGTGTTGGGATCCCGCCGGAGATGGCGGAAGTTACAGAGAATTGTGTGCTGGAGGCGGAGGCTGGGCGGGGTAGGGTTGGGGGAGTAGGTGAGGACAAGACAAACCCTCTCCCTGGGGGAGGGAGCGAGGATGGGGTGGGGGCAGATGTGAGCAAAATGGAAGAGATTCTGTTGAGAGCAGCTTTCATGGTGGAGGAAGGGAAGCCCCTTTCTTTGAAAAAAAAGACGATATCTCCTTTGTTCTTGAATGAAACGCCGTATCCTGAGAACAGATGCGGCGGAGACGGAGGAATTGAGAGAAGGGGCTGGCATTTTTACATGTAACGGGGTGGGAAACGGTCTAGTCCAGGTAGCTGTGGGAGCCTGTGTGGTTATAATAGACATCAATAGACAAGCTGTCTTCAGAGATAGAGACAGAGAGATGGAGAAAACGGAGGGAGCTGTCGGATATGGGACAGGTATAATTTTGGGCAGGGTGGAAGTTGCAGGCAAAGCTGATGAAGTGCATGAGTTCCACATGGGTGCAGAAAGAGGTAGCAATGCCGTCATTTATATAGTGTAGGGAAAGTTAGGGAGCGACACCAGTGTAGGCTTGGAACATAGACTGTTCCACGTAGCCGACACACAGGCAGGCACGGATGGGACCCATGCCAGTGTCCATGGCTCACCTTGTGTTTAAATGAAGTGGGAGGACAAGTTCGGCCAGACGGAGGTGAATGGTGGTGGAGGGGAGCTGGTTGGGTCTGGTATCCCGATGGAAGCGGAGAGATTTGAGACCTTCCTGGCGCGGGGGTGGGTGGTTTGCTGGACGTGCATAGGGATTGGACATCCATAGTGAAAATAAAACGATTGGGAACCTATGTGGGATGAAACCAATTAGACTCCAAATGAATTATCCAAAATTTAATCAAGACCACGAGATTAGACCCGGCAAGTCCGTTAGTTCCAAGGATGTCGCTCGAGGAAATATACACTTATGGTCAAAGAGAATGGTGAAGGAGTATGTAACTTACACACTCCTGACAAAAATATACCATGCGCCCCGGGTACTGTACTCTCTCTTTCCCCTTCTTCTATCCGGCTGAAGGTGCAGGACAGCACGTACTACAGGCTCGTGGATAGCTTCAACTCCGCCGCTATGTCTATTGGATGGTGCCCGAGTCGATAAGATGGAGCCTTGACCTCACAATCTACCCGTTATGATGCGGCACCTGATTGTTTACCTGCACTGTGCTGTCTCTGTCGCAGTTACATTTCATTCTGCATTCTGTTATTGCTTAACATTGTTCTCTCTCAATACGCTGTGTAATGATTTGATCTCAAGGAATAGTGTGAAAGAGAAGCTTTCAGAAAATATTTTAATTCCCACTGAAGTTAACGCTGCAGTCGCTGGGTCTCCGAACAGCACAGCGTTACCCAGCTGGCAATAAAACGCGCCGCAGAAACTGCTGGGTCACCAGCGTCCCTTGGTGGGTTCGAACCACCAATCTTTCGGTTAACAGCCGAACGCGCTCACCAATTGCGCCACAGAGACAGAATGGGAAAGCAGACTATGAGTGGTCTATTCCGGGGTTGGAAGATGGTGACTGACAATCGATGCTGTGACTCGGCTTTTCACATATCACAATCATAACATTGGAATTAAACTTGAACTTCCACCAACGGCAGCTGACACTGCGGCTTACCCGCAATCCCAAAGGCTGAAATAAAAGGATAGTTAACGTCTTCTATTCGCCAGATGACTGAATACACCATTTCAGTCAGAGTCTGTGATTTCTCTTGTTCCTGAATTCACAGCTCCGTAGGACACTCTGAGCTGATGTATTAAAAACGGCCTCGATTCAAACAGAGGATCAATCTCCGGCGATACGGTCAAACACTTCACTAATTGTCTTAGTGACGGCACGTGAACTAACACTTTAATTAAACACCATTGTCTCTGATATAAACGTTGGACGATTGAAGACCAATACATCACAATTTTTGGGCATTACTTCAGCAGAGTCTTTGGTGGCAATGAGGCCGGAGATTTAATTCTAAACTCTAGAATTGTCACGGAAGAGCTACCTTTATAGATTTCATTGTTTTTTTTTGTTTGATAATTATTGCTTTGCAAATGGAGACCAGCGACACTGATCGACCCATATCTCGGGTCCCTGCAGTTTTCCATTTTGAACTGTCGTTCAGTCCTGCAACTCCCTCCTGGTCGCACACACAAACAGTCTGGAAACACAGATACGAAGAAAAATACAACAGAGAAATCAAGGTCGGGATAGAAACCGTCAAATAATGATGTTCCTGATGTACAAATACAAGAAAATGTGCAGATGCTGCAAATACAAGGCAATACCCAGACAGTCCGCTGAGTTCTTCCAGCATTTTGTCTGTGATATTGCTGATATAACAGATTTTATCAGCATCTCAAATCTGACAAAGGTCAAAGGAAATTGTGTTGAGCCGGAGGCCGGTGAGTCTGTGGAATTCTTTGCTGTCGACGGCGATGGAGCCCGAGTCACTTGGTATGTTTAACTTGGAGGGTGGTAGTTACTTGCTTAGTAAGGAAGTGAAAGACTGTGGAGAGAAGGCGTGAGAATGGAGTTGATGAGGATAAAACTCAGCCAAGATGGAATGGGGCAGACTGACTCTGCTCCCTTCTCTTATGGTCTTCTGACCGTATCTCATCAGCGCCTGGGTTCAAGTGTACAGAGTTGTTCGCACTTCTGTTGTTTATGTTTTCCTCAATGTCGTACAGTATTTATTGGTCTGTGTTTATCAGTCTGCATTTCACGGGTGGTATAGAAAACTGCAAAAAAATACAGCGTGATATAATGATTTGCAGGTTGACTGTGTGGTTAAGAAGGCATACGATGTATCTACCTTCATCAACCGTGGGATTGAGTTCAGGAGCCGACAGGTAATGTTACAGCTATATAGGACCCTGATCAGACCTCACTTGGAGTACTGTGCTCAGTTCTGGTCACCTCAGTCCAGGAAGGATGTGGAAAGTATAGAAAGGGTGCAGAGGAGATTTACAGGGATGTTGCCTGGATTGCCGAGCGTGCTTTATGAGAATAGAAGCATAGAAACATAGAAAACCTACAGCACAATACAGGCCGTTCGGTCCACAAAGCTGTGCCGAACATGTCCCTACCGTAGAAATTACTAGGCTTACCTATAGCCCACTATTTTTCTAAGCTCCATGTACCTGTCCAAAAGTCTCTTAAAAGACCCTATCGTATCCGCCTCCACCACCTTTGGAGGCAGCCCATTGCACGCACTCACCGATTTCTGAGTGAAAATCTTACCTCTTCATGTCCTCTGTACCTACACCCCAGCACCTTGAACCTGTGTCCTCTTGTGACAACCATTTCAGCCCTAGGAAAATGCCTCTGACTATCCACATGATCAATGCCTCTCATCATCTTATCCACCTTTATCAGGTCACCTCTCATCCTCCGTCGCTCCAAGATAAAAGGGCCGAGTTCACTAAACCTATACTGATAAGACATAATCCCCAAGACATGCTTTGAGGGTCCGATGGAGTCAGACCCCAAGATCCTTCTGATCCTCCACACTGCCAAGACTCTTACCATTAATACTATATTCTTCCAACATATTTAACCTATCAAAATGAACTACTTCACACTTATAACTTACAGATTGAGTGAACTCGACCTTTTCTCCTTGGAGCGACAGGGCATGAGAGGTGACCGGATAGAGGTGTATAAGATGATAAGAGGCATTGATCGTGTGGATAGTCAGAGGCTTTTCCCCAGGGTTGAATGGCTCACACAGTTTTAAGGTGTTTGGAAGTAGGTACAGATGAGAAGTCAGGAGTAAGTTTTCTTTACGCAGAGTGTGGTAAGTGCGTGGAATTGGCTGCCGGCGACGGTGGTGGAGGCGGATGCAATAGGATATATTAATAGACTCTCGGATAGGTACATGGTGCTTAGAAAATAGAGGACTATGGTTCACCCGAGGGAATTTCAAAAGTCAGTCCATGTTCGGCACAGCATTATGGGCCGAATGACCTGTATTGTGCTGCAGGCTTTCTGTGTTTCAATGTTTCTATATATAGAAAGTTAACAGAACTGTTAGAGTGGGCATCGGAAGCTGGAAATAGGAGGTAGTAATAGGGGACAAATAAATGGCGGACAAAATTATCAGGTATTATGCGTCCGTCTTTTATGTTGAGGATACAAACAGTACGCCAGAAATTCGAGAGGGTCAAGGGATGTAAGTGAGTGTAGTTGCTATTATTAAGGAGAAGGTGTTTGGAAGCTGAAAGACCGCAGGGTCACCTGACCAGATGGACTGCACAGCGGGTTTCTGAAAAGAGATTACGAGATCATGGAAGAGTTAATAGTGATCTTTCAGGAATCACGGGCTTCTGAAATGGTTCAGAGAACTGGAAAATTGTTGATCTGATTTTGCTCTTGTCGACAGGAGGGAAGCAAAATACAGAACACTACAGACCGTTTATCAGGGCTGTTATGGTTGGGAAAATGCTGGAGTCCATGAGGTTTCTTGGTGCGTGGAGACACCTGTTCAAATAGGCCGGCCAACATGGATTCTTTCAGGGGAAATCTTGCCTGACTAATCTGCTGGAATTAATTCTGGAAATAACAGGCAAGATGGACAAAGGAGCGTCAGTGATGTTGTTTACTTGGATTTTCAGAGGCATTTGTCACGGGCCGCAGATAAAGTTGCTAAACAATATTAGAGCCTACGGCATTACAGGAAAGATACGAGCATCTGCCGCCAACATAGACTGGACTGCTTTCCTATTGAGCCGTACATTTTCAGAATTGGACCTGACTCCTGATCTTGTGGCTCAGTGATTATGCAGAAGAATAGGATTATTCCAGAGAGTATCGGCCAACATTCATTAGGCTCTCCTGACTGGACAAACCTTATGACCCTCTGTCCCATCCCCTCGGTCGTTAAAGATATCTTTCCTCAGGCAGGCATGAGACCGGCTTTCTTTCAGTCTTAGATGGTGATAGAGGCCACAGGAGGAAAAAGTCTACTTCGGTTTAATTCAGCTGCAGCTCAGTCGCTGTCTATTGATATTTATGCCGAAGAATTGCCCGGAGACAAAGAGGGGGAAATCAGAAGAGACACGGTGGAAGAATGATTCCGGGAATGAAAGAGTTAACATATGAGAAACGTAGTCCGCTCTTGGACTGTATTCCTTGGAGTTTAGAAGAATGAGGGGAGACCTCATCGAAACATTTCGAATGTTAAAAGGCATGGACAGAGTGGATGTGGCAAAGTTGTTTCCCATGATGGGGGAGTCTAGTACGAGAGGACATGACTTAAGGATTGAAGGGCGCCCATTCAGAACAGAAATGTGAAGTTTTTTTTTTTTAGTCAGAGGGTGGTGAATCTATGGAACTTGTTGCCACGGGCAGCAGTGGAGGGCAAGTCATTGGGTGTATTTAAGGCAGAGATTGATGGGTATCTGAGTAACCAGGGCATCAAAGATTATGGTGAGAAAGCAGGGGAGTGGGACTAAATGGAGGAATGGATCAGCTCATGATAAAATGGCGGAGCAGACCCGATGGGCCGAATGGCCGACTTCTGCTCCTTTGTCTTATGCTCTTATGGTTTTATGAACAGAATGTGTGACAGCAGGGCCACTGAAACCGGGTTCAGTAAATAATGTGAAAGACATTCATTGCTGACATGTTGGGAACGAGGTCTCCGAATGGGTCGGAGGACAGACAGCACAGAGATAATATCAGGAGGAGGCAGGGTATAGCAAATACGAGATGACAAGCAGAGAGAAAGGTGCGAAATAAATCAACAAAGAACAGTTAATAAAGGAAACATTTATAAAGGAAGGCCTGTATTGGAGCTTAGAAAAATAGAGGGCAATGGGTAACCGTAGGTAATTATTAAGGTAAGGACATGTTCGGCACAACTTTGTGGGCCGAAGGGCCTGTATTGTGCTGTAGGTTTTCTGTGTCTCTATGAAACGATGTGACGTCAGCAAAGAATCGACAAATGAAAATGAAGAGAAGAATGAGCAACGTCCACAACGGAGCAGCGCGTCACCACGTTCAGACAACAGCAGAGAGGCGCAGCGGCAGCGTGCTGGGCCCATGGGCGTCCATTCGGCCGATGGATTGACGATTGTTTCCATGGAGAGCTCTGGAGGTGACGGAGGTCATATCAAATTAACCCGGGCCTATCAGGATAGTAGAAAACTCTCCTGACGTATGCAAACTTAGAGAGCATCACATGGAGAACTTCGTGCGGATGGTGTTCGGAAACTGGAACCCATGCCTGAGTGACTGGTGAGGCAGGTACACTCACAACATTAGAGAATTGTCTAGGCGAGCACCTCAATCATCAAGACACTGAAGACAATAGCTAGTAAGTGAGATCTGTTCTGGTGTGATCGGTAGTTGATTGTCAACACGGATATTGTGGTTCGGAAGGCCTGTTTTAGGGTCGCAGCGTTCTGTGAATCTATATTATATTTATGAATCACAATAAAGAGTTTTATTTACTCTGGTAATGGCGGAGGAGGATGAGAGAGATCCCGTTGTGTATAAATAGACAGAGTGTGTGGTGAGTAGACTGACAACACTCAGTGTGAACACATCATCCGACATGTTTTGATGTGTCCTAGTTGGCTGTGGGAATCTGAGTTAGAGTGAGAGCAGGAAGCTGCACTGATCGGTTCACCGGGGAAAATGTGAGGGACAGCACTTCAATCCTTGATCCACTGGCCAGCCCAGGGTGAATAATAATTTTACACTCAACCATCGATTTAAATAACTTCGGGAATCCGTGCGCGAGTTGTCAGGGTTGAACCACTCGGACGCTAGAAGTGTATGACTGTGGTTCGAGCTGTTTTCTGAATGTGGTCACTGTGATTCCTCACTCTGGTGCAGTTCCTGTTATGTCCGGTTGAGGTCGCCATCCTCCGACAGACCGGAGATACACAACACCCAGTGTTTCAATGAAGTGGGAATGATCGCTTCAGAATTCGATTCGCTACATATCGTTTCCCTCTTGTCGCACTAAAAAAAAAACAGAAATGTAAATATTTCTCTGTGATTAAAAATGTTGATTCCAACAACACGGATTTGAGCTCGAATGAGAGCACTTCCTTCAACACAACAGGTGACTGAATCGCTGGAGCAAACTGAGACACTGCTGTGGGAGGGACACGAGTGAAAGGCTGCAGTATTACAGCTGAGAAACATCAAGGTAATTCTGTTCACCCTCCTGTACTCTTAAATGTGCATGACATGGACTATAACCAGCAAATCCTCGTTAGTATAGTGGTTAGTATCCCCACCTGTCACGCGGGAGACCGGAGTTCAATTCCCCCAAGGGGAGTTTATTCAACGATATTTTGAATTAAAAGACAAATAAAAGCGGACAAAGAATTGATGTTTACACTAATCAGTTCACCGGGCATTGGGAAGGTGGAATAGCTCGGGCTGCTCAGGCCCCGGGACGGTAGAGTCTTTGGTGAAGAAACTGGCGGTATTGTCAGCCTCTTTCGTCAAGTATCCCCTGAGAATCTATATCTCAGCATCGTTCTTTGTTATTTTCTTTGGTACACAGAGTGCATCATTCCGAGCATGTTAATCCGGGGCTTTTGTTGTCAACTATGAATTCCCGCATGGTCCCACCACAGTAGTAAGGTAACTAACCAAGATCAGTCCAGACGAATGGCGCCGGTCGGAAATGTCGACTGTTTACTCTTTCTCATCGATTATGCTTGCTCTGCTGAGTTCCTTCATCATTTTGTGTGTATTGCTTGGATTTCCAGCATCTGCAGATTTCTCTTGTTTGTGTCCAATATGAAGTGTCACCCTGGAACACATCGATTGCATCCTCATCTTGTTTTGGTGTGCAAAATGGCTCCAGTCCCCTGCTGTGCAAAGAGAAACTCTGCTCTTCAAAGACCTTTCTTCCCTGGGTTGACTGCACACTATCTGTGAACTATCCTTGCCAAGGCGCTGCATTAACTTGACTTGCTGTGACATCTACACTCCCCACTTCCCTTTGCGTCCTGTAAAGGACCACATGAATTGTGGATGCAGCTGAATTGCACAGAGAATTCGAGTCTCCTCCGTGATCCTGTCATCGTCTGTCTGAAGAGGAGGATTTCAGAACGATAGGAGTAGTAGTAAGGTTAACCATTTACTGTGCACTCTTCCACATTAACATCGTATGGTGAAAACTGTTGATAAAAAAAATGCAATCATATACAGCGTCTGTTTCATTTTGGAGACCATGCGCGCTCTCTTCTTTTAACGAGAGTCTCCAGCCGCCCCGAGTAGCGGGCGAGGGGTCCCGTCAAACCGCCACCAGGACCCAGCCCACCCCGCCTTTGAAATTGAAAAGCCGACACACGCGCCACCCAAACCGCCGCTTACTTAACAGAAACCGCGTTAATATTTTTACTTCAAATACTTTCATCGGAACTTACGGCGTTGCTTCTGTAATGTTGCTTTGTGGGTAGACACGGAGCTCTTCACGGTCACGCTGCACGCATGGGACCCACCTTTACACCTTCCCGAACCGGAAGTTACGCATAAGACGCGGCGAAACCGGAGGTGACGTCATCACAAGCCGCGATATACCATAGACAATGAATTTACCTTTGTTATACTGTAACTTAATTGTCAACCTATAACTTTAACAAGAAAATAGTTACAAACAAATCATTTAAAACGTAGACCCAACAAAGTCAAATAAATACCTTAAGGGTAGCACACACCCCGCCTGACCTTTGTAACGTCAGTATAGACATGGTATAGAACTTTAGTCTCTAGATCAGTCTTTAGGTAGAAGTAGAACAACCTCTGTAACTGGTCTCAGGTTTCTTTTTCAGGGTTCGTTGTAACGATGTGAACCGGTTGACTGCCTGCTCTTTGTTGTTTGGTAAGCGCTGGCGCGGTACTCTGAATGGTAGTGGGGTGACCCAGTTGTTTGGTTCATCTCTAAAGAGCTTTCTGTCCATTATTTTTAAGAATATGGCATCTTCCACCGATGGAGCAAGTTTATTATCATGCTTAGTCTGAGCGAAGACTGACTGTCCCAGTGTCTTCTCAGTTACTTTATTATGCTCGTGCCTTTGCTGTGCTTCCTTGATACATGCAACACTTGTGCAGGGCTGAGAAATTGAATGGTGGCCTGCCTCTCGCACGTTAGTCTTGAGCGTGTTAACTGTCGGTTTGTGTACGTTGCCAGGGCACACCTCTCCTCTCCAGATCCAGACGTTGGGCGAAGGGGGCGTTGTGTGGTACATTGACCTGCTGTCTGACTTTGTGCACCCTAAGAACATCTCTTCCGAGTAGCAGGAGTATTTCTGCTTCCAGATCCAGTTCTGCGATGTGCTTGGCAATGTGGTGGAGATGGGGCTAATGTAGCGCTGCGCTTGGCTTTGGAATCTCAGATTGGTTATTTAAGATCTCATTGCACTCCAAGAGTGGAGGGAGACTAATGACGACTTTGCCATCCAGGGACTCGAGCTGGAAACCTTCTGCCTTCCTGCCATATGTTTCTGCGATGCCTGCGCAAGTTCTAAGGTAGTATGGGAATGGATTATCCTTTACGCTATACAACTCGAAGAACTCTGGTCTCACTAGTGAGCGTTTGCTCTGGTCGTCCAGAACTACATAGGCCTTGATGGATTTGTCTTTGGCTCCCTTAGCGTATACCTTAGTGAGGAGGGTCTTTCAGTACGAACGGCTCGACTGTCCTGGACTGCAAACTTCTGTGCAGCTCATGCTGACAATAGTTGTATGAGAGTGATGCTCTCCCTCCCCGCCATCCTCTTGTGGGTGTGGAGGAGCCTTGGCAATTTGCGGTGACGGGCCGGGATGCATGGCCGCATCGTGATCAGTGCTGTTACATTCCGAGCACGTTACGAGGAACGCACACTCTTTAGCGAGGTGGGAGGTAGAGGAGCAGCACTTAAAACATATTATTTTTTTCCTTGAGAAGGGCCTTTCTTTCATCAAAGGGTTTGTTTCGAAATATTCTGCATTGTTTGAGGGGGTGGGTTTGTTGTGCAATGGACAATTCTTGCTAGGGTCATCGTTGATTGTGGAGACTTCGGTTTTATGCACTGAGACGGGTTTATTGATGACAAAATTGTTCGAAATGGGTTTGACTGGATTGGTGTGAGTTGGGGTGCCGCCTTGATTCATGAAGCTAGGGTCGTTTCGCCTCTTCGCCTCCTTGCTAACAAACCTACTAAAATACTCAAAGGGAGGGAATGGACCACCGTACTCTTCCTTGTACACTGAGCCAATAGACACCCATCTTTCCTGCAGCCCAAATGGAAGCTTGTCCACAATTAGTCCACTCTGCGTGAGGTATCCAGATACGACAGGCCAGTTAAATAGCCGTCTTCTTTAGCACCTTGAATCTCCATGAGTAAATCTCAGAGATCTCGTAATTTAGAGTTGTCCTTGGCTGACGCCATAGGAAAATTGTCCAGCCGTTGAAATAGCGCCTTCTCAATAATTTCAGGGGCCGCATAGCAGTCCCGAAGTCTCTCCCATGCTTTGTGTAAGGCTAGCTTGTGGTTGTTGACGTACACTGAGCGTATGCGTTTCACTTGTTCACTTTATTCTTTCCCAGCCATTTAGTCGTAAGGTCCAACTCTTGGGCTGCTGAGAGCTGGACTCCGCCGGTGGCACTGGTGAATGAGGAGTACCAAGCACGGTAATTTTCAAGCTTATCGTCAAACTGGTATAGTCCTGAATTGACGCGGTCTCGACGCGCTAAATACTGTGCCAAGGGTTCTGTTGCAGGTGGTGTGCTAGCTGGGGGAATATAGAACATAGAATAGTACAGCACAGTACAGGCCCTTCGGCCCACAGTGTTGTGCCGACCCTCAAACCCTGCCTCCCATATAAGCCCCCACCTTACATTCCTCCATATACCTGTCTAGTAGTCTCTTAAACTTCACTGATGTATCTGGGTCCACCACTGACTCAGGCAGTGCATTTCACGCACCAACCACTCTCTGAGTAAAATCCTTCCTCTAATGTCCCCTTGAACTTCCTACCCCTTACCTTAAAGCCATGTCCTCTGGTATTGAGCAGTGGTGCCCTGGGGAAGAGGCGCTGGCTATCCACTCTATCTATTCCTCTTATTATCTTGTACATCTCTATCATGTCTCCTCTCATCCTCCTTCTCTCCAAAGAGTAAAGCCCTAGCTCCCTTAATCTCTGATCATAATGCATACTCTCTAAACCAGGCAGCATTCTGGTAAATCTCCTCTGTACCCTTTCCAATGCTTCCACATCCTTCCTATAGTGAGGTGACCAGAACTGGACACAGTACTCCAAGTGTGACCTAACCAGAGTTTTATAGAGCTGCATCATTACATCGCGACTCTTAAACTCTGTCCCTCGACTTATGAAAGCTAACACCCCACAAGCTTTCTTAACTACCCTATCCACCTGTGAGGCAACTTTCAGGGATGTGTGGACCTGTATCCCGAGATCCCTCTGCTCCTCCACACTACCAAGTATCCTGCCATTTACTTTGTACTCTGCCTTGGAGTTTGACCTTCCAAAGTGTACCACCTCACACTTCTCCGGGTTGAACTCCATCTGCCACTTCTCAGCCCACTTCTGCATCCTATCAATGTCTCTCTGCAATCTTGGACAATCCTCTACACTATCTACAACACTACCAACCTCTGTGTCGTCTGCAAACTTGCCAACCCACCCTTCTATCCCCACATCCAGGTCGTGAATAAAAATCATGAAAAGTAGAGGTCCCAGAACAGATTCTTGTGGGACACCACTAGTCACAATCCTCCAATCTGAATGTTCTCCCTCCACCACCACCCTCTGCCTTCTGCAGGCAAGCCAATTCTGAATCCACCTGGCCAAACTTCCCTGATTTTCATGTTTTCTAACTTTCTGAATAAGCCTACCGTGTGGAACCTTGTCAAGTGCCTTACTAAAATCCATATAGTCACATCCACTGCACTACCCTCATCTATATGCCTGGTCACCTCCTCAAAGAACTCTATAAGGCTTGTTAGACACGATCTGCCCTTCACAAAGCCATGCTGACTGTCCCTGATCAGACCATGATTCTCTAAATGCCTATAGATCCTATCTCTAAGAATCATTTCCAACAGCTTTCCCACCACAGACATAAGGCTCACTGGTCTATAATTACCCGGACTATCCCTACTACCTTTTTTGAACAAGGGAACAACATTCGCCTTCCTCCAATCCTCCGGTACCATTCCCGTGGACAACGAGGACATAAAGATCCTAGCCAGAGGCTCAGCAATCGCTTCTCTCGCCTCGTGGAGCAGCCTGGGTAATATTCCGTTAGGCCCTGGGGACTTATCTGTCCTAATGTATTTTATCAACTCGAAAACCTCCTCTCCCTTAATATTAACATGCTCCAGAACATCAACCTCACTCATATTGTCCTCACCATCATCAAGTTCCCTCTCATTGGTGAATACCGAAGAGAAGTATTCATTGAGAAACTCGCTCACTTCCACAGCCTCCAGGTACATCTTCCCACCTTTATCTCTAATCCGTCCTACCTTCACTCGTCTCATCCTATTTTTTTCTTCACATAATTGAAGAATGCCTTGGGGTTTTCCTTTACCCTACTCGCCAAGGCCTTCTCATGCCCCTCTCTCGTTCTTCTCAGCCCCTTCTTAAGCTCCTTTCTTACTTCCCTATATTCCTCAATAGACCCATCTGATCCTTGCTTCCTAAGCCTCATGTATGCTGTCTTCTTCCACCTGACTAGATTTTCCAGCTCACTTGTCACCCATGGTTCCTTCACCCTACCATTTTTTATCTTCCTCACTGGGACAAATTTATCCCTAATATCCCGCAAGAGATCTCTAAACATCGAGCATATGTCCATAATACATTTCCCTGCAGAAACATCATCCCAATTCACACCCGCAAGTTCTAGCCTTATAGCCTCATAATTTGCCTTTCCCCAATTAAAAAATTCCCTGTCCTCTTTGTTTCTATCCTTTTCCATGGTAATTATAAAGACCACGGAGCGGTGCTCACTGTCCCCCAGATGCTTACGCACTGAGAGATCTGTGACCTGACCCAATTCATTACCTAGTACTAGATCTAGTATGGCATTCCCCCAGGCCGGCCTGTTCACATACTGTGACAGGAATCCATCTTGGACACATTTAACAAATTCTGTCCCATCTAAACCCTTGGAACTAATCAGGTGCCAATCAATATTAGGGAAGTTAAAGTCACCCATGATAACAACCCTACTATTTTTGTTCCTTTCCAAAATCTGTCGCCCAATCTGCTCCTCTGTATCTCTGCTTCTAGCAGGGTGCCTATAGAATAACCCCAGTAGAGTAACTGCTCCCTTCCTGTTCCTTACTTCCACCCATATTGACTCAAAAGAGGATCCTGCTATACACCCACCCTTTCTGTAGCTGTAATAGCATCCCTGACCAGTAATGCCACCCCTCCTCCCCTTTTTCCGCCCTCTCTATCCCTTTTTAAGCACTGAAATCCAGGAATATTGAGAATCCATTCCTGCCCTGGTGCCAGGCAAGCCTATATAATGGCCTCTACATCATCATTCCATGTATGTATCCAAGCTCTCAGTTCATCAACTTGTTCCTGTTGCTTCTTGCATTGAGGTACACCCGTTTCAGCCCTTCTACCTTACTGTCTTTACACCGTTTATTCTGCTTCTCTTTCCTCAAAGCCTCTCTGTATGTTAGATCTGGCTTTACTCCATGCACTTCTTTCACTGCTCTATCGCTCTGGATCCCATCCCTCTCGCAAATTAGTTTAAAATATGTTGGGAGACATATGACTGAGCGTGTACTTTCATGATGGGATTTGATGTTCTGACATCAGCCTCTGTCTCTGATCTCGCCGGATCTGGTAAGTTTGGTGTCGGGAAATATTCATAGTCAGCCCTTTCATACTTGAGTTTGTGGCAAGGTTGCAATTGTGAGTTGTCTTCCCCAGGTGGACGCAATGCAACGAAGCTTCCCTGTGATTTCACATGAGATTGGACGCCAACAGGCAAGTATGGAGAGGGAGAATGAATCTGCAGGTCAATTTGAGAATAGACATATTCAATGGTGCTTTCCAATTTTGCCCTTTCTGACACAGATTTTCCTGCTTCGTCTAGAACGTGCATTTCTTCAGCGTTTTCCAACACTTGTGCTTCCACCGCGGCCGCATCAGCTTCTCGTTGTAGCGTCAGCACTTCTAACTCTGTATCTATCCTTGCCCTTTCCAACTGGTTTTCCACTTCCCTGGCAGCCTTTTCCTTCTGGCTTTCCGCTGGTCTGGCAGCTTTTTCCGTTTTCAGTTTTGCTTCTTGGTTACCGTATGGCGCTCGCACCTTGGCGGCTTCTGCTTTAGCTCCTGCGAGGGCAGCCACACTTGTCCACGTACTACTGCTCTTGGCGCTGAGTGCAAGCGATTTGATGCTTGATCGCGAAGCCATGGTACCACTTGTCGAAACATCTGATGACTTCGCCTTTTCACTGTAGTGTTCTCATGCAGTGTGTTGAAACTCTGACGAAACACCAAGTTAAACCGGAGCCAATGAAGACAGAGTCGTAGTAAGGTTAACCATTTACTGTTCACTCTCCCACATTAACAACGTACGGTGAAAACTGTTGATAAAAAAATACAAACATATACAGCGTCTGTTTCATTTTGGAGACCACGCGCGATCCCTTCTTTTAGCGAGTGTCTCCGGCCGCCCCGAGTAGGGGGCGAGGGGGGTCCCGTCAAACCTCCACCGGGACCGAGCCCACCCAGCGTTTGAAATTGAAAAGCCGACACGTGTGCCACCCGAACCTGAACAGAAACCGCGTTACCATTTTTACTTGGAATACTTTCATAGGAACTTACGGCGTTGCTTCTATAATGTTTCTTTGTGGGTAGACATGGAGCTCTTCACGGTCCTGCTGCAGGCATGGCACCCACCTTTACACCTCCTCCGAACCGGAAGTTACACATAAGACGCGGCGAAACCGGAGTTGACGTCATCACATGCCGCGATATACCACAGACGATGAATTTACCTTGGTTATACTGTAACTTAATTATCAACCTGTAACATTAACTAGAAAATAGTTATAAACTAATCATTTAAAATGTAGACCCAACAAAGTCAACTAAATGCCATAAGGGCAACACCAGAGAGTTGAGAGTTGACCTTGAGCCACTGGCAAATGATGCGGGTGAGGTAGCAATGGGAGACAAAAATAGCAGATAAACGCAATTGGTACTTTGCATCTGATTTCACTGTACAAAATATCAGTTACTTTCCAGAGGTCTGTGAATAGCAGGGAGAAGGAGTGAGTGACATTGCTAATAAAACGGAAAAAGTGCTCGGTAAATTCAGAGGTCTTGAGGTGGGTAAGTAAGTCACCAGATCTAGAGGGACTACATCTCAGATTCCTGAGAGGTTGCTGAAGAGATACCGGATGCATTGGTCGTGATCTTTCAAGAAGCTCTGGATTCTGGCATGGTCCCAGAGATCTGGAAGATTGCAAATGTCACTCCACTCTTTTAGAAGGGACAAAGTCAACAGAAAGGAAAGGAGAGGCCAGTTAAACTGACTTCAATTGTTGGGAAAGTATTGGAGTCTTATTAAGGATGAGGATTCGAGGTACTTGGAGACTAACGATAAAATAAGTCACAGTCAGCATGATTTCTATGATGGGAAATCTTCCTTGACAAATCTGTTAGAGTTCTTTGAGGAAGTAACAAGCAGTGTGGACAAAGGAGAGGCAGTGGATGTCATTTACTTGGATTTTCAGAAGGCGTTTGATAAGGTGCCACACATTAGGCTGATTAACAAATTAAAATCCTATAGCGCTACAGGAAAGATACTGGTATGGATAGCGGACTGGGTGAAATAAAGGATGGGTTATGACGGGAGCAGGTGTGGCTGATATAGACGAAAATATACCCCAAAACTAGGCAGTTTAGTCAGAACCGGGAATCAGGGGTAACAGGTTAACCACAAGCTTCAATTTCACAGGGCGGGACGTGCGGTACAAAGAGGATTTTTGTGGGATCCCAGTGATGCCGTCAGGTGTTTTGTAACTCTAAGGCAACACACACAAATTGAAAAGAGTAACAGTTGACAGGACTCTGATGAAGGGTCTCGGCCAGAAACGTCGACAGGTTACAGTTTTCCATAGATGTTCCCTGGCCACCTGAGTTTCTCCAGCATTTTGTGTGTGGAAAAGAGTAAACAGTAAATAGGGAGCATGAAGGCAGCTCAATTCTAATACTTTACAGCATTTACCTCTCACGTTTCACGAGTTTCAAAATCCGATTCAGTGGGTATTTCAGCGCATTCTTCAGTTCCTCTCGGAATTTGCTCTGAGTCAGGGCGTAAATACACGTGTTGGTGCAGGAACTGAGAATCTGCAGCATTCCCGATGTGTGTTCTGTGATGTAACGGGGATCCGTGACAGAATAAACAAAACTCATTGAAATCCGTCTATAGATTAAAAAAATGCCACGTATATTCCCCACAACAATATGAAACTAGCGGTTATGCTGAAGAGTAAAACGATGGATTTGCGTCGGTTCTTCATCTCCCGGTCCTTGTCATTTTCTCCACTCTTTTGTCCCCGGAGCCTCCGGCGGGCTCGGCTGGCCGCTAGAATCCGCCTGACAGTCAGAATATTGAAATTCAACATCAGAAAGAATGGAACACAAGGATTTAAAATACGATGTAATATCGCAAATATCAACCACGCCGGAAGGTTTTTGTAGCTCGGTGTATAAACACAATCCCAGGGAACACCATCAGTTATTTGTCCAGGACCGTATGCAAAGCCGCAGGGGACAGTCTCCAAACAGGCCAGCACACTCACTGTCCCGATAACCACAGCCGCTGTTCTCTTGGTGCAATATTTTGTTCTCAGTTTCTCACAGCAAATAGCCACAAATCGATCGCCGGTGAAAGCGACAGTCAGCCAGACTGAGGTTGCAGTGCTCGCAGAAAGCAACCATTCACCGAATCTGCACGCAGGAGTGATTCGCAGGAATGATCGCGGAAAATAAATCCGACCGGTCCACTTCAGCAGCGGATCGGAGATAACGCCCAGGAGATCGGCCGCTGCCATTCCTACCAGGTAGCGAGTGACACATTTGGCGAGACCGCACGTTCCCCGGGACAGGATCACAATCGCCACCAAGTTTGCTGGAAGAGAGACAGGGAACAGCAAGTTGAGAAAACACTCAACAGAAGCCAATTCTCCAGTTCGAGTGGTCCTGTAATAGTTCCACTTTATTGTTGCATTTTGGGGTGGAAGTGTCCAAAGAGGTCGCAGAGCTGGCGAAGACAGGAAAGGGGCTTACACGGAAAAATAAAGTCAATAAGATATATAAACGGATTCTTCACTTATGACAGAAATGTGTGACAGTGGAAAACAAAAACTGGGTAACTACCTCATCAGAGTCAATACTGGATGGAAAATCCTGAAATGCCCGTTTCGCTGCTGCTGCTAATGTGTGGTCCAGAATCTCCGGAGGGGAAGGCCCGAGTCCTCGGCTTTGCTTGTTGCTCGGCGGCCGGTGCGGGGTCGAAGCGCTCGGTAGAGGATGGTAATCGGAGAGGCTATGTCGGAGGGGCTGGTCGGAGGCTTGCAGTTTTCGGACGGACTCAGAGTCCGCTGCGCTCGGGTACTTCCAACGGTGCTGCATCGGCAAGTTTGCTGTGCTTAGAGGTTCATGGCAGGGACAATTTCTCCCTTCTACCGTCTGCGTGAGATGATCGGACTATTGGGACTTCGAAACTTGTTTCACCGTGCCCATGCTCTGCTCTTTATTAAATTACAGTATTGCTTCGCACTGTTGTACCTGTATGTTATAATTCTGTGCTTTCGTCAGTTTTAGTCTTGGATTGTCCTGTGCTTCTTGTGATATCATTCTGGAGGAACATTGTAACATTTTTTTAATGCTTGCATTTCTAAATGACAATAAACGAGGACTCAGTGTCCTCATAATCTAATCTAACATTTTCTCCCGGCGCCATCCACATCTTGCCTGGGCGAAATGAATAAATCCGGACGCTGATGGCGGGATTCTTCCATTAGACAATCATCAACTTCCATGGCGATCCCTGTCAGCGACAGAACAGTCGAATGACGGAACAAAAACAGGAAATGCTGGAACCGCACCTCCAGTCAAAACAGATTACGTGGAAAAAACAGTTACAGTATCTCTCTTCAGAACTGTTCTCAGAGACACCCCTGACACCATTGTTAACTGGGTTCTCTGTTCATACAAGCTGCTTGGGGCTTAGTGTTTCCAACATCCCCCGAGTTTGTTTCCTATTCCAGCATTTACCACCTCACTGACTTTACAACAGAACATTGACTGATTCCAACAGATACAGCGCAGTCTGACACAACCTCACAGACATAACGCCTCCCACTGAATCTATCGCAGGGAAGCAGGGGAGAAGAATTCAACGCCCAGTGTAAACTCGGTGCCGTAGTCAGACGTAGATATAATAGAAAACGTTTCACAGTATTGATAACTATGAAGCACCATGTCAGTTGTATTAATTGACTCAGCAAAGAGATCGTTGTGTTTTCTGTTCAGTCATACCGCACACATTTCTTAAAAGTCCACAACAGTTTCGTGTTACAACACAGAACCCCTCATATTTCCGACAGTGTTTGACTGTTGCACCTAACTCAGAATGTCGCTCACAATCAAATGCAGACAATCTATTGGTATAATCTCCGCGGGCTGTATAAACACACTATTTTCGAATGCAGTGCAGCTGCTACAAGACTGAAAGCACAGAGACCCAAACATCCCATTATTAGTCACAAACCGCTGGAGGAACGCTGCCGGACCCGCTCAGTTCAATTCAGGTTCGCGGATTCACTGAAACCTGGCAGATCCCAGAATCCACAGTCCCAGTATTTCCATCCCATTCCTGAAGTGCGGAAGACTGAGACTGCACAGGTTACCGTGGAAACCAGTGAGAGAACAATCACAACATTGGAATTAAACTTGAACTCCCACCAACGGCAGCTAACCCTGCGGATTACCCGGAATTCCAAAGGCTGAAATAAAAGGTTAGTAAACGCCTTCTATCCGCCAGGTGACTGGATACACCATGTCGGTGAGAATCTGGTTTTCTTGTTCCTGGGTTCACAGCTCCGGCAGTCACTTTGTGCCACTGCATTCAAAGCGACCCTGATTTATACAGAGGATCCGTCTCCAGAGATACTGTTACACGCCTGACTCACTTTCTTAGTTACGGTCACTTGAAAAAACACTTTAATTTAACGTCAGTCTCTGATGTAAATCACAAACAAGAGAAAAACTGCAGATGCAGGAAATCCAAGCAACACACACAAAATGCTGAAGGATCACAGTAAGTGCGAAACATCGACTGTACACTTTTCCTTTGAAGCTGCCTACAGCATTTCTTACCTGTTTCTCTGATGTAAATATTGGGCCGATCGAAGACAAATATATTAAAATACTTGGGTATTATCGCAGCATTGACTCGTCGGTAAAAATAATACCGGAGCTTTAACCACAATGATTGAGCTTCGTCACGGAGCCGCCAGATTTACAGATTTCACGTTTATGTTGGCTAATTATTAATCAATAAACGGATTCTGTCGGCTCTGACCGACCCCTAATTTCTGTCCAGGCAGTTTCTAATTTTAAAAAAATTAGAATTAGAAAAATTAGAAATTTCAAAAAAATTAAAAAGGATTCAGGTCTTGCTTTGCCTAATTTAAGAATGTATTTTTGGGCGGTTAATATACGTTATGCGTGTTCTTGGTTATATTGCACCGAATGAACAACCACCTTGGGTTGATTTGGAATTGAAAGCTGTGAAACAATTTTACTTAACTTCGTTATTAGGAGTTTCTTTACCGGTACAACTAGCCAGAATTTCTATAGTAAATATATACCCTATGATCAAGCAGTCATTACAAATTTGGCATCAGTTTCGTCATTTTTTTTTAATCTTAAGGAAATTAACTTTCTTAGTTTAATTTATCAAAACTATTTATTTAAACCTTCACTTAGTGATCCTACGTTTTCTCTTTGGACGAATAAAGGAATTTGTTCCTTCATCAATCTGTTTCAAGAAGGCTGATTGATGTCCTTGGAGAAATTAATAACTAAATATTCTCCCTCATACTCACATTTCTTGCAATATCTTCAGGTTAGATATTTCTTACAAAAATATTAAAGTTTTTTTTTCCATATATACAAGATTCTGACCTGTTAGATCTTATTTTTTTAAAATGAACCTTTTAGTGAAAGGTTTCACTGGGAAAATTTATAATTCACTATTACAACAGGATAATTAAATAACAAGCCATGGGTGACAGAGGACATGAAGGACATCCTGACCGCTAAAAAGAGGGCGTTTAGAGATGGAAATAGGGAGGAGCTAAGGGCAATACAGAGGGACCTGAAAGCCAGGATCAGGGAGGCTAAAGACAGGTACAGGAGGAAGCTGGAGTGCAAACTCCAGCAGAACAATATGAGAGTGGTGTGGAGGGGGATGAGGACCATCACTGGGTTCCGGCAAACTTGCAACAGAGGAACGGAAGGCACTGTGGACAGGGCCAATGAACTTAACCTGTTCTTTAACAGATTTGGTATTGTGGCCCTGCCCATCCCCCACATGAGCCATCTGTTGTCGGCCCCAGTCTACACATATTCCACTCTTCTCTCCTACTCCTCCTCACAGTCCCCAACCCTGCTCTCATAACTATACCCTTCCCCAAACGAAACCACCACGGTTGGCTTCACAGCTGAACAGGTGAGAAGACAGCTGAAACGTCTCAACCCAAGCAAGGCTAGAGGACCGGATGGTGTCAGTACCAGGGTGTTCAAAGCCTGTGCCTCTCAGCTATGTGGAGTACTTCGCCATGTATTCAACCTGAGCCTGAGGCTCCGGAGGGTTCCTGTACCGTGGAAGACGACCTGCCTCGTCCCAGTGCCGATGACGCCGCGCCCCAGCGGCCTCAATGACTACAGACTGGTGGCATTGACCTCCCATATCATGAAGACCCTGGAGAGACTTGTTCTGGAGCGGCTCCGACCTATGGTGAGGCCACACTTAGATCCCCTCCAGTTCGCCTACCAGCCCCGACTTGGAGTTGAGCATGCCATCGTCTACCTGCTGACCCGTGTCTACGCCCACCTGGACAAGCCAGCGAGCACTGTGAGGGTCATGCTTTTTGACTTCTCCAGTGCGTTCAACACCATCCGCCCTGCTCAGCTGAGCGAGAAGCTGACAGCGATGCAGGTGGATGCTTCCCTGGTATCATGGATTCTTGATTACCTGACTGGCAGACCACAGTACCTGTGCTTGCAACAGTGTGTGTCCGACAGAGTGATCAGCAGTACTGGGGCTCCACAGGGGACTGTCTTGTCTCCCTTTCTCTTCACCATTTACACCTCGGACTTCAACTATTGCAGAGTCTTGTCATCTTCAGATGTTTTCGGACGACTCTGCCATAGTTGGATGCATCAGCAAGGGAGATGAGGCTCAGTACAGGGCTACGGTACGAAACTTTGTCACATAGTGTGAGCAGAATTTTCTGCAGCTTAATGTGAAAGAGACTAAGGAGCTGGTGGTAGACCCGAGGAGAGCTAAAGTACCGGTTACTCCTGTTTCCATCCAGGAGGTCAGTGCAGACATGGTGGAGGATTACAAATACCTGGGGATACGAATTGGCAATAAGCTGGACTGGTCAAAGAACACTGAGGTTGTCTACAAGAAGGGTCAGAGCCGTCTCTATTTCCTGAGGAGACTGAGGTCCTTTAACATCTGTCGGACGTTGCTGAGGATGTTCTACGAGTCTGTGGTGGCCAGTCCTATCATATCTGCTGTTGTGTGCTGGGGCAGGAGGCTGAGGGTAACAGACACCAACAGAATCAACAAACTCATCCGAAAGGCCAGTGATGTTGTGGGGATTGAATTCGACTCTCTCACGGTGGTGTCTGAAAAGACGATGCTGTCTAAGTTGCAATGTTTCCCAGCCACTACACAATGTACTGGGTGGGCACAGGAGTACATTCAGCCAGAGACTCATTCCACCGAGATGCAGCATAGTGCGTTATAGGAAGTCATTCCTGCTTGTGGCCATTACTCTTTACAACTCCTCCCTTGGAGGGTCAGACACCCTGAGCTAATCAGCTGGTCCTGGACTTATTTCATAATTTTACTGGTATAATTTACATATTACTATTTAACTATTACGGTTCTTTTACTATTTATTATTTATGATGCAGCTGCAACGAAAACCAATTTCCCCCGGGATCAATAAAATATGACTATGACTATGAATATGACTTATCCTTTACTGAAGATTAAGCAAGTTTGGAAAAGAGAGCTTAACATGACCTTGATAACAGAAGATTGGTTGCGAATTTTGATGTTGGTTAACTCTTCTTCGATTTGTTCCAGTCACTCTCTAATTCAACTTAAAATTGTACATCGTTATTATTTGACAAAGGAGAGACTGTATAAACTATTTCCTAATGTTAATAGTTAGTGTGATAGATGTAAAACTGAGACAGCCATATTGACACATATGTTTTGGTCGTGTTCTGTATTGAAACAGTTTCGGAAATCTACTTTTTGTACAGTTTCTAAATCTTTAAAAAATAATTTACAAAATAATAAATTGACAATTTTGTTCGGTATAATCCCTCAATATATTCACGGTATTTCTATATCAGATAAGCATGTAATTGCATTTGCCACACTATTGGCCAGAAGGGCTATTTTATTAAACTGGAAAGATGCTACTGCTCCCACTTTGATACAATGGTACTCCCAGGTGATATTACGTCTCAAGTTTGGAGAAAATCAGAAGTCGAACTTTTGATCCTCGATTTGACTTTGAGAAAAGGTGGGGTTCTGCAGCGCGCAGCTCTCCGGTGAAATGATATTGTATTTGTAAGTAGGATGCCGTGCACTATTCTGATTTGATGGAGACAGACGTGAGGAGCACAGAGGAACATCTGGAGAAACTTCTGAAAGGCCCGGTTCGCTGCCGCAGCTACTGTGCGATCGAGAATCTCAGGAGGGACGGCCTCAAAATCCCCGGTTTTGCATGTTGCTGGCAACCGGGGTTGGACTCGAAGCGTTCAGCAGAGATGGTGCTCGGTGCTCGGTGTCGGAGGGCTGGTTGGAGGCTCGAAGTTTTCGGACGACTCAGAGTCCGACTTTGGTCGGGCATGGCAGGGAGAGTTTTCTTCCTTCTCCCGTCTGCGTGAGATGTGGGACTTTCGAGAGACTTTGATTTTTTTTTTTACTGTGCCCATGGCCTGTTCTTCATCAAGTTATGGTATTGTTTGCACTGCTGTAACTATATGCTTTCATTATGTGTTTTTTGTTAGTTTTTCAGTCTTGGTCTGTCCTGTGTTTCTGTGATATCACACTGGAGGAATATTGTACATTTCTTAATGCATGCATACTAAATGACAATAAATGAGGACTGCGTGTCCTCATAATCTAATCTAATCTAATCTCTTTTTCCCGCTACTATCATTTGATTTGAGTTAATTAGATGGTTCCCTTCTGATTCTTGTGTAAATGGATTTGGTTGGCGGAATGATGTCTTTCTTTTATGGAAGTTCATATGGCGTATAGTTCCGTGTTTGTACACCAAATAGGTTTTTCTTTTGTTAGGGGTTGATTTTTTTCTGTTTGTTTGTTTTGGTTAGCAGGGGTCCTTTATCCTTCTTTCTTTTTTCCAAAAAAAATAGTTTTAACATTTTGTTTTTTTTTTAATCATTATTGATATATTGTTTAACTTGGTTGATAGTTTAACTCTTATTGTACATATTGATATGTCGACTCGATTACTTCAATGTATTTTTGATGTTGTTGATTTTCAATAATAATTAATAAAAAAGATTTAAAAAGAAAGAGTTACAGAGTCTAATAGTAAAGGAGACGGTTCACTGCCCGAATCTCCACTCAATCATGAGGCGATTGCGGTACAGTGGTGAGCATAGCTGCTTCCCAACCAGTAGAGTCGAGTTCGATTCTCGGCCATTTAAAAATCTACAATTTTAGACTATAAAATAAACTCTTTCAGAACACTATGCACATGGAAACACGAAAAAATCTGCAGATGTTGGAATTTCAAGCAGCGCACACAAAAGTTGCTGGTGAACGCAGCCGGCCAGGCAGCATCTCTAGGAAGAGGTACAGTCGACGTTTCGGGCCGAGACCCTTCGTCAGGACTAACTAAAGGAAGAGCTAGTAAGAGATTTGAAAGTGGGAGAGGGAGGAGGAGATCCGAAATGATAGGAGAAGACAGGACGAGGAGGGATGGAGCCAAGAGCTGGAATGTTGATTGGCAAAAGGGCTATGAGAGGATCATGGGACAGGAGGCCCAGGGAGAAAGAGAGGGGGAGGGTGGAAGCCCAGAGGATGGGCATGGGGCTTGTGAGAGGTACAGAGGGAAAAAAAGGAGAGAGAGATAAAGAAAGTGTGTATATAAATAAATAAATAAATAAATAACTTATGGGGTACGAGGGAGAGATGGGGCATTAGTGGAAGTTTGAGAAGTCAATGTTCATGTCATCAAGTTGGAGGCTACCCAGATGGAAGATAAGATGTTGTTCCTCCAACCTGAGTGTGGCTTCACCTTTACAGTAGAGGAGGCCGTGGATAGACATGTCAGAGTGAGAATGGGACGTGGAATTAAAATGTGTGGCCACTGGGAGATTCTGCTTTCTCTGGTGGACAGGGCGTAGGTGTTCAGCGAAACGATCTCTCAGACTGCGTCAGGTCTCGCCAATATATAGAAGGCCGCATCGGGAGCACCGGACGCATAATATCACCCCAGCCGACTCACAGGTGAAGCGTCGCCTCACTTGGAATGACTGTCTGGGGCTCTGAAAGGTAGTGAGGGAGGAAGTGTAAGGGCATGTGTAGCACTTGTTCGGCTTACAAGGATAAGTGCCAGAAAGGGCATTGGTGGGGAGGGATGGGGGTGGGGGGGACGAATGGACGATGGAGTCGCGTTGGGAGAGATCCCTGCGGAAAGCGGGGGGTGGGGGGCGGGAAAGATGTACTTAGTGGTGGAATCCCGCTGGAGGTGGCCGAAGTTACGGAGAATTATATGTTGGACCCGAAGGCTGGTGGAGTGGTAGGTGAGGACCTAGTGGCGTGGCGGGGGGATGGAGTGAGAGCATTTGTGAGTGAAATGGGGGAGATGCGTTTGAGAGCAGAGTTGATAGTGGAGTAAGGGACGCCCCTTTCTTTAAAAAAGGAAGACATCTCCTTCGTCTTGGAATGAAAAGCCTCATCCTGAGAGCAGATGCGGCGGAGACGGAGGAATTGCCGGAAGGGGATGGCATTTTTGGAAGAGAGAGGGTGAGAAGAGGAATAGTCCAGATAGCTGAGAGAGTTAGTAGGCTTATAGCAGACATCAGTAGATAAGCTGTCTCCAGAGATAGAGACAGAAAGATCCAGAAAGGGGAGGGAAGTGTCGGAAATGGACCAGGTAAACTTGAGGGCAGGGTGAAAGTTGGAGCCGAAGTTAATGAAGTCACTGAGCTTAGCATGCGTGCAGGAAGCAGCGCCAATGCGGTCATCAATGTAGCGAAGGAAAGGTGGGGACAGATACCAGAATAGTTTAGGAACATAGATTGTTCCATAAACCCAACAAAAAGGCAGGCATAGCTAGGGCCCATACGGGTGCCCATAGCTACACCTTTAGTTTGGATGATGTGGGAGAAGCCAAAGGAGAAATTATTAAGAATAAGGACTAATTCCGCTAGACGACGAAGAGTGGTGGTAGAGGAGAACTGGTTAGGTCTGGAATCCAAAAAGAAGCGGAAAGCTTCTAGACCTTCCTGATGGGGAATGGAAGTATATAGGGACTGGAGATCCATGGCGAAAATAAAGCAGTGGGGGCCAATGAACTTAAAATCATCGAAAGGTTTAAGAGCATGAGAAGTGTCACGAACATAGGTAGGAAGGGATTGAACAAGGGGGGATAAAACCATGTCGAGGTATGCAGAAACGAGTTCGGTGGGGCAGGAGCAAGCTGAGACAATGGGTCAGCCATAACAGGCAGGTTTGTGGATCTTGGGTAGGGGGTAGAAATGGCAAGTGTGAGGTGTGGGAACTATACGGTTGGTAGCAGTGGATGGGAGATCTCCTGAGTGGATAAAGTCGGTGATGGTGTGGGAGACAATGGTCTGGTGCTCCTTAGTGGGGTCATGATCGAGAAGTAAATAAGAGGAGGTATTCGCGAGATGTCGCTGTGCCTCGGCAAGGTAGAGGTCAGCACGCTAGATTACAACAGCACCCCCCTTATCGGCGGGTTTTATAGAAAGGTTAGGATTAGTGTGGAGGGAGTGGAGAGCGGAGAGTTCGGAATCAGTAAGGGTGGAATGGGAACGAGGTGCGGTGAAGTTGAGACGGTTGATGTCCCGTCGGCAGTTAGCAATAAAGAGATCTAGGGCAGGCAGGAGACCAGAGGGGGCCGTCCACGAAGAGGAGGAGGGTTGAAGACGGGAGAAGGGGTTATATGTGGGGGTGGAAGAGTCCTTGCCGAGGAAGTAGGCTCGGAGATGGAGCCGGCGGAAGAAGAGTTCAGCGTCATGGCGAACGCGGAACTCGCTGAGGTTTGGGCGAAGGGGGACAACGGTGAGGCCCTTAGTGAGGACAGAGCGTTCGGTCTCAGACAGTTGAAGGTCGGAGGGGATAGTAAAGACCCGGCACGGATGAGAAGTGGGACCAGAGGGGGGAGGGGGGAGGAGGCTGGTGGTGTAAGTGGAGAGGGGAGAGTTGGGGTGAGAGGAAGAAGGAGCCGCCGAGGACCCAGGAGTAGCTGATGGGATGTGAGGGAGACGGGGTTGCAGAGGGGTGGTGGGGAAAGGGGAGGCGGGAGTCACAATAGCAGCACCTGAGGACCTGGCCTGCAGTTTAAGGCTGTAATCTTGAGAGTTCGGATCAGAGGCGGGAAGATCTCCCATCCACTGCTACCAACCTTATATTTCCCACACCACGCACATCCTGTTCCTACCTCCTACCCACGATCCACAAACCTGCCCGTCCAGGTAGACCCATTGTCTCAGCCTGCTCCTACCTCACCGAACTCATTTCTGCATACCTCGACACTGTTT